>NC_080572.1:300358072-300664156 GCF_030247185.1 Malaya genurostris | reverse complement strand
AAGAAGCATCAACAGGAAACAGTTCATCCGCGGCATCCCGGGTCGGTTTTTTATTAAAACGTTAAAACGTTAAAACGTTAAAACGTTAAAACGTTAAAACGTTAAAACGTTAAAACGTTAAAACGTTAAAACGTTAAAACGTTAAAACGTTAAAACGTTAAAACGTTAAAACGTTAAAACGTTAAAACGTTAAAACGTTAAAACGTTAAAACGTTAAAACGTTAAAACGTTAAAACGGTGAAACGGTAAAACGGTGAAACGGTAAAACGGTATTTTGCTAAGTTAGTACATTTTATAAAAATTTTTATGGAATCACACAAACTCTAGTTTTTCTTGCATTTTCACGATTACGAAGTTACAGAAATTTTATAACAATTTAATATATACGTTGGTGTCATACCTCCATAAGTTATATCTATATATATAAAAATGCAGAGATCATTCTTTGTAATCGCATCACGTAAGAACGGATGGACGGATTGAGATGCTTTTTTTTTTGTTTGATCAGTTTTTACCCCCACCGGGTTCGTACATAAAAAAAATTAGGAAAACTTACCGGAAAAGTGGGAAAAACCAATAAAATTATTTTGTATGGACAATGGAATTTTCCACTGAAAAAGTCGCCAATGATTGCTAGATCATTGATAGCTGTTTGGCGCATAACGAGTTGCATAAGTGTTTGGCCGTCGAAGAAAGGAATACTAGATCGTTGAAAGAATCTTTTGGCGCGCAACGAGTAGATTTGGGTGGAGATTTTACATGCATGATTGATTCGTAATTTGGAAACACGTGCTTAATAGCGTATCAAAATCATTACTTGCCAAATGACTGTTTTAGCTATACCGTAAACAGAAGCAAAAGTTCTAATATCTTTTACCAGTAGATGTAGTTAGATGAATAATGTTGGCCATCGTGGGCGTGAGTTGAACAAATCAAATAATGTAACGATTTTTTTACGTATCAATGATAGGATTCTGCTGTTGAAATAATGAGTTCAGATGAAAATATTTTCCTTGCATTTAGCATGCTGAAGTTTGTTCAGCCGATTCGGGTGAGTTTTCAAGAGTGGTTTACTTCAAAACGGATGGTATTCATGACATTTGTAAGCTGCTTAAGTCAAATCATTTCATTTTCCGAACTTTGGATTATTTGACGAATTGGGATATGGGAATCGTGAATATCATATCTGAAGGAGAAATCGTGGCATGTAAGAACCATTAGTTGTGAGATCTGCTGTTTTATACATTGGCTTTAACGATAAGAAGAATACTGGTATAATCACTCCTCATGTTCACTCCGCTAGAACAGAATATTGATTCTCAGGACTGAATACTAAGAAAAACGATGTGGTGGCTCGACGAATGAGAGACCTTTTGATACAATTCTTGAACGAATCCAGCGTTCATGTCAAAGTTAATGGACACAAAATTTAACAAAAAGGGTAATTTGAACTTTCGAATGTCCAAGTATTTTTCATTTTATCGCTAATTCGTTAATCGAAAATTGATCCTGTCATTATCCTGCTACGAACATTCATCAAACACGACTAAATACTATCACTAGCGGTGAAGCAAGTTATGGACAACCGTTCAAAATTAGTTTATTACTTTCGATAATCCCTAAGGATTTGCTATTAAATTTTTAAACGTCTTCAGTACAAATAAGTCTTAACATTCAATGACAAACAACCATCCCCGAGGGCTGCTTTTGGAAAGTATTGTGGGGTCAATTTAAAGTATTTATCTTGGTCATCTCTTTTTCATCCATCTGTTAATTTGTTTATTTGTTTATTTAGGAGCAAGGGAAAAGCCTGCTGGAGCTGAGATTTTGGTTCTCCTTCTCCAGCCAGCATAAAACCTTCTCATCTTTTGTATCAACAGATAACATTTGACCAAATGATACATAATGAAATATACTCTTATTTAAACTACAAAGCTAACTAACAACTATTCATATCGTCTAACTAATGTAAATAAAACTAGCGGGAAAAGATTCGGAGATAACGGGTTTTAATGGTGTTACGAGATAAATTGAAATCAAATTCATCAGAGCAAGTATTGAATACGCGGCACATACTCGAAAACGGTTCATTGAAGCCATAGTTAGTTCTAGCACGAGGAATTCTGAGAAAGGGATTAAACCGCAAATTACGCCGAAGAATGTCAAAACTTAGCTGTTGTAGGAGATCTGCACTATCAATTCGAGATTGGATGTGGTCTAATAATTCATGATGTTGGATATGAATTTGTCGTAATTCGTTTATTGTAAGCCAAGTAATCAGTAAAATAATGGAAAGAAACATTAACGTTTGACAACTCTGCTGTCCGAAAACACAAATTTAAAAAAATAATTTCAGGCGAGACGAAGTTCGACGGGCCAGCTAGTTATATCTAAATAACTTATCTCTAAAAACCATCTGAATGCCATTTTAATAATAAAATAGTGCCTAAAGAAGCAATTATAGTAAAATAAACTATTGCTTTGATGTTAATTGGTTATCGCTTTTTATTCGGTGTAGAATGCTGATCATGTGGCTTTGCTCTCCTTTCACAAGTTCATATACCTTGCCAAATCTTCAATTGGCGAGTAAGTTTATCTTGACAAATGTAAGCTTAACTGGAGCACCGCTGTTAGGTTTAGCGAGGTAAAGCTTTTCAATACGAAATCAATTTTGAGGTAAGTTTGATTGTCCATCGGTACCCATCCATTATATTTGGTCACAGCTAGATACATGATAATTCTGTGTTAAATTTTTAATCACTTTTCGAAATATGGAATTTCATTCGCTTTAAAACTAAAAAAATATCTTCAGTTTTTTTTCATTTCCAGTAATTCTAGACACTGCACACTGCACTTTGCGTTGTTCCGATACACGGCACGCGGCCATACATCGAGGCACATTGAGAAGCCATAATCCTCTCGATCATAAATTATCGGAAATTATTGCTTGTCATATTTCAGCACTCGTGCCAGCTAGGATACCAAAAAGCCATTAGTAAGAGGTCGTGGCAAGGCCATCGCAAAATACTCCAGAGAGTCAGCGCGCGGATCCCGGAGCCGGTTTTGGCCAAGGTACAGTACGGTAGGTCGTATAATTTTTCACAACGTGTACTCGTGCACCTTCCGCTTCCTTCGGGCCGGCAAAGCAAATAGCCGGAAAAACTCCTCGCGAATACAAAAAAAAACCATCAACATCACCACTTTTTCGCACGGTTCACATTTTAGCAAACACACTCCCGGCTGACTGGCTGGCCGGCTGACTGCCTGCTTGCCTACCGGGAGGGTGGAAGTGCATTTTCTGGGCAATGTAAAATGCATATTTATGACCTTATAAGATGCAAATAAAAACGTTCCTGGCTGGGTGCAGGATCCAAGCTGGAATGGAATCAAGTTATAAATATGATACCCGACCTGGGGGTGTTTCAAATGCCAAGTCTGGCTGGCTCGTGGCTGCTTCCCAGCATTGAGCCAAACGTTTCGGGAATCGACCCAATCGGTCACGGCGAAACAACAGCAACTACAAAGTAGGGAATAATAGAATTGTTATACTGCCTTTTGTGGGTCGTAATTTCGTTTGAAGCGAATGGTTGCAACTTCCGTTCGTGTGAAAATGGCGGGAAAATGGCTGCTAAAGTGGGGCTTTGATTTTTCTTTCCGCTTCGCGTCAACTGAAAAAAACGGTTAGGTAGTTCTGAAAGGGATACAACATCCGCTGTCGTCGTTCACCTCCTCATCCTGTAATGTGACTAGAAGAAAAAAAAACATGAATAGAAGATTTATGACCGTTTTAGTGGGAACAGCCCGCCCGAAGCAGCTTTGGTCAGTTGTGTGACCCTCGTATGACGACAAACGTTCCCATTCGATGGTTTGCTTGAATGAGGAAAAACAGTTGACGGAAGTTGTACATCGATGTGGTAAGACTTCATGTGGAGAACTTTCGGAAAATTTTACTACCAAGGATGTTCGTGTAGCTGAATGAACGATTGACGAACGGTGGCATGTCGAGTTTCCGGTTTTGTTGGCAGTATCCGGAGGAATTGACCTTTTTCAATTAAAGTTCTTCAAGAAATTTACATGCACTTTTCAACAATCCATTAAATGGCAATCCTTTGTTGCTGTCTTTGTTTGAAAAGTACTATTTTGAGTACATGCAAAGAAAATCGATTAGACGCACCACAACTTCAATCGGTAATTTTTGAACAACCAGACTACCGAATATTTCTAATCAACTGATGTATCATTACAAATAATCATTTGTTGACAGAAGAACTTCAAAGTACCGCTGTAATGGAACGTTATTTTCACTGAAAATATCACTCACCGCGATTCTAACAGCTGAGAACCCATAGCTCTTTCCATCCCGAAAAGTCTATTTGTTTTCTTTTAAAGTACTGTTTACTATTCGAGTACAGGCAATAGTTGAAAACTAAGCTCCAGACGGTAATTGAGAAACAACGAAAAACCAATCGTCGCACAAACTGCCCAGTTCACCACCGTTCCACTCCTCCGCCTACTCGGATCGATGTTTTGTAAAACAAATGCATACCAATTCAGGATAACCGCTTTTTCTTTAGAGCAAATCAGATTTATTCCAATCCATGCTTGACGTAGAATCATGACCGGAAAACAATCTCTGTTTTCTGAACGATACAAAATCCCATTGAATCCAGGTGGAAAGTTTAGCTAAAAATGGCGTAAGCACCGTTCGTTTTTGGTTTCAAAACTTATCGATTGATTGTGATATTAGTTTTTAATTGAAAAACACAAAGGTATTTTTCTCCAAGAAAATTGGGTAAATAGGACTCTATCAAGAATATAGTTCTCCTCCTTCCTGGTCTATGAATTCAACCAATAGTCAGCCATCTTACTTTGAAAAACATTCTTAAGGGCTGAGGCCAGGGTGTTTTAGGGTGATTTAGATGATTTTAGATTCTCAGAAACGGTGATGACTATCAAAAAGACCAACCGACAATCTCTTAGAAAATTAGTTTAGATTACTCTGTGACAATTTCAGAATGATTCATTGACTTTGATGGCCGGGGAAGTCTTTTTTCTGAAGGAAAAATTGCATAGCTGAAAACGTCGTCTTTCAACTTGTTCATTGAATATTTCGCCTTCAAAAGCATGGATCAAAAATCTATCCTGACAATGTCTAGATGATTTAATTTAGATGCGATTAGTGCCTAAATGCGAATGTTATTTTCGTTTAGGTCGCTCCAGTTTCCTGGTAACATAACTTTTTCTGTTCCAGTTTCCTGGTAACATACCGAAACATATGAAAGAAATAAAATCGGCTCAGAAAGGCTGCCAAACAAGCGGTAGCTTTATTGGATTTTATGCGATGTAGTCCAACTTGTAACCGAAAATATTAAAACTTTCTTGGCCACCCGGCCCATCGAGAGTCATTTTGCACATATGCGAGAGAGCATGGAGAGAAATGTAATACGCAGAGCGAGCCACGTGGTACGTACGCGACCTACTGGCCTCAGCCCTTAATCCACCTAGCAGTAAGATGATACCTCTTTTATCAATCCGCATGTCTTTGTTGCATGAATATTCTTCGAAGTTTTAGTTCTCATGACATTATTTTAATGACCGTCGTTTTAAGCGGCAGTTTGAGATTTTTATCATTCATAACTTGAAATTAAACGTGAGACAATCGGTGAGATGGCGAAGTAAGTTCCAATTTAGAGTTATTCTTCATTATTTACGGTACTTCCAGAACCGGTACTCAGGAACCAGCATAACCTAAAACGATTCGTATGGCCATAAATTAATATGACAAATGAATTGCAATAGTTTTGAGTCCCACTTTGAAGCATTTTTGTGATTCTATATCGGGTTGAATTTAACAAACTCATCACCCTGTAATTCCAGAATCGCAAGTTGGAATGGGATAAAATTCACCAATTTTGTATGAAACCACAAATCCTTTAGTTTGAATTTTTGTTTATGAAATTCGATTAGGCCTTTTTTAAGATAATAATTGAGCTTAGAGAAACGATTCGATACCGGAACCGGAATTCGAAAATCGGTGTAGCCGAAGTCAGTTCAATGCACCTGAGGAGCTGCATAGTTTACATTTGAAATTCAAAATTTTAGACAATCAGAATAGATATCTTTGAGAAATCGTATTGAGAATTAAATTCTTTAGTAAATTCTGGATCGGAAACTCAAAACCGCTTGAACTAAAATAAGATTATTTGGTTATCGATTATCCGAATGTGCAAACACGACTAAAAAGCAAGATGTTTTATAGGTTCTTAAAATCTTTCATTTGAATCTTAGATCGGTTCAGCCATCCACGAGAGAAATTTCGTTTCACATATCATCCTGTAGTTTGGTTCCGGAACCTAGAAAACGGTCGAGCAATCTCCGGAAAAAAAATGAGTGAAAGTATTTGCCACACACGCATTTGCTGATCTCGACGAACTGTTTCGAATGGTATATTGGTGTTATGTTCTTCCAACATTTATTGCTGTAAGTAGTTTAAATCAATATAACTATGGAATTGCTATCAACTCGAAAATGTTGCCATCATCTGGTCTAAATATGTCATATTCGAACGATTATGTTGCCAAAAACGAACCGTGCTAAAATCGGTCCGAGGCAAAATGTCATGAAAAAGGACACTGTACACAGTCTTTTTAGTACTTAGAAACTTAGCACGCTTATCACGTTGCTATCAAGTAATGCTTTATCATACAACATTAAAAACTCCTACTACTAGAATAGGAGGAAAAGTCGCTTACACAAAAATATCGATATTTCCATTGAAAAAGGACGGATTTTAACAATTTATGGCTTGTTGGATAGCAATTACCGTGCGGAATCTAAGTATAAAATCATATTCTATTTTCAACGTCAATTGTAACAGATATTGTCAAAAAACTGAAAATGTTGACATAAAACTTCGTATAACTCAAAAAGTAAACATCCGATTTCTAAACCATTCAATAGCGCTCTGGGTGACGGGGATACATTTCATATGCGACTAGTTTGATAAAAATCGGTCCAGCCATCTCTGAAATCTCAACCTCTTTGTTGATAACACACACACAAATGTGTCTTAAAATTAAATAAATTATACACGCTATTGAAACGATGTCGACAATTTTCCATTGAATGTTCTGGCCGTATGTGTGCGATGAAATGAGCGAAGAAGAAACTTCATTCTCTGTAATGATCTTCCCGGAATGTTGAAATTAATGTCCTTCCAGTATTATGGGCAATCGATGTTATCATTTAGTAAGTTGAAAGAAAAGAGATGCTACAGGAATAATCGTCTGTCTGTCGAAAACAAATAATTGCATTACATTTCTCAACGTTCACTATCATGTCGTTTCTGTCGCACCATTCCAAGATTCGAGCAATGTCTATTTGTAGAGCACAGCAATGCACAAGGCTTGAACTGATGCGATAAATTTAGAGATCGTCTGCATATATTACATTACTTACTGTCATTCACGAATATCATAATTAAATTATCAAAAATATGTAATACATATGTTATGCATTTCTAGGCTTCTATTTTCATGATAAGTAATTATGATATAGGCATATCAAGTGGTTTTTTTTTACCAGTATTGTAGTTTGAGCTATTATTATCTTTCGTCTACGACTCATCAGTGCAGTAGCAGTTTATTTTCAACTGTTGATGCCACCTCGCGTCTCAACATAAATCGCTAAGCAGACATAAAGTAAAAGCTTCCTGCATCTCGCTTATGTTGCACTTGTCTCGGACGAACACAAAGATGAGAAGGCAACATAAACTGCTTATGTAGTGATGAGTGTAGGACGAATGAATACAGTCTAAATTGATCATGTTAACGTAGCACCAACCGGCACCGTTCAGGCCTCAAAATGACTACTGTTTGCTTGAAGTCATGAGGTCGAAACTCCACTTTCAATTAGAACGTTAGAAAAACATTGCACTTTGGTGCAAAATAATTCCTTCACCTCTACCAAACGGTTCATTGGCAGTTCAACATTAACTGCTAATGCACTACACAGCCGAAGAGACCTTAGTGCAACCGTAATAATTTACGTACAATGTTGTCTAAGAGATATAACCAAGAAATGACCGAAACGATAGGCATAAAATCTTACAACAGAGTTCCGCATAAGAAATAACGCCGATCGGAAGGACACTACAAAATGAAGAAACTCGCGAACTAACCATAGCACTTAAAAACCACACCTCAATGTTTGTAGGGCAACGGCTCCCTATTTCATCTGAGCTCCTATTTTTATCTCATCCCGTCACCTCATTACTTTGAACATGAATAATATTGTACAACCTACCTGAACCAAACTGTGGAATGTTTTAAAATGATTATTCAAGCTATTGTCACACTTTCTCATTGGAAGAAATGGTTTTAAATTCTTCGGTGATCGTTTTTTTCTCATTTAAAACAAACTCACTTTTCAATTTAGGACACATTTTCGTCTCAAGATTTACAGTTCGTCATGTTTCTGACTATCTACTAATCGATTCGACTCAAAACATGATTACTATTTCTCGCAATTACACTACTATTGAATGCTGGATGACTTCATAATTAGTAATGTTAACTTGCCACTTGTTTAATTAACGATTAAAAACTTAAAAAACTACCCGACAAGCAATAAAAGTCTTCAAGAATATGAGATGATTACTTAGTTCACTTGATTGCGCTTTGTTTTCATCTCATTTGGTGTCGCAAAGTTGCCAAGTTTTCTCATAATGTTACAAAAAAAATTGTTTTCCTTCTTCAAATTATCATCAACAAGTTTTTTTTTGGTATCCGTGACATTAGTTTAATTATATTATTGATATGAATATTTCAATAAAACTGTTTCAGCTTCGAATATTACCAGAAAGAACGTGTAAAATACTAATGAAATAACCATTGTGGCAAATCTAGTAGCACTGGTTTCATTCCGCTATACGTCAACATAACGCTGTGAAGTGTGCGTGTTTCATCGGCTGTGCACAGAGATGCCAGATACTTTCATAGAAAATATGTATCTGCTCTATCTGTTTTCACTAATAAAATGAATCAGTCCAAATTTTAATATAAATGTTTATCAGTGTTCACCATCAAATATTTGAACAAAAGATTTCCATTTTAACATGTGATTTGTCCGTTTATAAATAAACTTTTAAAGAAGTAGTGTAATCAAATACTAACAGATACTCAGAAAGAAAAGTCTAACTTAGGGGACGGGTATAGCGTGATGGGTAAGTCGATGCCTTTCACGCCGCCCGCCTGGGTTCGATTCCCAACCCCGCACATAGGGTCAGAAAGTTTTTCTGGCCCGAAGAGGCGAATGACATTAATGTTAAAGCCTCTATAATTGAAACAAAAAAAAAAAGGCTAATTTTTTACTTCTTACTTTTTATGAACCTTTACAAATCTGTATGAAATTTAGAAAATTTGTACTCTGATTTAAATCAGTATCAGTCGTGTAACAAGTGTAATTCTTCACCACACTATGCCAAACACTATGTCAAATATTTTGGAAATGCATGAAACGTCGAGAGCTGGTGTTACCTAAAAAAATCGATAGTTTTCCAAGTGTCAGTGAGTTGACTTTCAACAAATTTCGGGATAACACCAGATCCCGATGTTTCATGCATATCTAAGACAAAACAAGAAAACCGAATAACTTTGAAAATTCACATAAAAAAATCACGTAACTTCAGAAATTCGTGTATAAAACCGCGTAACTTTGGAAATCCGCGTAAAAAAGACCTCAGTGTATATTTAATATGATATTGAATACTCTATGCAGCTATCATTGGAAATTCCAATAGTGGAAATACATTACAATATCATATAATGTGAAAGAGAAAATTTAACTCAGTGTAGGTTTAGCTATAAGGTTAGTTTCAATACTTAGTATTAAGCTTCCACATATCAATATCCAGCGGAGTGACAAATGGTAAATTGGATTGGTGATTGTTTGTATGAGATTTTATTTCAATAAGATATCCTTCTGAATTGTGTTTCCTATTCTGAGTAATTCAATTGGAAACATGAGGGGAATATTTACGTTATTTGGTTATAACATCAGTTTTATTTTGCCATTAATTATTAATCATTAGAAGCAGTACTCGAACCTAATTTGGTATTACTCTTCCATGGAAATGTTCTGAAAATGAGTTAGGCAGAAGTGTATATAAATGCGTTTCATACACAGAATGAAAAACATTTCCACGCCCCGGTGAACGACTAGATAGTTAATGACGGGGTAAAATAAACGACATCTAATTTAATCTAACATTCCCACGCAGTGAAAAGGTTGAAAGTTTCAAGTCTTGTCACTTTTATCGTAAGTTTTTATTCTGCTATTTCCTGCATCTGACCCTTCCCAATATGTTTCTTATACATTACATATCACCAAATTCTTTGGGATAGTTATTTAGCGGTTTTGGTACCGGTTTTGTGCTAAGTGCACATAACTATTTTCCATTTCTACGTTTCGCCTTCGGCTCATCAGTGCATCATTAGTTTATGTTGAACTGTTAAAGCCACCTAACGGTTCAACATAAACCGCTGAGCAGACGTGAAGTTAATGCTATTTGCCGAAATGCTACGTCTTTGGATTGTTTAAATCTTTTCAATACAAACATTTCCCTAGGACGGGTTTGATAGATAGAAACACATATCCGGAATTTTGTTTGCCTTGTATTCATACACGAAATGAGTTATTGAAATTGAGCAAACATCTACCCAAATTTATCATTCAAACACGCATACAAAATACTTATTTTCCGAAACCCGTTGCCAAATAGTAGAATCAGCAAGAGGTTAAACATATACCTATCACTCCATTTTAGCTAAACAATTCCTTCCGCAAGCCTTGATCAGCTTTTCAAGCAGGGAAATATTGAAATTAATATTTGTTTTTCGTATCCCTAAGCGAATCTAAATGTTTGAGTCCGAAAAATTATACAAATATTACATCCCGAACATGTCATGCTCTACTACTCCCGAAATTATCCAACTTCTATTCCACACAGACTCTTCCTATACGTCAATTATACATGCAACAGAACTGGTCATTGCCAAAAATTTGAAACGCTTCCTGTTGCATATTCGTAGTCGTTACATGTACTGATTCCTTGTTTCAACAGGAGCTTGAGCATCATATGATTCCAGTGGCCTGAAGCACGAGCAATCGTACCGTCTACAGGATGTTTGAATAGTCCAGTGATAGTCTTTCCTTCGTACGATGAAACTGGGCCTTGCAATGCCAGCTGTTGCCCATGTCCTTTCGATTCCCGTTCAATGGGTGCTTTTTTCGTAGATGCCAAATGGGTGGATATTATGCAGTTATCCATAGTGGTTGTATCTGGATTCAATGCATTTTAATTGAATTTTGGGGGTGAGGGAACCGTTGCTTCACAAGACCGTTGATACAGGATAACACGCTCAAATTAGTTGTGTGGTGTTTGATTTACTGGTTTATCGGTTTTCTGGGAAACAAAAACCTAAAATGTGATCGAGATTTTTTGGTATTCTGAATTACTTAGTAGCGAATCGATTGCTGTACTAAATGCAATGGTGCATTAGGATTATCACTCAAAGCCGTCTAACAATTTTTCTAAATCGAGTTTTTCGGTTGTGTCGCTATAGACATGTAAAAGAGAGAGTTGGCATCACTTGGAGTACGATGCGGTGCTGTGTTGCCCTAGAAAAGTCTAATTACAATGTGTATCAAACAACTTATAGAGAAGTGATTGATCGAAACAGTTATATTGAGTGATAGTGCAGCTGTGACAAGTGTGTGTTGATAAGTGAAAAGTGTTATTTATTGAATATTGCTGATTCGCGAAGCTAGAAAAAACTCAAGCGACGGAAACTGCGAATTTACCGCCCAAAATTCTAAATCACTGTCGATGTTATCAGATTTAGATGGAATGTGAAAATTTATTGCAACGTATTCTCGGGAGCCGGCTATCCAGAGCAATAAACACATGATAATATTAAATGTCTACAAGCTCCCTCAGACTATTTGCCTGTTCATTTTACCTTTTCAGTATCTTTCCTTGTCAAAATCGTTCCCAAAACATTTCCCAGTTTCATCGATATCTGCAGGCTGACCAACTGCAAATATTTCCAATAGTTTGAAAAATCGCGCAAAATTGTTTTAGAGTTAACTTATAAGTGACGGAATCAATTGATCAAAAACTTCAAAGTAAGATTTGCCAACAAAAAATCTATCGATTCTTCAAATTCAAAGCTCTTCGTCTTTCCTTGCTCGAAACGTTTTGAAATTTTCCGTCGTCCAATGTTGAATCGCGTGAAGCATTAAGAACAGCGGAAACTGCTTATGAGAAAATACACAATTCGATGAAGCAAAGAGTACACCTTGCAAAAGAATAGTATACCCAAGTAACCAATAAGCATTAAAACGATCTTGCATATTTTCCTTACATACAAATATGAAATTGCCATTAAAGTCTCATCAGTCCTATATGCTATTGTAAAGCTGATAAAAAAGCCCCAAAGGCGAAATATTTAACTGTGATAATGCAGAGGTTGATTGCTTGATTTTTGCACTAGCAATGTTATTATAAAACATAATGTGAAAATGTTAAAATTGAAAGCCCGAAAACAGCTTTCCTAATGCTATTAAAAATATGAATAACAATTCGGCTGAAAGGTTCGTATCGTTAAATAGAAACACACATTTTTTTGCCAAAATTCGTTTTTATTATTCAACATAATTGCCATCAGAGGCGATACAGCGATTATAGCGATCTTCCAACTTTTCGATACCATTTTTGTAGTACGATTTGCCATTTGCCTCAAAATAGGCCTCAATTTCAGCGATTACCTCTTCATTGCTTCTAAATTTTTTACCAGCGAGCATTCTCTTGAGGTCTGAGAACAGGAAAAAGTCACTGGGGGCCAAATCTGGACAATACGGTGGATGAGGGAGCAATTCGAAGCCCAATTCGTTCAATTTCAGCATGGTTTTCATCGACTTGTGACACGGTGCATTGTCTTGATGAAACAAAACTTTTTTCTTCTTCAAATGAGGCCGTTTTTCTAAATTTCGTCCTTCAAACGCTCTAATAACGCTATATAATAGTCACTGTTGATGGTTTTTCCCTTCTCAAGGTAGTCGATGAAAATTATACCATGCGAATCCCAAAATAATCTTACCGGCCGATTGTTGAGTCTTTCCACGCTTTGGGTTCGGTTCATCGCGTGCAGTCCACTCAGCTGACTGTCGATTGGACTCCGGAGTGAAGTGATGGAGCCATGTTTCGTCCATTGTTATATATTGACGAAAAAAATCGGTTTTATTTCGATATAACAGCTCCAAACACTGCTCAGAATCATCAATTCGTTGTTGTTTTTGATCGATTGTGAGCTCACGCGGCACTCATTTTGCACAAAGCTTTCTCATATCCAAATATTCGTGAATAATGTGTCCAACACGTTCCTTTGATATCTTTAGGGTGTCAGCTATCTCGATCAACTTCACTTTGCGGTCATTGAAAATCATTTTGTGGATTTTTTTCACGTTTTCATCGGTAACAGCCTCTTTTGGACGTCCACTGCGTTCATCGTCTTCGGTGCTCATATGACCAGTACGAAATTTTGCAAACCACTTACGAATTGTTGCTTCGCCCGGTGCAGAGTCTGGATAACACTCATCAAGCCATTTTTTGGTATCGGCGGCAGTTTTTTTCATCAAAAAGTAGTGTTTCATCAACACACGAAATTCCTTTTTTTCCATTTTTTTCACAATAACAAAAGTAGCTTCACTCAAAATGCAATATCTCTCAAACTAATAATCAGACAGCTGTCAAATTTATACACGTATCTTTTGAAGGTTGGTACTAACTGAAAATGGCATGGATTCAATTCTAGTGGCGCCCTCTCATAGAAACGATACGAACTTTTCAGCCGATCTGTTATGTTATTTAGCTACATTTAGCTTCTATGATTGGTATTTTGTCTTTGATGCATCTCGAACCTAGAAGCTTTTTCTTGGTATTCTTTGTTGAAGTGCAGCTTCTTCTATTTGACCCATGCCGAATATATTCGAGCTTGGTGAAATATATTCTATTTGAATCTATTTTCTTCAGAAACTTCTCTTTAGTAGTGCTTTCTAGTCGGATTATATGATTATTCGATTTTAAACTACATTCGTTTTGCATGAGTAGAATTAGCCGAAACAATATTTCAGGAATTCGATGGAGCTATTAATTTGTTAACTGGCGAATCTTTTGATGTAAAAGATCATTACGGTGGTCCATGTTTGGATTTAAATCTGAATTCTAACAATCTTAATTGAATTTAAAAATTATTGCACTTCACAACAAAGTTATATTAATTTTATTTTGAGCAACTTTGCTGAAGAAACCATCTTCCTGCCCCTTTATTTGTTCGAGTCATCAATTTTTCGGAGTAAAAGTAGGGTAGTTTTCAACAAATCACCTTTTTTGTGAACAGTTTTCCGAGAAAATCGTCTTCCGAAAATTTGTCGAGCTAATTATTGCACACAATTTTACTAATCCTAGCTTAACAATATAAGCTTCGATTCAAAAGATATGTTTGTTTTTTCGCCAAAAACTAGTCAACCTACTAATATAAATACCACATTGATAAAGACTAATCTCATGCGGTTCCTGAAAGTTCATAAAAAAACGAAAATTTGAAGAAAAATCTGGAAGGTTTTTTAACTCATTTAAATTAGTGTTCAAAAGTGTTCGATTCCTTACGAAAAATCGAAAAAGTCATATAAATCTTAAACGCCAAAATTTTTTGTAACTCGAACAAATAAAGAGCTTGCTTCTTCGACAAAGTTACTCAAAATAAAATCTCCTACAACTTAATTGTGAAGTGCAATGATTTTTAAATTCAACAAAGAAAGTTAGAGCTCAGAATTAAATCCAAACATGGACCACCCTAATGGTCTTTTACATCAAAAGATGCTCCAGTTGTCTCGCTAATTTCCTATTTCGGATTACTGAGCAATGTGAGCAGAGCTTAAAATTGTCACGCATTCTCAACGAAAGAATCTAAGCCAACAGCCTCTTTTTCAATATTTTACTGTCTCATTCGTAAATGACCGACACCAGAATAAATGAAGAGAGACGAATCATTTTCGGCTCTCATTGAAAAAAGAGAGAGTATAATTGCCAACGTCACTCTTTCCTCTATGACAAGACGAAACCAAACTAACGTCTTCAGGGAGCATAAGCAGAATTTCAATTCTCTTTCTTTGATCGATGTATCGAAAATCTGTTTCGCTTGGCTATAAAGAGGGACTAAAATATGACAAATCGAAGTAATTACATCCCAGAACCTCTTTGGAAACCAAAAATACTACAAATTCGAGCAGCGACAGATAAAAGTCATTGTGAAACCTTTTTCTGTCATTTTCGATTCTCAAAGCTTCGGTTGAATATCGACACGGTATACTATGGGATTTTCACTGAAACCCGCAAATGACTGAAAGAGCAAATGAAAGAAAGAACACAATTTTGAAACTACTGTCCCGCTTATGCCCTTGACTGGACATGGATTTCGTTTTCATAGTTTGCAAGCGAAGCTGAGAGTGACAATAATTTCTTGTCATTGTCGTCTATTTCGAGTGAATAAAAATGCCTTTTACTAGCTCTGAATGGGAGCAATTCCTTCGTTTCTACTTGATGAATGCAAAGCTTCACTTTAAGGAAATTAGTCTCAATATCAATATCAATATCAACATTATTTTTTATGCTCATGTTATGTTTTCGTCAGGCAATCTTGACAACGTAAATTTTCAAAAAAAAACGAAAGAATTATTTCGGTATTATACTTGTTCAATAGTGGCACTAAATTAATATTTACAGTATAAAATCGCTAATGCTTGTACATTCTATATAAATATTTTAGAGCTTTATAATCACATCGAGTCAACTATGATGCTACGTAATTGCAGTGTTTCTATACATTTAAATTTCAAATATATAGCTTCAAAGCAATGACATTTATATCATGTTGATTTTATACCAGTTCAGTGCAATCACTTATTGGTAACAGTTGCTTGGGTAGGTCATTTTCGCATCGTTTTACGCATTAATGTGCAACTCCTTAAATATTGCAACACGCTTCGATGAATCTCTTACAAAATTCATTAATTCCTTTATCGTTCCAATAAATTTTCTTCAGTTTTGCAATGACTGAGTGGAAACATATATTGGAGAAGCAAAATGAATGAGAAACTTAACAATGATTTATTGGAAAAAGATAAGCTCAGAGACAGGACTCGAACCTGCGTTCTTATGCATTTTGTGCATACGCGCCACCATTTCGCCACCCTGAACCTTATAGTAGACACAACTCTAAAACACGGATAGGCATGATATAACGTACATCGAACATGGTCTACATCCTGGCCGTCATCCGACCGGTACCATACATCCAAACATCTTCTCTGTTCATCAAATACTAGTCTTCTCGCTCTATACCTATTTTCCGCTCAAGCAATTAATTTTCTTGCCCACAAAACTCTTTCAATTGAATCTTGAACAAAATTACTTTCATTATATGTGTGTACTATATCCGTATTCTATACGAAATCGGTATGTGCAAATACAAAATAAATACAGTACGGATAAATCTGAGTAAATGGCTACTCTGATGACAAATAAAAAAATAAACTCAGTCTGTAATACGAAATGGGTGTTTTTGACAGGGGAACGGGTGTGTTAGTGGCGCCATCATGACACATGTGACTACAGTACCACTTAATGGCTGAGGCCAGTGTGTTTTAGAGGGCTATTTTCACGCTACAAATAAGATTTTATCAGAAAACCAACCCAACTGACAATCTCTTAGAATATAAGTTAAGATTATTCTGCGAAAATTTCAGAATGAATCATTGACTGTAGCGGTCGAGAAAGTCTTTTTTCTGAAGGAAGAATTGTATAGCTGAAACTTGTTCATTGAATATCTCGCCTTCAAAAGCATGGATCAAAAATCTATCCTGACAATGTCTAGATAATTTAAATTAGATGCTATTAGTGCATGAAAACATATATGTTGCTGGGGGACGGGTATAGCGTGATGGGATAGTCGATGCCTTTCACGCAGCCCGCCTGGGTTCGATTCCCAACCCCGCACATAGGGTCAGAAAGATTTTCTGGTCCGAAGAGGCGAATGACCTAAGATGTTAAAGCCTCTATAATTGAAGCAAAAAAAAAAAAAATATATGTTGCTGCGATAAAAATGAAGGGAATGTTATTATTATGAAGGTAAGTCGAATTCTATGGCGGCGCCATTTTTTCTGCTCCAGTTTCTTGGTAACGTAACGAAACATGAGTGAGAAATAAAATCGGCTCAGCAAGGCTTCCAAAAAAGCGGTAGTTTTATTGGATGCAGACACATTCTATGTAAACTTGTAACCGAAAATGTCGACACTTTTCTGGTCACCTGGCCCGCTGAGAGTCATTTTGTACATATGCGAGAGAGCTTGGAGAGAAATGTAATACGCAGAGCGAGACACGTGGTTATACGCGACCGACCGGCCTCAACCCTTAAGTTCCATCGTGAATGATTTTAACCTTTGGTTAAAATTTGACATTCACAATTCAAAGCATGTAAAGATAAGTCATATCATTAACTTCACAGTTCATTTAGCTGAAGCTTACATAGACACAGATGCAAAATTTATTTTTTAATGTTAGTAGAAATAATATTATGTCATCACCGAAGAAATTACGGCATGCTTTAACCATCTTTACGTCAAGCGTAAATTTCATTTTTTTTAAGAGTGTACGGCCCAATTTGACGGATGGAAAGTTATTTGGGTTAATTCTGCACTGGAAATAGAATGATAACAAGTGGAATTCTTCTGCAATTTTTTTTTTTTGCTGTGTCGAAAAATAGTTACCGAACTGTCAAAAATAACCTTGCTCTCAAACGCGGTTATTTTTGACAACGAAAAAATAACTGTTCGACTGTCAAATTCTAAATTAAAGTAAAAATAGCTCGTGAAATAGTTCACAACCTATGTTTTATAGATTTTCATAAACAGTTCTATGATTTTCTGAACTGTTCTTTAGGCATTGTATTATTTTTCATTACATATATGCCTTCAACAACTGGTACGGTGCGGCTCGACAGTATACAAAGTATTTTACCAACTCGGTTGGTTTGAAATAACTTTAACCATCTTTTCTAGCATTTACTCGTAAAACATATTCCGAGAGTAACGTAAGTCCTGCTGAGAATAGCGTATGCGAAAGATTGACTGTAGTGAAAGCAAACAAAACGAAAACAATGCGAACCATAACTCAATGTGATATAATCTAATAATCAACAACTATTTACACATCCTAAAATCAACAAAGCGGTCACTGAAGCAATAAATTTTAGCCACAAGTCATCACAAATCAATGCGGCAAATATCGAAACCACGGAGAGACTAAATCAGATGATAATTTGACTTGATTAACAGTATGGCTTTACACGTTTAGGTTGGAATGTATATTAAATTAAACAGTAAATCATAGCGGTGCTGAAGGCTGTAGTGCTACGGCTAACTACTGGACATACATCGCGTATTGGTTTGTTTCATCAGTCATTTAAATCCATGGTGCAACATCATCAAACTCGAATCATAATCAATATCAAGCGGCCTAAATGAACCATTATCAGTCACAAATATTGTCACGTTGTTGCAAACATCAATTAAACGTGTATCGGTATTCACGCAAAGTCAAACTAATAAAATGTAGCAACAACAAACAAAAGTTTTCAGATTAGTCAAATTCGAATCCAGTCAGACATATGCATATATGCAAACAGAAGTCACAGACAGTCTATCGATCCCTTCTCGATACCACACTGATGAACTACGAAAATTTCTGCTTCTGCTTCTGGGACTGACGGAGGCATCCAACCAACTATTTTGCCTGTTTCGAATATTGATTACATTACGGTGGTGCTGCCTCATGCTGCTGAAAATTTATGCTAACTAGTGAAGGTGATTTCTGATTTCGATGTGCTATGAATTCAAAACGAAACGAGATAAATATTTAACCCAGAATCTATGTACAACCTACCTACCATATGTAGGGTCAATAACAGGGACAGTATGAGATATTTTCATGCAATTTTCAACTTTCACATACGGGGAGAGGGAAATCAGTACCGTCGAAGCGTAAACAGGTTCAAATAGTTGTCAATCTGTGCGTCACATGTTACCTTTATGTTGAGTGGATGCAATATGCTTTCGATTATAAGTTTAACTTTGTCACTAAAACGATGGTAAAGCGAAACCATGTCAATCGATGTTAGGATCTGATTGCAATAAAATTGTTGTTTAAAGGACATACCTCAGTATGTAAACCGTAACCATGAACAGGGAAAGGAAAATATTTATTTAAATAATAAAATTTTTTCACATCTCTAGAGGTCGCCAAAAGGTTAGATAACTAAGTGCTCACAAGTTCCTATCTCATGCCTTCCCGTGTGTCTATGATGACATTTGGTCAATAGAACGGCGTCGACTGGGTGCTATAGCTTTCTGCGTTAGTAGCAGAATGAGAGGGTGCTAATTAGTTTATGGGTAACAGTTCATTTAAAACGCGAAAATTATTAAAAACTTTTCAAATAGGTCAAGTATTTCGCATTTTGAAGCTTTACAGAATGGGTCGGTTCATGTGTGACGTCAAAAAAATTCTATAAATTTCAATTTGTTTTAAACTTGACATTAGTTTGCAAGTAAGTTTTTTCTATCGAATTTCATGTGTTGGCAGTTGGAATGAATGCGGCTGGTAAAACAACTATCCTGTATAAATTAAAGCTTGGCCAAGTCGTGAAAACTATTCCTACGATCGGTTCCAATGTGAAAACAGTAGAGTATAGGAATATTGGTTTTGTGTGTGTGTGTGTGTGTGTGTGTGTGTGTGTGTGTGTGTGTGTGTGTGTGTGTGTGTGTGTGTGTGTGTGTGTGTGACAAATGATGTCACTCGATTTGCTCAGAGAAGGCTGAACTGATTTTCACAAACTTAGATTCAAATCAAAGGTCTTACGGTTTCATGGATCGCTATTGAATTTTATCCCGATTCGACTTCCGGTTCAGGAATTACAACGCAATATGTGCAAATCTATGATAAAATGCGCATGCAATTTTCTCGGAAATTTTTTAACCGATTTCTACAAACTAAGATCAAATGAAAAGTCTGGAAATTGTTTAAAAAGTCCCCAAGAAGATGATCTAGATCCGATTTCCGGTTCCGGAATTACAATGCCATTAGAAAATTTGTTTCAATTCAGTGTGTATTTTTTCTAAAGCGATGGCGAAACGAAGAGCACATTTTTATAAAATTTACTGGTAAATTAATCTAGTTGGCAGACCTTGTTAGTTGGTGGATTACACTTTTGGATAAAAAAATTACAAATAACTAAAACAACAGGGCGGGTAAGTTCTAACACTTTTGAAGAATCATTTATTTTGTCCTTTGTATTTTCTCATAGTAAAACATTTCATGAATTTTCTGTGAAATTTTCAAGCCTATCGGAACAAAACTCTGGAAGTTGTGGGACTTTATCTTTGCTTATCTGATACTGCGAAGAGACAAGAGCTCGGCGCACAAGCCCAAGAATTCTGCTTCGGTTAACTTGAAAATTGGACAAAATATTCTTTAAAAATTTATTGTGACAAAATACAAAGAAAAAATACGATTTTTCGAAATTGTTGGACACCATGCGTTCCCGTAGAAAAAGAAATTCTTTTCTTCGATTTTAAACTTTAAACGCGTTTTTCTTGAAAGCAGATTTTGAAAGTCCATGCTCATCGTCATTCGAAAACTGCTTCGTCAATTTTTTTCAAATTTTTGCACACACTTTCTACACGTAAGGTAATAGACCTTAAGGTTTTCTTTTTCGGTTTTTTGTTACTTTGAGGAAGTTTTACAGCTACAAAATGGCGGATTTTTTTGATGTGGAGCACATCTTTATTTTCTATATAGGGGTGCGAATCAAAAACTCATGGGAAAATACACATAGTGGTCACGTTTTAAACATTCACAGCTCAGTATATTTTGTATCAATTATTAATATTATTTCATTATTTCATTGGAAATATTTCTAAGATTCGATTTGAATGTATTAAGCCACGTATTTTCAATTATAAATGATTGAAATTTTGATTAGTAGCGAGCAGTGTCCGATTTTGTCTGCTAAAAATCTCCGGCATATCGGATTTCCCTGCCATAGTCTACGGTTTTGAAGGGGTAAGCGATATATCAAAGGGAAAGCATCGCTCTGATTGGTTAATCGATGCAAAAGCGAAACTGTTGGAAGCACGCGAATCTATAAATAGAAGCAAAATTATAGTTAACGTTTCAGTCCTACGCGTAGCATGCTAGAGGTAGGTTGTTGCTAGACAGCAAGACGAAAAGTGCCATAAAACGATTTGAAGCTTTAATTGGTATGCTCTGATCTTGTGTCATGCAAGCTCGGATGAAATTAAATGTCATGTCGTTTCACCTGAGAAATAGACAACTACCCCAGGGTAAATGTTGAGTGCGTAAGATTAATTCCTAATTTTTATATAAAATGAACTCGATTGATATTGAGAAGAAGTTTATCGCTTCAACCGAAGTCGCAGAATGGGAGAGAAACCTAACGCTCTAAAAATCACTGCTTGCATACAAAACCTGAACACAAGCTTGACGAAGAGAAGCTTTAATATCAAAATACGTATCGCAAGTATGTACAAAGATATAATTGCATACATTTGGGATATTGGTGTAATTTCGTCGGCTATAAAACAAACAATTTTCGGTGTTGGTTCCTAATCATCTCAGTCAACAAAGAGAAGAGAAGTTCAACCAACAATGTGTAGAAAATAATCTCAGCACACATTTATGTGCGCATAGAGTGAGTGTGCAGAACTGTGTGCACATTGAGAGCCCCACTGTATACGCCCATTGAAAATACATGGAACGACACTGACGATTTATACCACACTGCTAAAAATCAACACTTTTTTCAGAAGTGCTTCTCTACATGAATTTCATGTTTCTAATCGCACTAAAAATCAAGTACGCTTTATTTTCAAAAGTTTAACGCATAATTAGAAAGTATGTGGTCATACGACACGTGCAAGTTTCATCTCTTTTAAATCCTAGGTGTGGAAATATTGCTATCGAATGCTTTAAAAGTAAGACTAAAATCTGTAACAAATTTTCTCCATATTATTTATATATTCTGACAATTGCGACAAGTGCCAAACATACGAGTAAGAAGTATTGAACAAAATGGTTGCCAAAGTCTTCGTGCAACCAATGGCATCTGATTTAATCTGACTTTTAACTACATGTTTTAGAGATTGTGATGAGTAAGTATATTTATTTAAATTCTTGGCGCATTTTTCAACAGCCCGTATTAGCAGTGACTGTTCCGTTGTGCTCACTTTCTTTTCTATTAATTACTAAACATTGCTCCCAGTTTCCTCACAACTCTTTGTAAATGGAACGAAGCCTGAAACTATCGAACACATGTTATTACTGGGAACATAATAAAAGTATTCGTGAACTGGCTTGTTGTTTCATTTTTATTTTTATGATTCATAAGATGTGTTTGTTTTTTTTTCAGGCAATGGAATTGTGGATCATCAAAAAACATGATAGTGTTTATGCACGACAAGGATTTTTGATCAGTCTTCGAAAAAAAAATTTATTTGTATAAAATTTACAAAGAATGAATCATATTTATCATGTTATTTAAAACCTTATTTCATCACGCATTCAATAAGAAAATGTATTCTACATGATACTTAAGTCTAAGATCTCCTGAAATCTATGAATTTTTATCAGTTTAAATGTAGGGGAGAGTGTTCGGTTACCGGCACCCTTTTATTTTAAGCTTATAGAGCTCTGACTAAGTTCACATTATGCGGAAATATATGCATCAATGGACAGCTAAGGTTCTTTCGCCCTGGCTCTCTTGGCCGGTGGCGCCGTTGGTGTTGATTTGGTCGGTCTTCCACCGGCTTTGCTAATACTGCAGTCGAATTTATTAGATTCTTATTCACTAAGCAATGTTTAATGGCATTATTCAGTGCAATAAAGTTTATTTTCCTTGACTTTGACGATTTGTTTGGAGTCGCCATGGCTAACAGAACCAGAGAACCAAAGTTTTTACTTATATGACGGATGTATTGAAACTGTCAATTTGTCCACGTGTTGCGTATCACCAGAGATGTCAGTTAATACAATAAGTTTAGCTACCAAACACAAAAAGGGCGCACCAATTTTCAAAAGTCTGTAAATTCTGACGAATGTCTGCAAGCAATCGAAGTTTCAAAAGTCCGCAAAAAGTTTTTAGACGAAAAAAGGTTTGCAGTTTAACTAGGAAATTTGATAATTTATAGACAAATTTGCAGATTTCTCATCACTGCATGTCACTGACAATTTTTCACGAATTGTCGAAAAATGGGGTGCCGGTTATTGAAATCGGTAAACATTTTGAAAAAAAAACTTTGGTTGCGAAAATATGGATAGCATTCGATATTAAACTGCAAAAAAGATCGATTTCACCTCATAGATAATCAATCCACTCACCTTTTCGATGCTCTTCAATTTATGATACTATGAAAAAAATCAGAAAAAACTTTTGTGTTGATTTTCACGCAATTAAAATTTGTTTTGAGCGCAGCACAAAGTACACGCGTCTGTTTGCTTTGGCATTCGGCACAAAAAGGACGTGCTGCTATTACACACACACATAACATTTGTCGAAATGACGCTATCTGCTTTCTGTCAAAAGTTACGGTGAGGTGCCGGCAACCGAACACCTTCCCCTATTTTTCTTATAAATTAAATTTCAATATCAAGCAAGTTGAATCATAAGTGTAATACAGTTGGAATATATTTACTGTTGGGTTGATGGATTTTAAATATAATATCTATGGGTATTAATATGATTCCACTTATAATAGCTGTGAAGTGATTTACACTTACAATTTAAGTATCGAGTCTTATGCGGCGAAATTAAGTGTAAAACACTTTTAATTTCACGAATATGTTTATATACATGGTGACGTAATATCGAAAAAAAGTCCTTTACATTAGAATAATAACTCCTATACTGTGATTATTTAGTTAATTTTGTTACGTCGGTTCCAGAAGCACTGGACATAGTGGTCAAAAACCCTAAAACGGAACACACTTCATTTTCTCAGAAATGTCCAAGCCGATTTTCACAAACTTAAACTGTCATCATAGATTGCTGTTGAATTCACCCGGACTTGATTTCCGGTTCCGGAACAACAGGATGAGGTGTATTAAAATTCTCAATCAGATATTTAGAGCAACGACGCAAAATACGGAAAAATTCTTCTAAATTCTGATAAAAATTCGGACTTTCGAACTGATTTCTGCTTTATCGGATTCCTGTTTTCAGTTTCGAAACTGCCGGAAATGGTGGTACAAAACTCTAAAACCAGAGCTCATTTAATTTTCTCAGAAACGTCTGAACCGATTTTCGATAACTTAGGCTCAAATGACAGATCTTATGATCCAAAAAGCTGATCTTTTGGTATCTAAATTTCAGGGCGAAACGAGTTTTAAATTTCCAACCATCATTTAGAACGAGGTTGCATAGACTTGTTACAAATTCTTGTTTTGCTGGGCAAACGAATCGATCTCGACTATAGTGGATCGTAGTTCTCAATTTCAGAAGTACTGTTAATAGTGGTCTATAACTCAGAATATGGAATTGATTTCATTCTTGATTTTATTCAAAATTCAATGAAAAGTTTTTCAAGAACCCCATCGTTCAAGACGATATTAATGATTTGAGAAAGAGAGAGAAATTTGAGAAATTTTTTCTCCTTTTTTGTCATATCAGTGTGCTAACATTACCCGCAAATTTGTCAATTTGTCGAGTTAAGCAATATCTGTGTGGAAACAGTATCTGTATTTGCAAATAACGTCACTCTCTTTTCTGCGAGATTGCCTAACCGATTTTTTCAAACTTCAAATGAAAGGTCTTGCAATGCCATAGACCTTTATTTGATCTAGAATCTAGTAACGATGTCGATAACGGAAAGCGGAATTTCAGTGAATAGTTTATTTCTCTAGTTGTAGTAAACAGTGTTTCAACTTCTTATATTTGATCACATAACCGTTTTGTATACATTATGTTTCGTCTTCGAGTCGAATTCGAGCATAACAGTTTATTATGAGCTGTTATGCTACCCATCAGTTCAACATAAATCGCTAAGAACATTTTATAAGTTTTATCATGATTGATTTTTAACACATGGAAATGAATCACCATGGTTGGGTAGATTCACGATTATTGTTGGCTTTTTTATTTGTGGGACTAAACAATAAATGACTTTGAAAATAACCTTCAAATGTTGGTGTAAGAAACTTTCAAGCCTCAGTGCTATTCACATTAAATCTAAGACGGCCATGCGATTACTCATCTGCCTTCATAAGTTCCTGTACAATATAAGCAACTGCCCCAGCAGGTTAAATCAAGGCTTGCTTGGTTGATCGACGTTCAAATTTTCGATTGACCTCCCCCATAAACACTAGATTTATATTTCTCGTTTCAGTAGTCAGGTACGGAAAACGCTGACCATATTTCCATAAATTTGTCAGCATTGCAAATACAGTACTACTATGTTGTGGGTGCATATCACATACGTATATGCAACTGGGTCATCCGGCAGAATTATTTTGATTGCACAATTGAATATTTAAAATGTCACGGGAAGCTGGCTCGAGGTTCTTCATTCAATTTTGCGCTCACTCCACCGGTCGCACGAATGTTTGTAGGCGAACCTTCATCCGACTGTATCCCAACTCATGTCCGGAGGACAGTTCACAGGCTGTATAGTGCCTGTTTTGGATTCTCTAACGGAACGCTAGGACATCTGTGTACCGGTAAAATTTTTATTTGCCCGCACGAATTTGTCACTGAGGTAACCGATCAAAGCCCTTCGACGTGAGCCAGATACGCAGTGCCATTGAAAGGGAATGCATTGTCCGGTTGCGGAATTCCGTGCACCGGCTGTTCGCCATCTGTATGATTTCAGACTCACCGTAGGTGCATGTATGATATAATAGAATTATCCCAACTTTGTCGGTAAAATGCACGAACCACAACGACGTGCATTTGATCATGCTCGAACAATAGTGCTTGAGTTTAACATTCAAATTGGCGGTCAGATGACGGAATGCCTCGAAGCAATAACACACGTCCCGTTAGTGTGGGATACAGATAAACTGTTCACCATTTTCAACGTGAAACTTTACTGTCAGAGTTTTCGAAATTAATTACTAATTTAATTAGACCTGTGTGTTCGAGTTTCAACAAGAAGAAAGAACATTAAAAACAGGATCGTTTTTAATCTTATACAACTAAAGCTGCTAGAATAATTCGTGTAATAGCTCAACGGATTCTGTAATACAACAGTTGGACCTTTTCTGTCGAAGGAAAATCAAGACATCATAACTCATCGTCCAATAGAATGTATTATGGTATTAAATTCATGAGCGAACAAGTTCTGTAATGAGTTTCTGAAAACTCTGTTAGAAAGCAGGGTCGACGAAGCCCTTGCCGGAACAAAGCTCCGATGGCCTCATTCGGTACAAAAATTCAATTCGCAATTAATCTACTCGGAATTCCGTTTTCTCGATGAGCCCTCAAAACAATCAACCCATGCTGGCACCGACATCCGTGTTACGTAACCAGACTGTTTGCTTTGCGCACTTTCAACTGCCTAATTAAAAGCTTATTATGTCTTCATTAATTAGCCTTCCGAAAGTGCGAAACATAATGAAGCAACGGAATATTTCGGAAAGGGCAAAAATTGAACTTCCCGCTTTAGTTGAATGGAATGGGAATGCGAATTATTTCGAGATTCGGTCGTTTCTCTCTTTATGTGTGAGCATGCCATTCTCTGGCGCTGCGTGGAAATGGTAGAGACACAATTGTTCCTGCACTCGTCGAAAACCGCGTGCCACAATAATGTCATTAACTTTGATTAGCGGGTGCTCATGAATGTCACCTGATAGTGTCACGTTTTGAATTGGCTGAAATTTGAAGCTCGACAACGGATTCTAATCGAAGAAAACTTGCGATTCGATTATGATTGCTGTAATAAACCTCACCCGTTAAGCCCCTTCGAACCCAATTTATTCAAATTATCTAGCAATAGTCTAATTATCTTTATCATTCCCATCACATCATGATCACATCACAATCTCTCTTCAACGTGGCTTCTTTGTTCCATTTTCCTGTCATGTACTTTATCCAAGAGCAGCCTGCCACCTCCGGCTATGATTAGTAGAGCGATGTTGAGATAGCGAGTGTTTTTTTCTTTCTATTCAATGCCTAATTACCGTGAACTTTCCGTTTCCGTGATTATGCGTATTAATTTGGTCTACATCGATAGGAACAGACCAGGATGACAGCGAGGATAAACTGCCTGTTTCAGAATTATAATCCTTGGATTTTCAATCGCGATGTGCTCCGATAAATTCGATCAAAGCAGTCCAGTTTTTTTGAAAGGAAAAGATGGATTTTCGAGATTCAACTCCAATGAATGGCACCGTTGAAGGGAAAAGATTCATAACTAACTTTGGTTGTAATACACATTTAAAAGCAATTCTCAAGCTCGGTACAGTAAGATGCCGAGACAGTTCTAAAATACGCACTTTTGATAATTACTCAGTAAACAGAATTATGTTTTCCGAGATTCGTTTAGTAAATTTATTGATTTTTCGGTAACTCATCAGCACTGCACTTTACCTCTCTTCTCGATTGTGGTTGTGAACCTGGACCTACCAAAGATCTAATTTTCAGAGAGCAAACCTGCAAACCTCTTAAAAAGCAAAAATTAGATTTTCTAAAAGGTTCCCTGAAAGCGATTACCATTCCCGAAAATGGACTATTAATCAAATGTGCAAGTGTACTACTGTTCACTGAACTGATATCGCACGTTTTGACGTGGGACTACTCTTTCAATTCTACATAGGAATGCGAATTCAAAATACGAAAAAAAATGCAAACAGTGGTCAGGTCGCATCGATTTTAAGAGATAAAACTATATATTTGAGATAGTTGGTTGCCGAAATTTTAATTAATAACGCACAATGCATAAATTTCCATCTTTACCAAGCGGTACAAATACTATGTATTTGGTCATAGCTCCCACTAAATAAGATGACAATTTCGTATACACTCTTTGAAATTCGCATAAGGACTGTTCCAGAAAGTATGGACGCAACCAAAAACCGCTACCATTTCGCGATTGGTTCATAATCTGTCAATTTTTATGGCTGCGACCTGTTGTTTACACTCTTCTCTAACCACTTATGCAGTTTTTAATTCGTTTTCATTGGTTTGTTTCGAAATGAGTGGACTTTCAGCAGAACAACGTCGAAAAATTGTGTACAAATGGTGCACAGAACGCGGACTGTTACTGAGAAAGATAGCAAAAATGGAAGGAGTAAGTGAAAACGCCGTGCGAAATGCAATCAGGAAGTTCGGAGAATAACCGAAAACGGGTCGAAAAAAAGGTCCTGCTAACCCTCAGTTGGATAAACGTATATTGAAGGCGTTCGAGCAAAAGAAGGAGGTTTCAGTTCCGGATGTGGCCAAAAAAGTGGACACTTCGAGGTCAAATGTTCTTCGTGCTAAAGAACGTTTGAATCTTCGAACCTATAAGCAGCAGAAACAACCAAAACGTAGTCCGAAACAAGAAGCATCGATCATGTCGAGGGTTCGAAAGCTGTACAATACGATTCTTGCTGAAAATTTGAACTGCATAATCATGGACCAACGTGAAACTCGATTACAAATCCTTGCCGGGACCACAATATTATACGGTGCGAGAAGGGCAAGTGTTAAACCAGTCCGAGACATCGATTGAAGTCGAAAAATTTTGTAAGAAAGCTATGGTCAGGCAAGCAATTTGTAGCTGCGGTAAGATTTCGAAACCCTTCATCAGCACTGCTTCAATGAACAGCGAAATATAAATTAAGAAATGGACAAAAACGGCTTCTACCCATGATTCGAAGCCACAAGGATCCTATTGTCTTCTGGCCAGATCTTGCTTCTTGCCACTACTCGAAATCAACGGTAGAATGGTATACTACCAAAAATGTCACTTTCGTCCCAAAATACATGAATCCACCAAATTGCCTACAACTTCGACCAATTGAGGAATTTTGGGCATTAACGAAGGGCACATCTTAGAAAACATGTCTCGGCTGCCGAAACCATTCAACAGTTCGAAAAAGATTGGAAAAAAGTGTCAAAACTTGTCGCCAAGAAGTCTGTACGGAATTTAACGAGAACGTTCGCAAGAAGGTGCGCCAGCTAGTCTACAATGGCTAAGTAGCAAATGTTGAGAAGAATATTCTGTTGTTGTAGTCTAATATTATCAGTATATCGAACGAAATTTGAATATCTAACACTTGTGAATTATTTACAGCGAAATCAAAGTGCGTCCATACTTCCTGGGACAGTCTTTAGAATGGGCGCGATCATTTAAACTGAGCCTCTTTACACAATTGAAATTAGTATTGAATTGACTTACATTCTGTGCTGTTCGTTTGTGTCGTGGAAAAGGATTTTATGCTCATCAGTGTTCTGTGGGTTTTAATGCGCTGTACGTCTTTCATGAGAGATTTTCGCAGGAGTTCTGTCGATTTTTTCCATTCGTGATGCTGAGCGCTGGGAATTTTGAGATCTTCGAGATAGTAAATTTATTGCTGATGCTAAATATCTTAAAATTGCCTTAAACGTCGGGGTAACACCAGATCTCGACATTTTATTCAATTTTAAGACATTCGGAAAAAAATTTCGATTTCGGAATTCCGTTTCAGGCAAATTTATTACATTTGACATAAACATTTCTTCAACCTCAAAATTTTCCTGAGTTTTAGAGTCAAGTTTTTTTAAATAAATTTTCAAATTTTAGATCTCGATTTAGGAAAAAAAAAATAGAGGGTTGTATTCAAGACACAACCGAGCACAATAACATTAAAAATGAAACGTTTCTAGGGTCTTCATAATAAATACAAAAATAAAGAAGATAATGATGATGATACACTAAACTTCACAACACTTCAAATATACTTGAAAGCTCAATTTTGGATACAAAAAACGTGATTAATCCACCTAGCAGTGAGATGATACCTTTTTTTTATCAATACGCATGTGTTTTTGCATGGATATTCTTAGGTGTTTTAGTTCTCATGACATTATTTTAATTATCGTCGTTTTAAACGGCAAATTGAGATTTTAATCACTCATTACCCTGTGATGCCGAAACTGCAAAACATATCGAATTTTAATCTTAGCGTGCGACAATCGATTGAACATTCCATGAGATGTCGAAGTAAGTTCCACTTTGGAGTTTTTCGTCATTATTTATGGTACTTCCAGAGCCGGTATTCAGGAATTAGCATAGCCCAAAATGATTCGAATGGCCATAAATTATTACGCCAAACAATTTACATGAAATTTATAAACTCATCATCTGTAATTCCAGAATCGGATAAAATTCACCAATTTTGTATGGAACCTTAAGTCCTGTAATATTTGTTTTTGAAGTTCGATTTGGTCTTTTTTGAGAAAATGATTGAGCTATTAAAATCGATTCCTTGGGGGACGGGTATAGCGTGATGGGATAGTCGATGCCTATCACGCAGCCCACCTGGGTTCGATTCCCAACCCCGCACATAGGGCCAGAAAGATTTTCTGGTCCGAAGAGGCGAATGACTTTAAGGTGTTAAAACCTCTATAATTGAAACAAAAAAAAAAAGAATCGATTCGATACTGGAACCGGAATTCTAAAATCGGTGTAGCCGAAATCAGTTAAATTCACCTGAGCAGTGTGTAGACATCTTTGAGAAATTGTAGTGCGAATTAAAATTTGGGGGTACATTCCGAATCCAAAAAAGAATACCACTTAAACTGAAATAAATTTATTTGGTAATCGACTATCCAAATTTGCAAACCCGATAAACCTGATTAATTTATGTGAAATAGACATTTTTATACTAATCACCTTGTATCTCCTAAACCAGAAATCGGATATGACTAATTTTTATAGGATTTTAAGACCTCTCATTTGAATCATAGATGATTCTTAGATTTCATTTGAATCTTAGATCGGTTCAGCCATCTACGAGAAAAATTAATTGCATTATTTTAATTTCGTTTCACAGATCATCCTGTGGTTCCGCAATCAGAAGTCGGATCCAAACGTAATTCAGGAACCTTGTTTGGGAGTATACGACTTTTCATATGAATCTGAGTTTGAAGAAAACGGTTTAACCATCTGCGAGAAAATTGAGTGAAATTATTTGTCACACACGCATTTGCTGATCTCGACGAACTGAGTCGTATGGTATATGGAAGTCATGTTCTTCCAGCATTTATTGCTGTAAATAGTTTAAATCAATATAATTATGGAATTACTTCCAACTCGATAATGCTGGTATCATCTGGTTTACATATGCCATATTCGAAAGATTATGTTGCCAAAAATGAACCGTGCTAAAATTGGTCCGAGGCAAATTGTCATAAAAAAGGATGCTGTACACAGTCTTTTGGTACTTAGAAACAATTATATGTAACAGTATAAAAAATCGTGTTTCATGTTGCTCCCAAGCATTGCTTTTTCATACAGCGCTCAAAATTCCTTCTACTGGAATAAGGCTTACACAAAAATATCGATATCTCCGTTAAAAATGGACGGATTTTAACAATCTATGACTTGTTGGATAGGTATTACCGTGCGAAATCTAAGTCTGGAAACATGTTCTGTTTTCAAGGTCAAATGTGACAGATACTGTCAAAAAACTGAAAATTTTGACATAAAACTTCGTATAACTCAAAAAGTAAACATCCGACCTCAAAACCATTCAATAGCGTTCTGGGTGACGGGGAGACCTTTCATTTGCGACTAGTTTGATCAAAATCGGTCCAGCCATCTCTGAGATCTCGACCTCTTAGTTGACAACACACATACAGACACACACACAGACATTTGCTCAGTTCGTCGAGCTGAATCGATTGGTATATGACATTCGGCCCTCCGGGCCTCGGAAAATTTTTCGAAAGTTTGAGCGAATTCTATACCTATTTTTGCCTTTCTCTATAGAAAGGTATTAGAATTGCTGGAAAAACCGACTTTCGAACGGAGCCTCGGAGACCCATAGTGTTATATACCATTCGACTCAGCTCGACGAGATCGGAAAATGTCTGTGTGTGTGTGTGTGTGTATGTGTGTGTGTATGTGTGTATGTGTGTGCACTTTTAGAAGATATTTGAACGCGCTCAATTTTCTCAGAGATGGCTCAACCGATTTTAACAAACTTGGGCTCGTTTGAAAGCTACTATCGGGGCATTGATCAAGTTCGAAGATAAAATGGCTGTGACTTTTGGTTCCGGAGATATGATTGTATAAGTGACGTAACCGACAAAAAGCGTTGTATTTGAACGCGCTCAATTTTCTCAGAGATGGCTGAACCGATTTGAACAAACTTGGACTCGTTTGAAAGCTACTGGCGGGCCATTGATCAAGTTCGAAGATCAAATGGCTGTGACTTTTGGTTCCGGAGATATGATTGTATAAGTGACGTAACCGACAAAAAGCGTTGTATTTGAACGCGCTCAATTTTCTCAGAGATGGCTGAACCGATTTGAACAAACTTGGACTCGTTTGAAAGCTACTGGCGGGCCATTGATCAAGTTCGAAGATCAAATGGCTGTGACTTTTGGTTCCGGAGATATGATTGTATAAGTGACGTAACCGACAAAAAGCGTTGTATTTGAACGCGCTCAATTTTCTCAGAGATGGCTGAACCGATTTGAACAAACTTGGACTCGTTTGAAAGCTACTGGCGGGCCATTGATCAAGTTCGAAGATCAAATGGCTGTGACTTTTGGTTCCAGAGATATGATTGTATAAGTGACGTAACCGACAAAAAGCGTTGTATTTGAACGCGCTCAATTTTCTCAGAGATGGCTGATCCGATTTTAACAAACTTGGGCTCGTTTGAAAGCTACTGTCGGGCCGTTGATCAAGTTCGAAGATCAAATGGTTGTGACTTTTGGTTCCAGATATATGATGGTATAAGTGACGTAACCGACAAAACACGTTGATTTTTACCGCTCTTGTATATATAAGGGTGCCAAAATTTTGGGATCAACTCTATTTTCGTAAAGTTCTAGTGCTCAAAAGTTTAAGCACCTCGAAAAAAGCCTTCATGCAAAATTTGACCTAAATCGGACATGCTTAAGGGGTGCTGCCCGGTGGTAAAGGTTTGACAATTATCGATCTTGAAAAAGCACCATAGGGGGGAGTACATGAAATTTCCAAAATCGAAAATTTTTTTTGATGCCAAAACTCTTAAAACTGCATAAAACATCGAAATTTAGTGTCATATCAAAAAAAAATTTTTTTGAAAAAATCAACTTTCTGGGACTTAGAAAAATTTTCATTTTTCTAAGTCCCAAAAAGTCGATTTTTTCAAAAAATTTTTTTTTTCGAGATGACACTAAATCTCGACGTTTCATGCAATTCTAAGCCTTTTGGCATCAAAAATTTTTTTTCGATTTCGAAAATTTCATGTACTCCCCCCTATGGTGATTTTTCAAGATATATGAAAACATCACTAAGTGGACTAAGAAGGCTTTTTTTTAGATTAGCATCACTGTTCTCATACAAATAGGCAACGCAAATGTCAAGCACTAGTTTGGAAAAATGATGCTGACTGTGTGACATAAACACTGAAGCATGCTTTTGTGAACTACTCGAATCAATCTGAATCAATTGGCGTCTAAAATTATTTAATAAATGTATGAAACATATTTTCATGAGACTGTTATGAAAGAAGAGAAAGGCATTATCACACCACTAGGTGGATTAAGAAGTGTTTTATATATATAAAAAAGGTAAAACATAAAGATTTAAACCTGAACAAATAAAACTATTTTATTTTATGATGATAATTTTCGAGCAACGTACAAACTTATTAATTTGATTTATATCGTTTATTTACCCCCAGTTTTAACCTAATAATGGTCGTTTCGGAATTTTGTTCATATTGTAACTTGATGTTATTAACACATAAATGAACATTGTCATAGTTACAACGTGTGTAGCCATCAGACTCTTATTGTTTTGAAGCAAATAATAATTGAACTGAAACTGGCGGTTAACCAAATTCTACGAGGGTTCCTATTCAAACGATACATGTAAAAACGCAGGTAAACTTACCTTGAGTTTATCTTTGATACTATATGATATTGCATCTAATTGTACTGTATATGTGAGCCTGTGGAACTCAATTATACTACTAAACCGAGGAGACCGCTTTTAGATAAGTTTCAGAATATAATTTTGAATCTTTTGAAGCGTTTAATTCCTGGTGGGACAACAACTTGTTCAGTCACATTGTCACGTTTTGTTCGTATGGGAATGGAGATTTAAGTATGCAAACCGATCCGTTGACAAATTAAAACATTTTTAAGCTTACAATATTGAAGCTTTGGAATCATTTAAATGAGGAAAATCCATTAACAAATCATCGAGGAACAAACGCTGCAAATTAGATCCGAAAAATCTATCGCCGATAATTCTAAATTGGCCTGATAGTTACCAGAGAACCAAAATTAAATACTCAATTCAAACCAATTTTTCAATGGTATGCAATTGAAATATTCAAATGAGATTATCTCATAATAGGCATTTTTAATGGTAAAATCGACCAACAATTTGCGAAATACATGGGATATTTCAAAAGAACCGATAACCACGCTAATTCGGTTCTTCAATAGCTAGATGATATATAAGATACTCAAGCGAACACGGTGTTGCGCAGACAACAGGAAATTTCACCAACACATAATGCAAAAGCGACAATCCAGTAAGTGAACGCATATACAATTCAGTCATCAGCTCACTGGACGAGCTACTTGTTTCATTCACAGTCAAACATCAACTAGGCAAAGAAATTTTGTGCACCCTCTGTTTATAGATTTCTATTCATACTACGCATAACGATACGGTGTTTTTATGCATGACGCAAAGCCTCCTATGCCGAACAAGAAGTTGACGTCATTTTGTACAACAGGGATTGGTAGATGAAAACATAGGTCGATTCCAACCATTTTTTCAATAGTATGCTATTGAATTGCTGAAAAGACGTCGTCATACATGTTTAAGTTAAAAATTTCCGAATCGATTGGTTGTTAAATTATAACAATCCATCAACAAATGACCGAGTTATTAACGTTCAAAATTATGACACAAAAAGGTTACGCGACTATTTTTGAAACTTTTAATTGACACCCGGCCCCATATAGTGAAGAGTAAGGCATTTTTAATGCCAAAAATTTGTTGAATTTGAGTTCCCGAAGTTTTAAATTCTATGACATTTGACATAAAAAATATCATACCATTCTAAGATAAACTTGGTACAAATTTTGGTGAACAGTCGAGGAAACAATTATATGTTTTAGTCCTTAAAAACATCGCACGCCTTGAAATGATCTCGACAGCGGGAGCGATTTTTTTGGGAAACGTGTTATTTTACTCTCAGGTTCGTCTTTTCAGGATGCGCCGAAATTGCTAAACATAATAATTTTAACTCTTTACCATCTGAAATATGTTTACCTATTTTCGATAAAATTTTCAGTAGTATGAGAATCGCAAAAAATCGAAAAAAAAATTTCTAAAACTTTTGGTCCTGGGTCAGAATCCAGTTCCAGAATTTTGGTTTAGAATATAGGTTCCAGATTTCATTCCCAGAACCTAGGTTCAGATTCTAGATGCCGAATTCAGGTTCATAATCCACGTCAAAAATTCATGTCCAGAATCCTAGTACTGGTCAAAACTCTGAAATTCATGTCCAAAATCCAGTTCTATTATTCAAGTCCAGCACCCAGGTCCCGAATGCTGGTCCAGATTCCAGGTTAAAAATCTAAGTCCAGAAATCAGATTCAAAATCTAGGTCAAAAATTTATTTACAAAATCCAATTCCAGAACAGATTTAGAATTCATGTCCAAAATTCAGATACAGAATCCATTTGTAGAATTCTGGTCTAGAATTCAGGTGCCGAAACCAGACCAAATTTATTTTTAAGATCTTGAATTCAAGTCCAGAATCCAAAGTTCCGGACCAAAATCCATTTCCAGAATCCAGGTCCAGAATCAAGATTTAGGATCCAGAATCTGAGTTCTACTCCGAAGTTTAGTTAAGAATATAGTCCTAGAAGGCGGGTCCAAAGTGTACGTTTAGAATTCAGATCCAGAGTTAATGTTCAGATTTGGGATTCAGATTTCATTTTCAGGAGCAGAGTCCGATTCCATAACTCATGTCCGAAATCTAATTCCAGAATTCAGGTTCAAAATACATTTCCAGAATCCAAGTACTGGTGCAGAATCTAAAATTCGTGTCCAAAATTCAGGTCTCCATTACATGTCCAGAAATATGAAGCAGAACCAAGGTCCTGATTTAAAGTTCTGAACCCAGGTTCAGAATTCATTCCCAGTCGCTAGAACCAGGATCCAGGTCTAAAATTCAGTTCCTAATCCAGAATTCATTTATGGAATTCTACTCCAGAATACGGAGCTAAAATTCATGTCCAGTATTCAGAATACAGTCATTCAGCTAGTATACTATATTATCGCTTAACCTAACTTATACTAGAAGTGCAGTGATCGATAAATATCTATCTTAAATTGCTAAATGCACATAATCAACTTTATTTCCACTTTTCGTTATCGATTGTTATTCCTCGATCTCTTTAGGAATGAAGAACATCCATTCTCCGTAAAACATCGAGAATGATATAAGATTTGGGTGCACTTTCTTAAACAATAGAAATAATTATCCTTTTCGTTAAGCAGTAGTTCGAATACCAATTTGTTACCAACAGGATACCAATAAATCTTCGTTAGATGGTCTAATTTGTTGTTTCGCTTTCCCCATCCACCAGACTTCCCTCATCAGTATTATTTTTTCATCATTTCACTTCCAGTGATCGCGGTGCCACGGTCTTCTATTTCCCCATTCTCCAAGAAGCTTGTAATTCAAAGACTAACACCCAGTGCCGTGTGAACTATTGGACCATAACTAGATAAACGACGTGTGTGTGCCATATCAGCAATCGATCTTTGACGGGATGCTGTGGCCCAACCAAACGGTTTACACCAAGATTGAATAATAACCCATGCCCTGCCGCGCTCTCCCGGGCGGTCCAACGAAGCGAGAGACTTTGATCAATTTTTATTCTATTTCCACGCCAACCATCGCGAACCGTCGTGGGAGAAGTGCTCCGTGTTGATAAATTGATTTTCCTGTACTTGGCCCCCGCACTCACCCGCCGTTGTGTTTTCAAGAACACTTACGTTCGATTACGCACCAAGTGCTCTCCAGGCAACACTCGATAGACATATGCTGGTGCTAGAAATACTTCTCGGAAGATATTAAAATTGACGTTAGCTGCATCGAAAGAAAATTTGATACGTTCTAGAATGAACAGGAAATACGGAAATCAAATCTTCCTCTTCCGATGGCAACAAATTGACCGTGTTTTCCGGAACATTATCCACTAAAGTCCAAACCGCAACGTGTTCCAACCGATAGCCCATCAATAAAGTCCGTCAAAACTCGGTATCACTTTGAACACCAATGGATCCAGTTCCAAAGGCGACGATGATAAATTGTCCATTCAAAGGGGACCATAAATAATTCATCCATTCGTTCCGCTCTTTACGTTACCGTGCTCGCGAAAGTGGATCCCGGGTAGGTAGAACCGACAGGGCACTCAATTAACGAGCTGCCATTCAGGTTGACACCATTTATTCCTACATGGTTGCAGGACGAAAAAAAGGCAAATGTGTGATAAGGATTGGGCTGTATTTGCCAGGAGCTAGCCGGGGCTTTGTGATCTCTGATATATGTTATTAATACAATGTTTCAACGAGTCAAATGTTGTCCAAATTCAGCATCAATGGAGTCGTAGTTTGATGACTTAGGAGAGCGTATATGGAAATTTTGAGTTTATCGGAACAAGTGAAGTGATTGAAGTCAAAATGATTCCATAGAACTGTTGAAACTAACAAATCTGCGGAAAAAGTCATATCAGTTTATTTGCACTCCCGTCATTCTGATGATGTCCCTGATGCGACTTCACTCGACAGTAGCTTCATTTTTTTTTATAAATTTTTTTTTATTCAGGCCAATTCGCGAACAAGCTTAACGTGGCCGTTTGAGTCATGTTTTTATTGGATAAAATAATTTTTTACCGTGAAATCTCGTTGTCACACTTTTTCTAGGGGGAGAAGAGCTTACATTTCTATCTTGCGATGATTGAGGGGCACTTTGTCCGTGGCTCGTCTCGTCCTCCATTGCCGCATCGGTGGTATCGTTGTATCGCTTCGTACGTTCTCAGCGCATTTAGCCAAAAACGAAGTTCGAGTGGTTCAGATTAATAACATTTATGCAATTTTATAAGAATATTAAACCCTACATCAATTTATGATCTAGAATAAAGAAAGAGTAATCACGTTAGTAATTTGAGTTATTTTAAACTACTTTTTAAATCTTATAATATCGTTGGTTGAAGTAATTTTTTACACTTTAACCACCCGGTGAATGACAATTAATGGTTAAATCCGAGATGAATTAAAATAACAATGTAATAATAATAATAACAATAATTCACTTTAATGAATTATGATTCCGAAAAACATTTTAATAGAAATATATTATCGAATAAGATCAAAATAAAAATATCTGATTTCTATACAATTAGATTAAAATGAAAGGTTCGTCCTCAATATCCCGTATTCAAAAATCGTAAAAAATTTCCATGTAAAAATCAACACATTTGTTCTGAAAGTACCGGCTAGGTTTTTATCCGGTTATCCTATTCAAAGCTTTTTGCCCGGTTCTTGCACTAAAAAAGGCTCTAAACGTTTTCTGCTCTGGAAAGTTCAAGTCCGATTTTGGCATACAAAGTATTAATTCTGTTTTCGTATTCAAAACTAATTAAAGGGGGTTTCAACGATAAGTTGCACTTATCAGCCGTTCATATAACGCTCAATCACTTTTTAAAATCACGCAGAGATTTTTTGATAAAAAGCTTTGGAAATTAATGTTTCATTCATGTTAACTTGAATATTGAGTATTGGGCCGCAGATTTTTTTTAGATTCAAAACAAAGCTATTATGAATTGAATTTTATTCAGATTCAACTTCCGATTTCGCAATTTCTGAATTATGAGGCTTTTCACCTCATGGTTCATCAACTCTTCGGATCAGAAAAACTGGCATATAATTCCACACAAAAAGGTTATAAATCTTCAAAACTGGTCTCACACATACATTTCAAATTACCTTTTATGTCGAATGAATAAACAGAATCAGTAATTTATTCAAAAAAAAATTACGAGTTTGATTTTTTTACTTATTTGACAGAACGTTTTGCTGAGAATCTACGAATAGTTAGGGCATCATTTTTTTATCTAATTAGAAAATTATGTAAAAGATCCTGCAGTTGAATTCTTGAACTTAACAGACAGTGAAACTGTTAACTTCGAAGATACTCTTGAATCAGGTCAGAAAAAATCATAATCAAAAAATCATAAAATCATAATCACTAGCGAAGATGATCGCTTGTGATCTTTACCAATAAAGATCACTACTGAACTAACCCTTTTAAGATCAGTTGATCAGTGATATTTGAATCACATCGATCTTCCGTCACACATAATCGGTAGTGATTTTGAGCTACTATTTCCCCGATTGCTGTAAAATCAAATCACTGGACGATAGCCCGGGTTGGAGGGTCACTGCATAGGACTCTGGTCTCACAAGCCAGTTGTAGTATGTTCGAGCCTCAACCTGGTAGGATTCTTAGTGTCAGTAGGATCGTAGCTCTAGCCATGCAATGATTTTGTACGCTATGAATCGGCTGCGAAGTCTGTTGAAACAGAAAGGCTAAATTCCACGAAAGGAAGGTAATGCCAGGACTTTGATTTTCGATCAGCTTTGAGCATTGTGGAAGAAAATCACACATGAGCAGAATTAGACATGAGTGCCGATTGTTTTACTTCTAAAATCGTTGATTACGATGAGAGGTCCTACAGGAATTTTTAACTATGCATGACGCGTATCAATGAGACTTTAAAAATCATAGAAAAACTGCCAATTTTGTACCTTTGGGAAGTTTAGTGATGGGTGATAAGGAATATTAAAAGAGCATGTACATCAATGTTTTTCGTCAGATCATATGCTTGAGGATGCTCAAATTGGGGAAAATTGTCAATTTGTAACTTTTCGGAATGCTCCTTCAGCAGTATCAGGGAAAAATACCGGTTTCATGGTTTGTTCATGCACTAATTAGGTTAAACTTAATAAAACGCTATTTGACTAGAATTTGATTATTATAGAAGTAACAAGACCGCAGCATTTGGCGCAGCGTTTGAATTGGTGTAGCAAATCCTGCACTTCTGTTACTTCTATGTATGATATTCAAGCTTCAAGCACTTTGTGATTGGACATGTTTTTCTTATCATTATAATCATTATTCATTGCAGCATGTAGGTTAATATTATTAGCTGCTTTTATTGATGGTATTTCTCCATTACGACGGTATCACTAAGTAAATTTCAAATACATCACGAAACATGGAATTTCGATGCGATCGATGAAATAAACTCACCTAACGAGCCTAAAATTATTAATATCGGATAATCCATATCCGAGAAAACTGAGCGGTAATCAGTTTTGACGTTTTTGTCACTTATACCATTATATCACCGGAACCGTAAGTGACAGCCCTTTGAAGTTCAAACCTGTTTAAGGAACACAAAGTAGCATTAATACGAGCCTAACTTTGTTGAAATGTTGATTCCGGTTATCAGACAGTTATACTGATAACGATGAAGACATTTTTAAACTCTATGTGAAACCAAAATTTATCTTATCAAAAATCATTCGTTTCAAAATTCATTATAATATCTACAATAAATATGTGATACGAAAAAATAATACTGACTATTTTTATTTACTGTGAATCAAAAAAACCCCTTTTCGTACACTCTATTGTTCACTACACTGTATTGTCTTTGTTTCTGTCATCTCGACCGTAAGCAATTTTCGACTGTGTCGGATGAGATGCGAGCACGAACTGCAGCTTCAAATTTTATTATCAATCTAAATTCAACATACCGCTGTATGATGGAGTCAAAAGGGGTTGGGTGGCACTGTGATTCAGAAAATCTCCTTCCAACAGTGAGATTCAAGTAAAAAGAGAGAAGCCACTGGGAGTGTGATGCTGTGCCCTGATGCTGTTCTCAAAAAAGTATAATTTCAATGTGTTGTTTGATACGTATAGTTAAAATTTTTGTTTAAATAGTTATTTTGAGTGATAGTGCAGGTGTGGCAAGTGTGTGTTTAGTAGTGAGAGTGCTATTTATTGAACAATATTGATCCGCGAAACTAAAGATGCTAAAGCGGACAAAACTGAGAATTTACTTCCCCAAAATTCAACGATGTTAACCTGTTAACCGATCGGAGCGCCGTCTGCCTGTCATTGTCGGTGTTGTCGGATTTCTATGGAATGTGTGAAAGTTTACAAGTCGATCGTGTCATTCAGACTGAAGGTCTAGGGTTGGTCTGTAGCGGACCCATTCGCGAGTGTTTTTATTTTATTCTTTCAGTGGTCGTGTTTCATCTTGCGTTGCTGACAGCAGTGCGAGCAGGAGAAAAGGAATACTGGTGAGATCGTTCCTTGGAGATATTTTATATTTTTATTACTTATTACTTAGGGAGGGCTAACAAATCTGCTATCCCGTGATGCTCGTGGAGATACAGTGGTACCCGCGGTCTCTAGAAACAACGAGTATCGGACTAACATTCCTTCTTTTCCCTCAGTAGCACAGCGTTTGGTTGTAGCCAGCGTCGTTATTGATCATTTAATAAAAAGTTAGGAGTGAGCGGGTATGTACAGTGAAAATGATTTGCTTCTCCCAAGATTCATTTTCTTGGTTAATTGTACATTTCCACTCTTTCGGTCAATCATGAAGTGCAATTACGGGCGATTTACTTCTTCATCTTAGCTCAGCTCAGCTCTAACAGTGAGATTCAAGTGATCAAATAGTCAAACTTTCCACGAGATGGCTTGTTGATGGAGGACGCGTTATAAACCGACAAAAGAAATATGATATCCACCTCCATAAGCTTCCCGCTTCAAGGTCATTCCGATTTTTTTCGATTTCCTCTCCAATAACCACTCTTGATATTATATCTTCTCGATCTTGATGTATATTTATATATATATATATATATATATATATATATATATATATATATATATATATATATATATATATATATATATATATATATATATATATATATATATATATATATATATATATATATATATATATATATATATATATATATATATATATATATATATATATATATATATATATATATATATATATATATATATATATATATATATATATATATAGCAGCTCTCTCAAGCAGGCAGGAAACGTATTTTTTTCTTGTATCATTACAAATTAGCATAGACTATTTTATGTTACTTTGGATTCAGTCATTCAGTAATGAAACGGAATAGATATGTTACTGAATGTTTGAATTCAAAGTTTCATTGAAAACTGGTGCGTAAATCTAGTAATCAACGAAAAGAGAAAAGATCGAAAGATCTTAGGCAGCTTGAGAAAAAAGAGTCATTCGTTTGGTTTTATAATTACAAGATTACTATTTACAAGTTTGATAATTATATGGAGCTCGCTTGTACCTTGTATAAATAATAGAAACAGTTTTACAGAATGGTTACAACTAAATCGATTACCTTCACTATGGCGACCAACATTGAATAATACGTTTGAAAAATACAGCAGCAAGTCGAACTACTTGACTATTCATGAATAGTGCAATTTCAGATTGGCAATAACTTACAACCCGGTTCGAACCCTCTAAATACAAGGTGAGATGAAAAAACTGCAACCAACTTCAGACTGCTGTCATTTCTAAACCGCTCGTCCCACAGCTGTCAGATTTATTCTAGTGACAGCTCATTATATTATTTACAAGCGCACAAAAGCATTTTGGTGGGAATTTTTCAGAAAAAAAGTTATTTGTGATGGAATTCAAGTGTGATAGTGTGATTGCTTTGCATTTGGCTGGAAAACCACAAGTGGCTATCGTTAGAGCCCTCCAGCATTTAAAAGTGAATAAATCTTTTGTGTCTCGTACCATCGCTCGTTACCGTGATACTGGTAGCGTAGCCCGACGTCAAGGAAGTGGACGAAAAAAAACAGCAACATCGGCAGAAATGGTTCGAAAAGTGAAGAAGCGAATTGAACGAAATCCGCGTCGCAGTGGCCGAAAAATGGCTCGTGAGCTGAACATATCGCAATATGCCATTCGGCAAATATTGAAAAATGAGCTTGGACTAAAGCCATTGAAGTTCCAAAAAGTGCAAGATCTTACTGATGCGCAAAAAAAAGTTAGACTCGAAAAAGCTAAAGAGTTGCTTCGCTTGGCCGAAAGTGGTGAACTGCCGAATTTGGTTTTCTCCGATGAGAAACCATTCGTTATCCAGCAGTTTGTAAACAAACAAAATGATCGTGTTTACTTGCCAGAGAGGTCAGCTGAAAATTTGCAACTTCGGTTGGCCACCAGAACTCAAAAGCCGGCCATGGTGATGGTGTGGGCCGCCATAACAGCCGATGGTCGCTCGCCGCTCGTATTCATCGACCGTGGGGTCAAAATAAATGCGCAAATCTATCGCGAAAATATTTTGGAGGGAGTTCTGAAGCCCTGGGCATGCAAACATTTCGGCCGCAGACCTTGGACATTCCAACAGGACTCAGCACCATCGCACTCAGCACGCGCCACCCAAGAATGGTTAAGAAATGAGGTTCCTCGCTTCATTTCCACCGCACAATGGCCACCAAAATCTCCGGATGCCAATCCGTTGGACTATTGTGCCTGGGGTATTTTGGAAAGCAAGGTTGGCACTAAAAAATACCAAAGTGTCGATCATCTCAAGCAAGCGCTTCGCCGAGAATGGGACAAAATACCGCAGAGCCACTTTCGGGCAGCGTGTGATGGTTTCATTGGCCGTTTGAAGGCCATAGTTCGTGCCAAAGGTGGCCAATTCGAACAAATCTAAACCGATTCTCAAATTTGATGTTATTTCCGACATTTTCTGCTTTCATTCATTAAAATTTAAAAAAAAATGAAAAAATTATGGCGTTTCACTTTGTTGCAGTTTTTTCATCTCACCTTGTATGTTGCTCGGTTGATAGTACGCGGTCAACCCTGGAAAATGCTTTACAAACCAGTAGCAATTTTTTTTATTTATCGCAATTATAAAACCTAGTAGTAGTAGGAAGCTAGTAAACACTTTGCCATCTTAGCTTTTGTCGTCCCAAAATAAATATTCCAACAGCTATAAACAACGTGTATCGAATTCATATATCAAAATCATAATACTAATACTAGGTGTGCGGAATCAAATTGCATCAAGAAAATTTTCGTAAAAATTAACTCATGCAACCGTCTTTCAAGGGAATCAAAACAAAGACATTATTTAACTCTTCTGTTTTAGTTTTATTCAATTCAACACCGTATCCAAATGCACGATCCTTCTTAAAACTATACATGAGATTCAACATTATCTTGTCCAAGGCCTATATTTTTATTTTGTGTGGAATCTTCCTCAATCAACGGGAGTTTAAAACAATTATCTTAAAAAGTTCTTTACGTTACTTTTGGGGTCCTGAAGAGGACCGTCTTGGAAATGACTATTTGGTTAAGGATGATTAAGTTTGTATTCCAGGAAGTAGGGCGCCATTCAAAGTCATTTGTATGTTTGAGCTTCGATCTAGAAAAAATGATTACATAAATACAATCGTAACACAAGTCGTACAATAGCTCAAATATTTCAATATTTCATATATCTCAATATTTGTGTGAAAAAACTATCAAAATGCTGTACGGGATTCAATTCCGGCTTTCAGGGAAAAATTGTGGAATTCTATACGATATTAAACACTTTTCAAACATTTTCTCGAACACGAACACTTTCGTTATTGTGAAATTTTGAAAATGCATCCAGGTGAGCATAGTAAAGAAAGACGTAGTCCTACGCCAAAATGAGCTTTCACATGCAGGGTACACAGAAAACATTATGAATTTTACAGGTGACATAATTTTACAACCGATTCTAATTCTCAGTAGACGTCGCTTGAGCTACCTTAGGATGTTTCCGAAGAACGTGCTTCATGATTCAGTACTTTTCAATTGGCCACAATTTCGGTGTGTTTAGGGGGTTTAAAGTCCTTCGGCATGAATTTGATCCCATTAGCCTTGTACGGCTCCCAGGCCCGTGCGCAGAAATCGTTCATGGGGAGGGGGGGGGGGGGGGGGCAGGATGCAAGAGAGGGTTCAAGGGATGGTTCAAAAGGGAGAGGGGGGTTCAAGGGAAGGATGATGGGGATTCAAGGAAGGGAGGTTTCAAACGGTGGGAAAAACGCAAAAATTTGAAATAAAAGTCAAGTTATTTGCACTTTTATATAATAAGTACTCTATTGTTCATGGAACTGAATATTGAAAGATCTTCGCACGGGTCTGACCACTCCAAAAAATCTTTCGGGTAATGGCACGAAGCTAAGTCCTGCTAGACAAGCGTAGGACCATTGTATGTCCTTACAAGTGAAAAGAAGATGCTTCTGAAAGCATTCTTTAGCTATACCAGCCCATTGATCATCCCGGTTGTCACATATGAAATACTACTTCTAGGGCATAAAAGTTATGGAAAAACAGTGAACAGCAGGATTCCCGGAAGCTACCGGAAGTCTACATTCACGTACATTTCGTCATCCATAATGAGGCAATGCGGTATTGTCAACATCTGGATGTAGAGCCAAATACAATTTTTTGTATTTGGTAGAACTTCCGTGCACCTGATTTTCCCACTGTATTATTCCATTTTTGCGATTCGGTGTCTTGAAATTTGCATGTTCTTTTCGATCTTGCACGAAAGTTGAACTCAACATCTCTTAAATAACTGTTTCTAATCCTATTTAAAGCTTGAGGCTCTTTCCCACTATACGGAGATCTATTCTGAACACTTTTTATTCTACCGATCAACAGTACAATGTTCGTTGAACCGATTAAAAATACGAGATAGAGTAGATTGTACAATTCCCAGCTTCCTATCGATGGTACGATGAAAGAGATAGGGATTTTCAAGGTATGTGTGAAAAATTATTTTGATTTTCAAAAAATACAAAAAGTTTGAGAAAATTGATGAATGTTTTATTGGAATCGATAGAACGATCAATATAATTTAATGTTTGAAGAGGATTTCATGCAAATGTTGTCCGCGGGTCCACTTTAGATGGCTCATGCGCAAGGTCCAATTTTGGTACACTCTCTCTCTTCAACATATCGGTTGGTATTTCACGAATAATGCTACAAACAGTTCATGCAATGCTTCTGACTGGTCTTCACTCCAGATACGGCAATTTTGCTGGTTGACGTATCCATTCAACCAGAAATGAGCTTTGTCACTGATCACAATTTTTTGATTAAAAAAAAGTGGATCTTCTTCCAACTTTACCAGCTCCCATTCATGATTCAATTATAGACCAAATGACGATTCATGATTAAATTATAAATCAAACTGAACAAGTTTGACAAAAAGATACTAGCAAATTATCACCCTTTACTACTGTCACTTATACAATGTAAAAATTAAACATTGAAGTTTATCAAAAAAATTTTAAAGTGGCAGCGATTTGAAAGTGACGCAACTTGATTCCGTACGAGATCTGTTCAAAAAGTTCCCGTAATTTTTTAATTGTGCGCGTCTGGAGAGTCCGGTGGTCAAAATTTTTTTTATTGTGTTGGTACATATGTCTCTAATGTATGGTGAAATTTTCAGCTGTATTCATTGTTTACATTCTGTCTTGTAGCGGCTGGTGTAGACGTGTTTTTTTGAGCTCGGCGATTTTTCTTAGTTTAAACAATGGAAGAATTGAAGAGTCAAAGAATTTGTATTAAATTTTGCGTGAAAAATGAAATAAAGTGTAACCAAGTGTGCGAAATGTTACAGAGAGCCTACGGTGAGTCTGCTATGAAAAACACAAGTGTTTACGAGTGGTATAAGCGTTTCCAAGATGGCCGCGAAGACGTTGAAGACGACGAACGCTCCGGTCGACCCAGCACGTCAATAATAGATGAAAATGTGAGAAAAGTGGAAAAAATGATTATGGATGATCGCCGAATCACTATTAGAGAAGTTGCTGATGAAGTTGGCATATCAGTTGGCTCATGCCATCATATTTTTTCAAATGTTTTGGGCATGAAACGAGTGGCAGCAAAATTCGTTCCAAAACTGCTGAATTTTGATCAAAAAAACAAACGCATTACCATCGCTCAGGAGCTGTTAAACGACGTCAACGACGATCCAAATTTACTTGAAAGGGTCATAACTGGTGATAAAACATGGGTGTACGGTTATGATGTCGAAACAAAAGCACAATCGTCCACGTTGAAGAGATAAAGGCAGAATCGCTGAGAGTGCTACACAGCATTACAAAAAGTGACTATCAGGGGTGTTTCGAAGACTAGAAAAAACGCTGGCATAAGTGTATTATATCTAGGGCGGATTACTTTGAAGGAGACCATATAGATGTAGACTAATAAATAAATATTGTTTTAGAAAAATGAGAGTTCCGGGTACTTTTTGAACATGACCTCGTATATTAAACACAACTCATAACAAACAAATTACTAAGCGTCTCCATACCAACAGGAATAACACGTAGACCAAACATCATAAACATAAAGAAATATCAAACATTAATAAATATCTTTGTTCGTTCGAAATCTGTTGGTTCTATACTAGCGATAAACCGCCAGTACAAATAATACAAAACATGCCCAGTCAACGTAACATTTATTTGCTTTGAAGTGAAGAAATCCGGTACAATGTCAAAATAATCAATCACCTGCATTTTGTGTGCATAAGAAAATATTTTCAATTCGAAACATCCCGGTATCAAGTCGGATCAGCAAACCACAACCCGGGTGAAAGTCGCTGCATTCATCGATCCTTCGTTCAATCAGCCGAAACTCGATTTATGTAACACAGAAAGAAAATCCATTCAGATCCAGACATGGCATCCAGATGAGCTTCATTCTCCAGTCGGGAACGATGTCGTAATTTCATTTTCTACCGCGAGTATTGAAAAAAGAAACCTTTTTTTGCTGAACGCTATTCCTTCTGCCTGAACGTCAACTTTTCCGCCGAGTTTCACTCTACTGTCGCTAGTGTCAGGCGACGAATGATTGAAGTCTGATCGAAGAGTTACACAGAATGAGTTGACCTACATGACCAATTGTGCATAACTGCATCGAAAAAAAACACTTCTGAACGTTCCTTTAAACCCTTATTTCCTACATCGAATCGTTTTTATTGCTCAAACCAGTAAAAACGAACTTCACTTAATGCGACTTTTCCATGCAACACAAAAACTTTTATCCATCAAGTTCCGGTTAGCGACAGGAAGCTTCGGCACATATCCTGTGCTGTGGCCATTATCTCCTACAATGAGGTCATTATTTGTCAACCTTCCAGACGTCCATTTTTCTTGTTCCTACACTCGCCTTTGTTCCAGAAACGTTTTCTTCTGCTGAATATTAAACAAAAGGCTCATACGGTGAAGGTTATCATCATCGTATTTCAAAGCCTACTGAGGCGATTAATTCATTGCAACCGGAGCAACACCCACAAACACACCGAGACACCATTAATTCTGTTACGGTTGTTTAGCAATCAACGGGTGTTAATTATCGGGGACCAAATTATCCAAATCCGTTCCGATGGAAGCCACAGCAGCAGCCAGCAGATTCAATTACCTAATCGACGGATGGCGAAGGAGGGCCGTCGCCGGGTCGACCGGAGCTCGTTCGTGTCTGCTAATTAATGGGCGGAATCTATTCGGGCGTGTGTTGCTTTGCGGTTATGGGAGTTTATCTTGTTTACGAAAATTGAAACGACCTCCAATTATGGTTGAATTGTTCAACTTTTTGAGCCCGGAGCGACGGGGGCCGTAGGCAAAAACGGGTAAACTCTGCTAAATGTTTGCCGGGTATCCTTACGATCGTTGCTCTCCGCGAGGGATTACATCACCAATCAATTTTCGTTCGTTCAATGAGAACCGATTATCTAGCATAATTGTAAGCGGCTCTGTGCTAGACTAACTATTGTTTCGTTACAGTTCAGTTCTGGAGAAATTTGTAAACCTACTCTTCTCGTTAAGCGGGAGCGAGAAGATGAACTTTAAAACTAACTTACTAGCCAATATAAACAGTGAATCCACTCAATTGAACGATATTTTATTCAAACTAAAAATTGTTCCTTTATTGTACGAGCTTAAACTTGAGCATAATGAAAACCGGATGAAATTTAAGTTATTCCTTCACGAATTTTCGAGCTTTTGATCGAACGCTGTTCATCAAGTTTCTCCACTTGAATTGACCTGTCCGCATCGCTCACACCCTTCCCAACCTGTGGACCTGGAAGGGTTTTTGAGTCCTTCTTTACATAAGTCTCATCGTCCATCAAAACGCATGCATCCGGAAACTGCAAATGACGCGAATGCAATTTCCGGGCCCTTGTTGCTGCTCGCTTCTTCTGTTCTACACTTTTTTTCGCGATTTTCTGCTTCTTGTAGGTTTTCCGGTGATTTCGCCTCTTGATACGCTGGATCATTCCGACAATCGTTCCTACTTTTTTGACATTGATTTGTTCTTCATGATTAGAGATACCACTTTCTGGTCCAGTTTCGGGTTGGACAAACCAAATCCAAAATCCAAAAAATAGTGTTCCCTAAACCTATTAATGATGGTTTTAACACTGGCATGATGAATTCCGAACCACTTCGCCAATTTTCGCATAGTAATACCCCCTCTCACTTAGCCATGTGTCCAGAACTTTAATTTTCCCTTCCTTTTCAATACGCGACATTTTGGAAACGCCGAATTTCAACCACGCAAACAAGTAAACAAACGAAAGCTGACAGCCAAACGCACAGCATGCTGTGATCTGAGTATAAAAAATCATCACAAATACATGCGTACAAGACAATTGTATGTGGATAACTTAGTTTCGATACACTCCTTATTGCCAAAGTTTTTTTTTTTCTAAAACATCATCTTTATTTAATACATTTAATATTACATTGTTTACATGTTCCTATTTCTAAATATCCCTGTCATCTCAGCATATATTTAGCCATACACCGAAATCCCGTTTTATTATCTCCTTCCTGTTCCACCTAAATTCTCTTATACTTTTTTGAAAAACATACAAGCTAAGATTGGGAAACCTACTCACACAGTATGCAGCGTAGTGTGCTGTTAACCATACTGCAGCCTTCTGACGATCACATGTTTGTTCCATTCCCCAGGACAAAATATCTTCCAGTTCCAAAGTCTGTATCTTGTGACGCACTCTAATCGTTTTTAAAACCCATTGTCGAACTTCTTTACCAGCACTGCATGTTCGCAATCGATGGTGATTGGTATCAACTTCTCCACATACATCAAAATTTTCATTGCCTACTCTCCCAATGTTATATTGGCGTAGTTTGTATTTATTGGGTATTAGATCATTAAAAAGAAGATATAATTTAGATTTTTGGTCAGCAGTTATGAAAGGCAGATCGATGGTTTGCCATAATGGCTTCCAACATATATCATGGAATTCCATTTCAACTCGTGGTATAAACGCATTTCTAGTAATGAATATTCGATACATTTGCTTGGTAGATGTGATTGCAATATTTCCACTATCAATTTCCATGGCTTCTTGAATCCACTCCCGTGCGTTTCGAGATAATCTGATTGGATGTCTTAACGTTAAAAGGTATTTCTCATCTGGGTCATTTTCTTTAAGCATATTTTTTTATGAATAAAGCCTTACATTTTGCTTCTGGGTCTATCAGACCCAAACCACCTTGGTCAATATCTAAATACAATTGTCTTCTATCTACTCGAAACAACTGTGTTTTCCATAGAAATGTACCTATTGTTGTTCTAATTGAAGCAACGTGTTTATTTTGTGAAGGGAAAACTTTTGCTAGATACCATAATTTTGATAGTAAAAAGATATTAGTATACCATACTTTGTCTAGTACACTTAAGTCCCGAAAATTATTTTGACTAATTCTGAATTTTATGTTATTTATTGTTCTAGTATAGTTAAAGTCGATCTTATCCTTCCAAGTTTTTTTAAATGTCACTCCCAGTATTTTTAGATTCTCGGTTTCGGCTATTTGAAATGGACCTCCCATACAGTTATTAATTCGCAAGAATCCTGATTTATGAAATTTTACTTTTATTTTTGCACACTTTGAAAATTTTGTTATGATCTCTAGAGCTTTGTCAAATTCTTCAGCATTCCGAATAAATATATTCAAATCATCCGCAAAAGCTATCACTCTAAGGAACTTACCATACGTAAGCACCCCGAGTATGCTCGGATCAATCTTGCATATCAACGGTTCAATGTACAGCACGAACAAAATCATGCTGAGAGGGCAGCCTTGTCGCACTGACGCCTGTATTTTAATTTCATTTGTAAGAAAGCCATTGTATAAAACTTTCGATGTTGCAGTTTCGTAGAGTCGTTGTATGCACAAAACAATTTTCTCAGGAAAACCAAATTTCGCTAGAACTTTCCAAAGAAATTCATGATTAACTCTGTCGAAGGCTTTTTCGAGATCTAAGCTCAATAACATTCCTTTGAATTGTTTATTCTCGATGGCTTTAGTTAATACACGACGAGCATCATTCAAATTGTCTGTACATGACAGGTTCGCCCTACATGCACTTTGTCCTTGGCCTAATAGATCAATGGCTCTAAGTTGCATACGATTTGCTAGAATCTTATGGCGTTTTCGTTTTTAATTTGCACTACACCGGTGCAGTGCTACACTGAGGTATTAATAAACGAACAAAAATGACGAAAACATAAACAGTAACCATTGACTACAATAGACGATTCCATTGCACAGAGCTACACCAAACTTTTGATGAGTGCTACACCAGTGGCATCGGTGCAGAAAAAGTGTAGCACTGGTGTAGTGCAAATGGTAAAAACGAACGGTTTCAGTGCAGCTTTCGCTACACCAGTGTAGTGCAATTTAAAAACGAAAACGACATTAGTAAACAGTTTATAGTCAGTGTTTAGTAAACAGATTGGTCTGTGGTTATTCAATAGAGTGATGTCTCCTGGTTTCGGGATCAATGTTACTATTCCACTTGTAAATTCTTTTAAAGGAATGCATTCCCCATTTAAATATGAGTTGAATAGGTTGCAAAAATCGTTCTTTATGGTTTCAAAGTTTGCAATATAAAACTCGTACGTCAATCCATCCGGACCAGGTGATTTGTTCTGCTTACAACATTTTAAAATATTATAGATTTCTTCAATTGTTATTGATTTCTTTAGGTCTCTCTTATTCTCGTCATTTAAATCTTTATTTAAAGATCCAAGAAGGTTGTCCATTTCATTTTGTTCACATGTCTCAGTCTCACTGTTGAATTGTTCGGAAAAGTGGGCGTGGATCATTTTACCTAGTTTTTTATTGTCGGTCATAAGTTCATTACTCAAGGCATCTTTTAATTGAAGGCCGAATGTACTTCCTCGATGAATATGTTTTGAGAGATGATAGATTGTAATTTTCTTTCTTTCTACAATTGTACTTGACATTTTTTTTTCAAGATTTTTTAGACGATTTTGCTCCAAGTCCATCAGTTTTGACTTAACTATGGTTATGTCATCTGTCACATTTTCACAATTCTTCATTTTTTCCGATAAATCATACAATTTTTTCAACAACATTTCTTTAGAGTTTCTATTTAATTGATTCATCTGCCAACTTTCTCTTTTGAAAAAATTTCGAGCTTTATTTTTAAAATGTATATTCCACCATCTGTTCAAATTGCATGTGTATGCATTTATTCGTTTAAAATTATCATATTCATGCTTAAATTTATCAATGACTTCATTTGAAGATATCAGCGATGGATTAACTTTCCAATATCCACGACCCCGTGTTACCAAAATCTTACCATCAATTCTCAATTTAATAATCACCGAGTGATGGTCTGAAAAAGCTAACGGTACAGTGGAGCAGTTTGTGATTTTTTCTAGCAGCGTATCTCCTGCATAAAAACGATCTATCCAAGATGCTGAGTCTCCTCTAAAGAAGGTAAAATTATTCACTTGCCTCATTTTTGCAATGTCTTTGAAGTCAAATAAGTTTATCAAGTGTTTTAACCCACTGGAGAAGTACTTTTGGGTTCCCCTGGTGTCGGTTGCTTCTAAGATACAATAGAAGTCCCCTCCTAATAAAGTTCCTGTAGAACCTGGCTTATTCAAGTGAACCGTCAAGGCCTCTGTGAATAGGTTGTCCCTTTCCCTTTTCTTGTTATTTCCTGAGTGAGCATAGATGTTTATCAAATTTACATTGTTGACCGAAACTGACGTTATCCTACCTGATATATCGAAAACACAATTTGAATAAGTAAAGGACTTCCTAATCAGTATAGCTGTGCCTCTTTTATCACTGTTAATATTCACTAAGGCGTTATGTGTAAAGACAAAGGAAAAATCTTCGTAACTCACTTCTTGTAGAAATGCGACATCGATATTATGATTGTTAATAAAATCATTCAATAAACTTTTGTTCACTCTGGTATTGCTGCTGTTCAGATTGAGTGTCGCAATAGTCATTGTATAGTTCATAATCTGGTCAGTGTTGTTGGATTTGTATTAGTAACTATATATTTAGTGTTAATGTACAAGACAATAATGGTAGTACGAATCGTTAGTGTAGTATAATGGTATATGTGAGATAGTAGTATTCAATATGGCGTTACTTTTCTGATAGATTACTGGAACGGTTTTTTGACTTTGATCGACTACGATTAGCTTGTTAGCGAAGGAAATCGATTTTCGGTGTAGGCACAATAAACAGCTTTTTACCTACCGTGTCTGTCTCAGATGCTTCGGAATCAGTACTTTTTTCCGGACAGCAGCGCTTCCCTTTCTTGTGTTCTATACAATCCATTGTTTCCTCATGATTTGTCTCGTGGTTCTGCTCAGTATTTTGTGCATCTTGCGTTTGGTCCAAGGTCATTTGCATAGACGAAGTTTTATTGGTTCTGTCTAGGTTCAGAGGTGTCTCATTTTCTGGCACCGGTGCTATGACCTCCTCGTGTCTAGGTTTAAGCTCCGCAGCAGATTGTAATGCCGGTGACTTATATGTTTTGAGTACAGTCATTTTGGATGTTGATGGTTGGTTTTCTTTTTGACCATTTGCCACAACACTCGCGAAGGTGTCAGTTTCGTTCGTTATATTTTCCAGCCTTTTATTCACACTTCTTTTTTTAGGACAATCGGCTTTTAAGTGATCTAATGAACCACATCCGAAGCATTTGTTAGGAATTCCTTCGTAGTAAATTCGTGCCTTACCGTGTTGGATGTTAAGCTGCGCGGGAATTTCTGTGAGAACTTCCATGTGGACTCCACGTTTTCCACTCCATATTGGAAAGCCTGTTCCTACCGGAAATTTTTCACGTATTGTTGTCACAATAATCACTCTTGCTAACGGGTTTTCAAATCTAGAGGAAACAGAGGACTCTGACTCTGACGAAAATAGTGAAGGTAATTCGTTTATCACTACCCAAGGGTCAGTTAAGAGAAAGAAGTCTTCTTCCAAATTACCAAAAAAGACACCTAAAGTTTCATCTTCAAAAAAAGATCCCCGTGTTAAACAAAAAAAGTCAAAACCAAAGACTGTGCCTCCTGGTTTGTCAAATTCACAAACCAATCCAGGATCTAGCACAGAAAAAGGTAATAATCCTGTGGGCTCCATTTCACAGCCACCAACAGGATTACTGAAGTTTTCGGAAATTGTTGAATGGATTTTCTCAGCATTCAATATATCTGAACCCTTAAAGACCCTCATAATGGCATTCCTTCCAATAGCTAGAAATTTTTTGAAGCAGTTATCAGCTCAATGGCCAATTGTCTCAGGTTTTGTATCTTTTGATGGATAATTTATCACCCGCCGCAAATGATACAATCACTGTCCTGCAGTGGAATTGTCGAAGCATCATGCCAAAACTTGATTCATTTAAAATTTTATTGCATAGTCAAAAATGTGATGTATTTGCTTTATGCGAAACATGGCTTACTTCAAACATAGCTTTAAATTTTAATGATTTTAACATTATACGTCTCGATAGAGACTCTCCGTATGGTGGAGTGCTTTTAGGAATTAAGAAATGTTATTCCTTTTATTGATTAAACATTCCTTCGACTTCTAGTATAGAAGTTGTTGCTTGTCAAATAAACATTAAAGGAAAGGACATTTGCATTGCTTCGGTATATATTCCTCCAAGAGCTCAAGTTGGACAACGACAGCTTAATGAAATTGTCGAAGCCCTTCCTGCTCCACGTTTGATTTTAGGAGATTTCAATTCGCACGGAATGATGTGGGGTTCCGTTTACAATGATAGCAGATCATCTCTAATATATAATATTTGCGACAATTTTAGCATGACGGTACTAAATATGGGTAGCATGACACGGATCCCAAGACCTCCGGCACGTCCAAGTGCATTAGATTTATCTCTTTGTTCGACTTCAATTCGACTAGATTGCACCTGGAAAGTATTTCCTGATTTACATGGTAGCGATCATTTACCAATCATCATCTCAATTAGCAATAACAAAGGCATTGCTAATTCAGTTAATATTCCATATGATTTGACAAAAAATATTGACTGGATTAAATACCAAAGTAATATTTCAAGTGTCTTAACTTCAATGGAAGAGCTCCCCCCACTTGAAGAATATGACTTCCTCGTTTGTTCGATTCTGGAGGCCGCAGAACAAGCCCAAACCAAACGATTTCTTGGTCCATCGTCTAACAGAAGGCCTCCAAACCCTTGGTGGGACAAAGAGTGTTCAGATGCTAAGCACGCGAAACAAAATGCTTTCAAGACGTTTTTAAAACGAGGAGGAGGAACTCCTCAGAATTTTGAATATTTCTTGACTTTAGAAACCAAGTACAAGAGCATACTTCGGGCCAAGAAATGTAGCTATTGGAGACATTTTGTCGAAGGTTTGTCAAGAGAAACCTCAATGAGCACTCTTTGGAATACGGCCAGACGAATGAGGAATCGTAACGTGGGCAATGAGAGTGATGAATACTCGAACCGATGGATATTTGACTTTGCTAGGAAAGTTTGCCCAGATTCTGTTCCTACGCAAAGCATTATACGGGAATCTCCTCCAAATAATGGTTTTATTAATAACCCATTTTCAATGATAGAATTTTCTATAGCACTCTTATCTTGTAACAATAACGCCCCTGGGTTGGACAGAATTAAATTCAACTTGGTGAAGAATCTGCCCGACCTCGCAAAAAGACGTTTGTTGGAATTGTTCAACAAGTTTCTTGAGCAAAATATTGTTCCACCTGACTGGAGACAAGTGAAAGTTATCGCCATTCAAAAGCCGGGGAAACCAGCTTCCAATCACAACTCATATAGACCCATTGCGATGTTGTCCTGCATCAGAAAATTGTTCGAAAAAATTATTCTACGACGTCTCGACACTTGGGTCGCGACGAACGGTTTGTTGTCAGATACTCAGTTTGGCTTCCGTAGAAATAAAGGGACGAATGATTGCCTTGCATTACTTTCGTCTGACATCCAAATTGCCTTCGCTCAAAAGCAACAAATGGCATCTGTATTTTTAGACATTAAAGGAGCATTTGATTCAGTTTCCATTGATGTTATTTCAGACAAGCTCCACCAACATGGACTTCCAGCGGTTATAAATAATTATTTGGTACAACCTTTTGTCAGAGAAGTGCATGTATTTTTCACATGGCGATTTGGCAACATTCAGAATTAGCTACATGGGTCTCCCGCAAGGCTCATGCCTCAGTCCGCTCCTCTATAATTTTTACGTGAATGACATTGACAGCTGTCTAGTAACCCCATGTACACTAAGACAATTGGCAGATGATGGCGTGGTTTCAGTTACTGGGCCCAAAGCTATTGATCTGCATAAACCATTGCAAGATACCTTAGATAACTTGTCCGTTTGGGCTGTTCATCTTGGTATCGAATTCTCTGCGGAGAAAACAGAGTTAGTCGTCTTCTCAAGAAAGCATGATCCCGCGCAGCTTCAGCTCCATATGATGGGAAGAATGATCCAACAGGTTTTAACTTTTAAATACCTCGGGGTGTGGTTCGATTCCAAATGCATGTGGGGAGGACACATTAGGTATCTGATAACGAAATGCCAACAAAGAGTAAATTTTCTTCGAACAATAACAGGATCTTGGTGGGGTTCTCATCCGCAAGATCTAATAAAATTGTATCAAACAACGATACTTTCAGTGATGGAATATGGATGCGTTTGTTTTCGTTCCGCTGCAAACTCTCATATTATCAAACTTGAGCGAATTCAGTACCGTTGTTTGCGAATTGCCTTAGGCTGCATGCATTCAACACATACAATGAGTCTTGAAGTTCTGGCGGGAGTTCTTCCATTAAAAGATCGATTTTGGGAGCTTTCATCACGCCTGCTAATAAGATGTGAGGTGCTGAATCCCATGGTAATTAATAATTTCGAACGACTAGTCGAGCTTCGATCTCAAACAAAATTTATGACAGTATATTTTAACCATATGTCACAGGAAATCAACCCTTCAAGATATATTCCTATCCGTGTCAGCATCCTAAGTGCCCCTGACTCAACTTTATTTTTCGATACATCCATGCAGCGTGAAGTGCGTGGAATCCCGGATCATCTACGCTCGACGGAAATCCCAAAAATATTTTTAAGTAAGTTCAGGCATATTGACTCTGAGAAAATGTTTTACACGGACGGATCGCGAATTGAAGAAGCGACAGGGTTTGGTATGTTCAACAATAATGTTTCGGCCTCATTTAGGCTTCAAGAACCTGCATCTGTTTATATAGCAGAGCTAGCAGCAGTTCATTATAGTTTGAGTGTAATCGTCACATTATCTCCAAACCATTATTTCCTCTTCACAGATAGTCTGAGTGCAATTGAAGCCATTCGCTCTAACGCTGCTGGCAAAAATGAACCGTTTTTCCTGGGCAAAATAAAACAGTGCCTGAACGACATATTGAACAATAATTATCTAATCACTATAGTCTGGGTCCCGGCTCATTGCTCCATTCCTGGCAATGAAAGAGCCGATATTTTAGCCAAACGTGGTGCTATTGAGGGTGAAATTTATGAGCGACCGATTGCTTTCAACGAATTCTATAGCTCGTCTCGCCAAAGAACACTTGCCAGCTGGCAAGCATCTTGGGATAGAGATGATCTGGGTCGGTGGATGCACTCAATTATTCCGAAAATATCGACAAAGGCATGGTTCAGGGGACTGGATGTGAGTAGGGATTTCATTCGTGTGATGTCCAGACTCATGTCCAATCACTACACGTTAGATGCACATCTCCTTCGAATTGGGCTCTCCGAGACTAATCATTGTGCTTGCGGAGAAGGTTATCGGGATATTGATCATGTCGTTTGGACATGCGTGGAGTATCGTGATGTCAGATCTCAACTAATAAATTCTTTGCGTACCCAAGGTAAACTATCCAATATCCCAGTTCGAGACATTCTTGCTTGTCGTGACCTTTCATACATGAAACTTATTTATCATTTCATAAAGAAAATTGGAGTTTCAATTTAATAAAGGCCCCTTTTAAGACTTAGTTCTGATCCCAGCTGCGTCCATGAGTTCAACCAATAGCTAAATTAGAATAAAAATTATGTAATGATACAAACAAACTCGAAACAGTTTATGAAATTATCAACAAAATGTCTGAAAATAACAGCTTATTTTATAATTTATAGAAGTTAATCGTTTGGTTCAAATAATATTTCCGAGTAGATTTCATAATTAATGACGAGTTACCTAAGATGATATTTAAGCTATAAGAGAATATGTTTTAATAAATTCAAAACGTTGTGACTATGTTAGAATTAAATTAGGATAAGAATGTTATGTAAAAGTGATGCTACGGCGAAGAAAAACTTATGTGAACTGCCTTAAGAAATAAACGTATTTATGGAAAAAAAAATCGCTCTTGGTCACCCTAGAAATAAAGTAGCGCCAAAATCATCTTCTTCTAATGCCAGTCTACCTACAAATATTCCTTCAATGCCATTCGCTTCTTTAAATGAAGTCGATTTAGGCGATATAACTGAAAATAAAATGATCTACCTACAAGATCAACTTTTTCAAATGATCATCCAAATGAATTCGACTTCATCACTTTTTGAAGCATTTCAAATCGGATGGAAATTTGCAAATAATATTATAATGAATTTAAAATTTAACAGTGATGTTAAATAATTATTTGAATATTTTAAATTGGAATGCTCGATCTTTGAAATCGAGTGAAGATGAATTTTATAATTTTCTCAAAGTTCACAAAATTCATATTGCCATTGTGACAGAAACTTTTCTTAAACCAAATGTAAAATTGAAAAGTAATCCACATTATGTGGTTCATCGATTTGACAGGTTTACTGGAATTGGTGGTGGAGTTGCCATTTTTGTCCAACGGCAAATTAAACATCGAATTTTACCTTCTTTCAATACTAAAGTTATTGAAAGCTTGGGAATCGAAGTTGAAACCATTCATGGAATTTATTTCATCGCTGGAGCATATTTGCCATTCCAATGCACCGGCGAACAATTAAATTTCTTTAAAGGCGATTTGCAAAAACTTACAAGATATCGATCGAAATTTTTCGTAATAGGGGACTTAAATGCTAAGCATGTCCAGTGGAATTGTAGGCAAAATAACAGTAATGGTAAAATACTTCATAATCAACTCTCAGCTGGTTACTTCACAGTTCTTCATCCCAGTAATCCTACTTGTTTCTCTTCCGTGAAAAACCCGTCTACAATTGATCTGGTTCTAACAGATCAAAGTCACATTTGTAGTGAACCGATTACTCATGCTGATTTTGACTCAGATCATCTTCCAGTAACATTCAGACTTTCCAACGAAGCTATAATTAATCCAATTAGTTCTATTTTCAACTATCATAGAGCTAATTGGTTGGATTACAGATCTCACATTGAAAATCATGTGGATCATGAAACTATTTTAGAAAATTCTGCGGACATCGACACAGCAATTGATAATTTGAATCATTATATTATCGAAGCTAGAAATCTTTCAGTTCCCAAAGCTCAAACTAAATTAAATTCTCCTATCATCGATGACAATCTTCAACTGCTCATTCGGTTGAAGAATGTTCGTCGACGACAATATCAACGTTCTCGTGATTCTAAACCTTTCTGGAAACTTTCTAAGGTTCTTAAGAAACCTCAGAAACCAATTCCTGCTCTCAAGGAAGGAAATCAAATACTTCTTACAAATGGTGAAAAAGCTCAAAAGCTAGCTCAGCAGTTCGAGAGTGTCCACAATTTTAATTTAAACGTTGTGAGTCCTATTGAAAATGAAGTCTCACTGAAGTATGATCATATTTCAACCCAAGTGTTATCACACGATGACATTTTTGAGACGAATTTTGATGAAATTAAATCAATTATTAGGAAACTCAAAAACATGAAGGCTCCTGGTAATGATGGAATTTTTAATATTCTTATTAAAAATCTTCCCGATGTTGCCTTGAGACTCCTGGTTAAAATTTTCAACAAGTGTTTTTCATTAGCTTACTTCCCAAAAAGATGGAAAAACGCTAAAGTAATTCCTATCCTAAAACCTGATAAAAACCCAGCAGAAACATCAAGTTATCGCCCAATTAGCTTACTTTCTTCTATCAGTAAACTTTTTGAAAAAATTATCTTGTTAAGAATGATGACTCATATAAATGAGAATTCAATTTTTTTACCAGAGCAGTTTGGATTTCGTCATGAACATTCAACTACTCATCAACTTGTCAGAGTAACGAACATGATAAAATCAAATAAATCTTCTGGGTTATCCACTGGAGTTGCTCTTCTAGACATAGAAAAAGCATTCGACAGTGTTTGGCACAAAGGTTTAATAGCAAAAATGTCCGATTTCCAGTTTCCTATTTATTTGATCAAAATGATTCAAAATTATTTAACTGATCGTACTCTTCAGGCTAGCTATCAGAATTGTAAATCTGAATTGCTACCCGTACGAGCCGGTGTTCCGCAGGGTTCGAGTGTAGCTCCAATCTTGTATAATATTTTCACTTCTGATCTTCCAAATCTACCCGTTGGTTGTCAGAAATCGCTATTCTGTGACGACACAAGTCTGTTAGCCACAGGTAGAAATCTAAGAGTGATCTGCAGTCGCCTACAAAGAAGTTTAAATATTTTCAGTGATTATCTGTCAAAATGGAAAATTAAACCAAATGCAGCAAAAACGCAATTAATTATCTTTCCTCACAAGCCAAGAGCTTCTTTTCTAAAACCAAACAATAATCACATTCTCAAATTGAATGGCTTGGAATTGACATGGTCTGATCAAGCTAAATACTTAGGTTTAACGTATGACAAAAAACTCACTTTCAAGGATCACATTGAAGGAATCCAGGCAAAGTGTAATAAATATATTAAATGTTTATATCCTCTTATAAACAGAAATTCTAAGCTCTGTCTAAAAAACAAATTGTTAATTTATAAACAAATTTTCAGACCAGCCATGCTTTATGCGGTACCAATTTGGTCAAGCTGTTGTTCCACCAGGAAGAAAACGCTTCAAAGGATTCAGAATAAAATTCTGAAAATGATTCTGAAGCGTCCTCCCTGGTTTAGTACAAATGAGTTACACAGACTCACAAATATAGAACCATTAGATGTAATGTCACATAATATTATAAGCAAATTCCGACAAAAATCGATGCAATCTTCAATTGAATCGATTCGCTCTCTGTATTAGTTAGTAAGTTAGTATATAAGTTCCTTTTCCCCATTACACAATACAAGTAGGTTTAGAATTTTCCCTACACAAAAATCTCAGAATTGCGGAAGCAAATGATGTCTTCATGGTAATAACCAAATCATATATATATATATATATATATATATATATATATATATATATATATATATATATATATATATATATATATATATATATATATATATATATATATATATATATATATATATATATATATATATATATATATATATATATATATATATATATATATAACAGGGCTGAAAAGTCACCACTTGTGGCTGAACACCCAATTTAAATCTGAATAATTTAATTTTAACTCATATTCCAATAAATAGTTATTTAAAAAAAATAAAAAAAATAAAAAAAAAAAATAAAAAAAAAAAAGTAGCGCCAAAAGGTTGTGAACAGTGACAGTTTATATTATACGAATCACACTAGCAAATATTTCTCATTATACTTTCTCCTTTGATTGAATCAGGAACATATCGTTAGAAACATTACCAGCAAATTGAGTTTGAGAGTGTTTATATTATCGGTTTGAAACCAAAGCGCCAAGGCAAGATAAAATACTCAAAATTGTAGGTACAATAATGTAGCATTGATTTCGAATAATAAAATAAAATTATACAGTTGAAGCTGATCAACACCCAACTGAAACATCGAGTATAGATCTGCTATCAGAATTCAATACGTGTCCCGCCCTGGTCGCAACACGTATCAACTGTTGTACCCTACCAAACTTCGACATGACCATTGCTATGTGCTTGTCATCCACTTCCGGTGGAAGTCCAAAGATCCGAACGTATTTGAATGAACCTGTAGCAGCAGTAGCAGTAACTTCTATTGTTGTTTCGTCATCATATTCAAACGTTGTTTTAGGTCCGAGTTGGATTAAAGCCTTTTCCATTATATCATCCGATTTGAAACGAATGAGAATTGAATAGTCTTCCCGGTATATGGCACTTAGGTCTTCAATTGTCCATTCCTGTTTCTGGAAAAACTTGAAAACTTCCGCATTTGTAGGATTCCGTGTTTGTGCTCCGAAACGGAGTTTGATGGTATGTTCCCGCTTGGGTTCCATTCCTAAGCTGTGCTCACAAAATTAAATAATAGCAATTGTTCCGGAGAACAAAGGCTTTTTTCTATTCTGTTGGTTTTCACAGATTACTCAATATGCGATAGCTCTCGATAACACGTCTACTTCACTTGAGATGATGCTGTAAACTGCGATCTGAGCAAAGCTCACAGCTCGATCTATCAAAAATCTGCTTGTTTTTAAGCACTGCTCGTTAATTGAGCGTTGTCAGACAATTGTATGTGGATAGCTTATTTTCGATACACTCCTTATTGCCAAAGTTTCAGACTGTTCATCATGTTGGAATACATTCGTCTTAAACTTTTCATTCTTCACTTAATACCCAATTCATTATGCATAGCTCAGACATTTTTCGACATCTATCTTATTGTCTTCCGACGATTCGAATGCGAAACAACCAAATAACTTTAATTCATGTTCAGTGCCACCATAATCGTTCGAGTGTAGGAAAATTGGCCGCATTGTCTACACAACAGCCGGAATGCTCGAATGCCCCGAAGGTGCTGCTACAGAGTGCTGATGCTGTTTGTAGAAAAGGAAAATAATCAACACACACAAAAGAATCAAAAGTCTTCATTGTAAGGAAAAACAATGTCCTCCGGCAATTTGCCCGAGGAATGTGGAAATTTAATTTCCACGTATGAATGAATCGAGCCAACCGCAGCTTCGTGCCGGAGAGGGCCCGAGAATCTCTTTGTTTGTTTTTCATTTCGTATTTTCTTTTTTCCCTCAAAGTACCTTCCATGTGAGATATAAGATTAGTTGTTGTCGTTCTGTTTTGGAAGGAACATTGAATAGGACGCATCAAGTGATGAATGGTAAGTTCGAATCTATCCGGCCTATAGCGATGTTAATCCTTTTCGTTTGATTTATTCATTGCTTCAACAAGGTTAAAGGAAAAACCAAGCTCCAGTGGAAACAGAGAACTGCCACCGCTTCGGGCTTCAAATGAGATCTGTTCTAGCGAATGTTCCCAGTTCTGGTTAATGTTGTTTCGCCAGATTCGTTTCCGAGTCGTGTCGTACGTGCTCTAGTTGAAGTTAGCAATTTTAACCGGTGCAAAAGATCCAACCTCGAATGGATAATGTCACACCTTTACCGATAGGCATTGGTTGATCCGATTATGCGGCGATTTCTAAACATGTACCGAATTTCAATTGTCTTCCGGGGTTTGCAGAACTGAAAGTTACGATTTGCGGGAGGGCAGAACGACACGAACGATGCTCTAACAATCTGCAGGGAATTCAAAAACCAATTTCGCAGATTGCGTGATTGGAATCTGGATTAGAATCAACTGTAATTTCCGTTGGTGTAAATTGGGAACTAATCCCAGGTGACTGTCGGCTTGTTGCTGAGTTGACTCATGCAGATGACTGGCCTGGAAGTCACTTTGCATATTTCCAGTTGCTAGGCTGCCATTTCCAATAGCAATAATGGTAATTGCAGTTTGGCGTGACCCGGCATCTCCGGCTGTATCAGATGTTCAAACACGAACACCAAAGAGGACATCATCTTATCAGAGCTCTTCCGTATCTCAGATACAAGCCAGCCAGGTCAGTCATCTCATTCTCCTGCTACGTTCCGCAATCACTTCAGATGGACAAACACATTTCCTTATACAAATTGTGATTTAATGTATGTTCCGAAGCGTATGCTCCCTGAGCAAAGCGCCAAACAAACACTGCAGAGAACCTTTCGGTTCGGCCGGGCTAGTCTGCTCCAGAGCTTGACCCTCATCATTAAACATAACGTAGTCACGGTATCAAGTGAAAGGATCTGGAAGGATAGACAGCATCTCTCTTGGGAACAATCTTTCTACCTTATGACGTTGTCTTCATTGTCGTGTCTTCGGGTGGAGGCTACTTGGTTAAATCTCACCCTACCGCAAGGCAAATACATAAATATCCGAGACAGTGCTTCAACCGTTGTTGCTCCAAGCTCCCGTTTGTATACTCACTCACTCGCTCGCTCTCTACACACTCCGTGCTTTCTGACTGGTTTTCGAGCTCACATTTGATCTGAATAAAACAAAATAATCGGAATGTCAGATACATTTTTGATGCCGTTTCATTGGACCCCGCCTACTTAGATTCTACGAAATGATGGTATTCGGTAAGATTTTAGGCAGGAATCTTGCCATTAGAATAAATTTTCTGTTCGTTGTGTCATTTTGTAGCAACACTAAACTTAATGGGGGAAAAAGGTATACCGAAATAAGCCGATCATATCAACGGATTAACGGGAACGAAGGGCCAGCGGTGAGTTTGCATGTTAATATTTTAACGGTATCTTGCTATCTGGCTACAAACGTATTGTTATAACAGCAATTAAATAAGATGAATTTAGATCAACCCATAAACTGAAATAACTGTAGCACAGTATGATTTTTGACGAGAATACATCTTACTTTACTATGGGATGTCTTTTCTAAATTCGCTCTGTGAAAGAATGGGTAGAATTCCATAGTATTTATCTCGAGTTGTATTAAATACAATCAGCAATTTATGATAAAATTTTCAACCCTTTGGGAAAAAAAATTAACTCAAGAATTAACGATTTGAGTTTTAGTTTTTGCAAGACGTACAGCCGTCTTGAGCTAGTTTAGAAATATGATCAGTACGGAACTCGAACCCGTTAGAGTTCCTCCTAACCGAGGAAATTGTTTTGCCAAATAAACGACCCTCAGTCGGTGTTGAACAGTCGTTCGCACCGCACGCGTATAGCTCTTGGCTCCTGGAATTTTTTCTGGCTACCTAGAGTTTCATTGATTCAAGGCTTCAGTCTTTTTCAAGGCTACCTGAATCACTAACAGTCTTTTTAAAGACTAACAATTAGACAGCCTCTCTCAAGGCTATACAAAAAGAGTGATATTCTAATATAATCAGTCTTTTTCAAGACTAAGAAATTAATCAGCCTTTCTTAAGGCTAGCTATTTAAAGAACTATTCTTCGAACTAATCAGTCTTTATTAAGACTACCACAAAATCAGTCTTATTCAAGACTTTTCCAAACTAGGAGTCTAATCGAAGACTAATTTAGCCTAGTTAATTTAATTTAAAATTTCATTCATTTCAAAAATGCCTGCGTCCAACCGGAAAGCCAACAAGCCTAAGGCTTGTTACGGAATAAATCACAATCCGCTATTCAACATTTTTCTAATAACATTCACGATCTTATAAAATTTGAATGTAAAAATAAAAGAAATCTTAAATAGATAGGCTATGCAATCACTGTGAAAATCGATTTTTTAACCGTCATATACCATTCGACTCAGCAACATGACGAATAACAAGTGTGCATATAGCAAAACTGTGCAGTCGATTTTCTCGGAGATGGCTAGTCCGGTTTCCACAATCTTAAATTAAAATGAAAAGTCCCTTGGTCCCATAGCTTGCTATTGAGTTTCACCTGGATCGGCTTTCCGGTTCGGGAGTAACGGTGTAAAATGTGCAAAAATTGAAGTAAATTTCTTCAACATAGATTCAAATCAAAGGCTCTATGATCCCATAGCCTGCTATTGAATTTCATCTGGATTCGATTTCCGGTTCCGTAGTTGCGGGATAAAATGGGCAAAATGAACTAAAGAAGCTCAACCGATATCCTCCGACACTGCTCATCCTATTTTCTAAAACTTTTAAATGAAAGATCTTACAATCCAATATATAACCCTACCGACATTCATCGCAATACGACTTCCGGCTCCGGAGTTACAGACTGATAAGTACAGGGTCCGACACTCGAAGTGTAACCAATGAAAAAGGCCATAAATTCAGTTTGGAAAATTACTTTTACTTAATTCAAAGTACAAAATGTGTAAAAATAATACAAAATTCAGAATCAATTCACTTTTGCTCGATATGACCACCTTTTGCCTTGACTATGGCCTTGAGACGGTCAAAAAACGAATCGCAAGCTGTCCGAATGTGACTTGCAGGTGTATTTTGGCCCACTCGCGGACAATAACTTTTTTCAGCGCCTCGAGACTGGTGTATCTTTTAGTTCGGACTTTGCTCTCCAAAATGGCCCAAAAAGAATAATCCATTGGATTCGCATCTGGTGAATTCGAGAGCCATTGTGTGGACGTGATGAAGTTCGGAACGTTGTTTTTCAGCCATTCTTGGTTCACTCGAGCTTTGTGAGACGGTGCCGAGTCCTGCTGAAACGTCCATGGTCTGCCACCGAAATGTTTGTCTGCCCACGGCTTCAAAGCAACCTCCAGAATATTTTCCCGAAAATATGTCGCATTTACCTTGACGCCAGGCTCGATGAAAACGATTGGAGAGCGCCCATCTGCGGTTACAGCGGCCCAAACCATTATCTGTTGCGGGTGCTGCCTCCTGGTGGCCAATCGATGACTCAAATTCTCGTATGAACGGTCGGTCAAGTAAACCCTATCGTTTTGAGAGTTTACGAATGGCTCAATTGGAAAAATTTTCTCGTCAGAAAATACAATGTTCGGAAATTGACCGCTTTCGGCCAAACGAAGCAACTCCTTCGCTCTCTCAAGTCAAGATTTTTTTTCGCGTTCACTTTTGGCAAAATGCTTTCTTGCGCTTGTAAACAATACAACTCCGAACTGTCATTTTGCAAATTTCTAGAGAGCTGATGCCCGTGCGTCAGCTGCGCGAGCGGTCTGAAGTTGGTTACACTTCGAGTGCCGGACCCTGTACAAAAATTTCATTTTAAGTATAAGGACTTCGAGTATACCGATTCATCGTTTTTTGTTCCGGAAATACCGGAAATCACACCAATTTCTCTGAAACGGCTAAGCCGAACTTCGCAAATTCAGATTCAAATGAAAAGTATTATATTTCTTTAATATAATACTTTTCATTTGAATCTGATCCTGCACCACAGCTCCGGAAATACAGGCCAGTATGTATGAAATTGGAGCCTGTCATGAAAGCATTATTTGGTTCAAATCTGTTTCAATTTATATGTTATGCTAGTTACTCGACAAACGAATTTTCTCAGAAACGGCTAAGTCGATTTTCACAAACTTAAACTCAAATAACGTTTATAAAAATAGACTACATTTGACCTTTGTTCGGATCTCACTTCCGATTCCGGAACAACAGAGTGAGATGTTTTTAAAATTTCAAATCGTCATTTAGAGCAAAAATGCAGAAAAACGAAGAATTCCTATTAGCTTGGGTTGAAACTGTTTAAAATTGAAAATGTTGTACTAATGTATTGCCATACAAACTTTTTCGCTTCTATTCAATATTCAAAGAAAAGTTTTTTGATGAATGCCTTAATAATAATAATGTAAATATGAGCTATTTGAGAAAGGTCAATTAAAACAAGTTTTTCGTATGAGTTATTTAGGATTGTAAATACCGTATGGGTACTGGTTTGTGCTCCGTGAATAAATTCCATATTTTTACATTTCATCTTCCACCCATCAGTGCATTAGCAGTTTATGCTGAACTTCTAACGCCACCTTACGATTCAACATGAACCGATAAGCAGACGTAAAGTTAATGCTATTTGCAAAATACTTTTTGCACCGGATATCCATGTATTTACTGAAGTGCCAAAAGAACGAAACTATTGAAGTCGTTAAGTTGGAGTGTGTAAATATTACTAGCTATCAACGTCATCAACAAACTTGAATTTATTTTTGTTGATAAGTTTACAAGGTGATTTTGGACCTAGCACGTGGTTTTTCGTTCAAGTTTGCGCTACAAATTAGCATTAGCATTAGAGCCCGTCCGTGTGTTGCTACTCCGTTCTGGATCAGACCCAATTAAGCTTGCAAAAAGTTTTTCTGAAACAACTTTCTTGGGAATAGCACGTAGCTTTACGTCCACGTCTGAATGCAGAAGGAAGGCTTATTAGCTCAATGCATATTGCTACTAGAAACCGAGGAATCCTCTGTATTTCCACATGCATCACAGGAAGGGGTTGTTTACTAGTAAATTTTCGAATAATGTAATCATGTGTTTATTGCTCTGGGTAGCCGGCTACCTAGACTACGTTGCAATTTTATTACGTTTTTTATTAATATGTGCTTCCTACTAAAATCTGAAATTTCTTTCGAAACTCATGAAACTCCGGAAAGCCGACTGTCGGAAGGTTTCCTTCTAATTCTTGCATTTAATTCATTGTGTTCTGTTTTTGTTTTTTCATTAGACAGCCGTAATACTGGCAAGATATCACTTGATCGTCATCAATCGATGTCAACAACAATGTTGATATCTACTCCATAACCAGAATAATAAAATGCCAAGTGGATCCTCCTCGCGGTCTAAACTATATTTACATAAGTTCTTGTTAAGCACGGTCGCCAGAAATATCTGCGCGTTTATAAACTTAGCGTTAGCATTTAACCCGTCTTAAACTTAGCGTTCAACCCGAAGAAAAATAGATCCATTGGACAAACGTTCTCCGAATAATCAAAGGAATTTAATGTGGCCCGATTTTTAGTGAGGAGAAATATAATAATACATGGTAAATAGGAAACAACGAACGATCTCAACAGACTGCATCTGTCAAAAAAAAACTCGTTTAAAAAATTCAAAATGATTTGACGGAATATAATCTAGGTTTTGAGTTTAATTTTTCCACTAAAAACAACGGGAACGTTCTTTTCCTGTAATGCGGGAATATTATTTTCTGGTTTCAATATTCAGATCAGGCTTTCTAATTCAACGTACAATAGCTATTATCACATGCATTCCTACATTTTTTCGAAAAATTATGACGAAAAATTCTATAACTAGAGTAACAAGAAACTCTATTAACGAGTCTACAGGATATACTTTTAGGGATTTACAAATTTTTAGCATTCCAACTCATTATTCTAGATGGGAAAAAATAAAATATTCTCATATATAAAGGTTTTACAATCACTGTGAAAACCGACTTTGCAACCGAGAATCGGAGGGCCAAATGTCATTTACCATTCAACTTCGCTCGACGAACATCGACTGCTATTGAATTTTATTCCGATTCGACTTCCGGTTTCGGAATTACAGGGTGATATGCACCAAAAAAAATGAATAAAATTGTCACTTCTTTTTTTCAGAGATGACTGAACCGATTTTCACAAACTTAGATTCAAATAAAAGGTCCCATGGTTCCATAGGTTGCTATCGAATTTCATCTATATCCGAGTTTCGGTTCCGGAATTACAAGGCAATATGTGCAAATCTATGAGAAAATGCGCAGAAAATCGAGTCTCGGAAATTTCTTAACCGATTTTTACAAACCAAAATGCAAATTAAAGGTCTTGAAATTCTTTTAAAAGTCTCCGGAAAGTAGATCCAGATCCGACTTCCGGCTCCGGTATTACAGCGCGATTAGTGATAAATTTTTATTTTCATGAGTATTTTTTCACAAGTGACGGTAAAATGAGGTGCGAATTTTTATTAATCCTACTGATAAATTCATCAAGTTGGTAGACCCTGTTATTTAGTACATATATAAATCTACTAGTCACCGGTTTTCGCTTCCGAACTCACCGATAATAGTGAAGAAAAAACGGAACTCGATTTCGCACCAACGATTAAACCAATTTTCACAAATCATGATTCAATTTGAAGCTTTGAACTTCATCCAGATTCGACTTCCGGTTCAGAAATTATATGGGCAATGAGTATCAAAAATTTCAAACAGTCATACGAAATGATGCAAAACCGGTACGCTTCGGTACATGCTGGTACAGAAGAAGAAAACACCACCGCCTAGCAGCGTGCTTTGTTCACTTTTGTATAGCGTGCAGAGTTGCCACATTTAAACCTATAGTAACTTGATATAACTGTTTTTAAAAATTGAAAAGGTTATAGTAATTTATCCCCAAAGAAAGGTTTTGAACAAACAATTCTTGACATTGAAAATTTCTTGTCATGTTTTTGAAAATTTAAGTAATATAGGAAAAGCATTACATCACTAGGTGGATGAAAAACGACATTTGTACAATATTCGAAATCATCTTCAGAGCCATATTATCCTAAGTGGCATGTTAAGTTGTTGTCCTGTATTTTTCTACTGATTGTGCAATTTACCAAGTTAGTTTATATTACGAATATTTATTCACAACGATTGTGCAATTTATATAAAACTCATGCGTCGATCCCATCACAAAGGCAGTAATAAAATCAGCGAAAAAACAATTGTGAAACTCGTGAAAACTAATACGTAATGTAAACAAGATCTGGAGAGACATTTACAAAAACATAACAAACTTAATTTCTAATGAATAAGTTTCACATTTAATTTTCAATACAACTGCTCTTAACACAAACGAAAAAAAAATAACCTGCACATGAAAAATGATAATGCTACATATTGTAGAATGGACTTTTGTGTTTTTGTAAATGAAAAATCGACAACGAACTGCATTTTTATGGTGAAACATGTATTCCCACACCCGAAATTTTCAAGCGCCTTCAAATTAACGTGTTTTGATGATTGTACACCAATTTCATCATCGGAATGGTCTTTAAAATACGTGTATTCAAACAATTTTAAAATTTTCAGAAGATTTTGATCAAAAAACATTAGTTGAACATTCTCATGTCTGCAATTTTTGCGTTCATTCCAAACAGAAAAGTCATGCACACATTTATTTGCAACTTTTGAATTTTATATCATTGTTTTTCTAAAACTAACTCAGCAGAAAAATATGTTTTACAGCAAGGTTCTCTATTCGGCTTATCATTTTTTGCATTGCGGAGAGCAGCATTTCACTAATTTTTCTTCCACAAGAAATTCATAGCAATTTCGATGTCTATTGTGTTCGATACAATTATGATATCCATTTGTACAAATTTTGATAAGTTGCACAATTGTTATAGTTATTCCCGTTTTATATGACGTTGTGAATTTTTTTGCAGAACTTCTATAACTGCTAGTTAAACATAAACAAGTTGGTTATTTGCTGCACTATGGGAAATTAGCGTGACAAAAATATTTTCACTATTAAATATTAGTTGTTTGTAGTTTTTGTCTTCACAAAAGTTTTTTTTTTTTTTTTTTTTGTTTCAATTATAGAGGCTTTAACATCTTAGGTCATTCGCCTCTTCGGACCAGAAAATCTTTCTGACCCTATGTGCGAGGTTGGGAATCGAACCCAGGCGGGCTGCGTGAAAGGCATCGACTATCCCATCACGCTATACCCGTCCCCTTGTTTGTAGTTTTTGTCTTCACAAAAGTTGTTTGTAATCAAATGGCGCTCCTTTTGTTGAAAACAGTTACTAGGGTGGTCCTCATTTAGATTGAAATCTGAAATCTAACTTAAAGTTGTAGAAAATTTTATTGCGAGCAACTTTGTTGAAAAAAGCACCTCTCTAGCTCTTCATTTGATCGAGTTACATACATTTTCCCGAGTAAAAGTAGGGTGGCTCCCAAAAAATCACTTTTTTTGTTCTAACTTTTTTGTGAAACGTTCTATCGAAAAGTTGTCTTTAGAAGAGTTGTTGAACTAATTTGGCAATAAGTGTTCTTTTATAAAAAAACGTCGTTATCATGATTATGTGATAATACTAACAAGTAGGTACATATCGAATAAAAGATTTACAAATTTACATATTTTTCACCTGAAAAATATAGATTGAAATGTGGCCACCCTGCACCCATACGAAATTGAACAAAGCACGCTGCGATCGGTGCAAAGCCGCACGTACCGACGCGAATGAGTTTTGCATCGTCATTTTAAATGACGATTTGAAAGTTTTGACACTTATCACCCTATAGTTTCGGAGCCGGAAGTCGGATCTGGATGAAAATACACAGTATCTTTTAAGACAATGAGAACTTCAATTTGAATCATAATTTGTGAAAATCGGTTTAACCGTTGCTGAGAAATCCAAGTGAGTTCCGTTTTACCTTTTTTTATATATATAAAAAATAGGTATAGAATTCGCTCAAACTTTCGAAAAATTTTCCGAGGCCCGGAGGGCCGAATGTCATATACCAATCGATTCAGCTCGACGAACTGAGCAAATGTCTGTGTGTGTGTGTGTGTGTGTGTGTATGTGTGTGTGTCTGTATGTGTGTTGTCAACTAAGAGGTCGAGATCTCAGAGATGGCTGGACCGATTTTGATCAAACTAGTCGCAAATGAAAGGTCTCCCCGTCACCCAGAACGCTATTGAATGGTTTTGAGATCGGATGTTTACTTTTTGAGTTATACGAAGTTTTATGTCAAAATTTTCAGTTTTTTGACAGTATCTGTCACATTTGACCTTGAAAACAGAATATGTTTCCAGACTTAGATTTCGCTCGGTAATACCTATCCAACAAGCCATAGATTGTTAAAATCCGTCCATTTTTAACGGAGATATCGATATTTTTGTGTAAGCCTTATTCCAGTAGAAGGAATTTTGAGCGCTGTATGAAAAAGCAATGCTTGGGAGCAACATGAAACACGATTTTTTATACTGTTACATATAATTGTTTCTAAGTACCAAAAAGACTGTGTACAGCATCCTTTTTTATGACAATTTGCCTCGGACCAATTTTAGCTCGGTTCATTTTTGGCAACATAATCTTTCGAATATGGCATATGTAAACCAGATGATACCAGCATTATCGAGTTGGAAGTAATTCCATAATTATATTGATTTAAACTATTTACAGCAATAAATGCTGGAAGAACATGACTTCCATATACCATACGACTCAGTTCGTCGAGATCAGCAAATGCGTGTGTGACAAATAATTTCACTCAATTTTCTCGGAGATGGTTAAACCGTTTTCTACAATCTCAGATTCATATGAAAAGTCGTATATGGCATTGCCGTTTCAACCTTCCGAGTGAACGGACGTGCTTTGTGTTTACTGCGAAAGCGTTGAAAACCAGTGCCGTGTGTGATAAAGTGACCGGACGATCAAAACTAGATCGCTATTGTGTAATAGACAATAGTGCTTTTTCCTGTGAGAGGTTTTATGCACATTATATACTGAAGCAGTGTATTGTTGTGAGCGGACGATCGAAACAGTACCGTTAGCCGGTGATTGTTCGATCGATCAAAACAGGCCCAGCGGTGTACGTGATATCACTGTGCGGATTAAAAATAAGTGTGTTTTTTCCTCTCGGAGGTTTTTTGCACACCATCGCAGCGGCGATACGCCGATCGACGAGGGCTAGGCCTTGGTGGCCCCCGTTGGATTTAAGTTAAGTATCATTATTTAGTTTTTTTTCCTTCCTGCATTCGACTGTTCTATTTCTCCCCGATTCACTTAATTCTGTGCGGAGGTAGCTCCGCAACATGTCTAGTCTAAATTCTGACCCCCCCGTTCCCGATGATCAAATGGAGACTTCCCTTGACTATAAAAAGTCTCGCATAAAGAGCTATCCGGATGGGCTCGCACTACCGGCCGGTCCTTATGCGGTCTATTTCCGGACCAAATCGAAAGAAAAAAAATTAAATATTTTAAAAATATCGCGGGACCTGTCCTCGCGATACAATACTATAAAAAGTTTTGATAAGATACGTCCAGACAAGCTCAGGGTCCTGTTTACCAGTTCAAAACAGGCTAATGAGCTCGTTCAAAATGATCCTTTTACGCGGGAGTACCGCGTCTACGTGCCAGCTCGCGAAGTAGAAATCGACGGTGTGGTCACCGATTCGAGTTTGACTTGCGAGGACGTTCTTAAGTACGGGGCGGGTTGTTTTAAAGACCCCTCACTTAAGAATGTCAAGATACTGGATTGCAAGCGATTACATTCAGTATCGATCGCCGGGGATGGAACAAAGTCCTATCCCCAATCATACTCTTATCGTGTGACCTTCGCCGGTTCTGCTTTGCCCAACTACATCCTCTTGGACCGGGTTCGTTTGCCTGTTCGCCTATTCGTACCCCGAGTAATGAACTGTACTAATTGCAAAAAACTGGGGCATACAGCTACCCATTGCAGCAATAAGCCACGTTGTGCTAACTGTGGGGAAGCTCATGCGGACGGCTCTTGCGGTAAGGATGCTGAAAAGTGTCTCTACTGTAAGGAGGGTCCGCATGACCTCTCTGATTGTCCCGCTTACAAACTGCGAGGTGATCGAATGAAGCGTTCCCTAAAGGAGCACTCCAAGCGTTCTTTCGCAGAGATGCTTAAAAGTGCCACCCCTCCTAAACAGACAACGAACCCATATGCCTGCTTGTCAACTGACGAGAGCGATTCTGACGACCCTTTGGAAGGTCCATCTTCGGCGGTCCCTCATAGCTGTAGGAAAAGAATAAATAAATCCTCTCATAAGCTACCTAGTAAGGGTTCGAAGGTGTCTTCCGAAGGGCTTCGAAAAGTTACAGCTAACGGGAATCGGGACACAACACCGAAGCAAAAAGCTCCTGGTCTCGGAAAACTCAATTCCGAGATGGAATTCCCACGACTTCCCGGGACTACAAAATCCCCAAGCGTCCCAGAAAATCTACCAGAGAACCAACTAGGTGCTGGACTTATCAAGTTCTCTGATGTTGTGGACTGGATTTTTACAACTTTCAATATTTCAGACCCTCTTAGAAGCATTTTAATTGCTTTCATGCCAACAGTAAAAACATATTTGAAGCAGTTGACTGCAAATTGGCCCCTTCTCTCAGCGATTGTATCCTTCGATGGCTAAATCATCCACCGAGGTCACGGATCTAATCACTGTTTTACAGTGGAATTGCAGAAGTATCATCCCAAAAATAGATTCTTTTAAATTTCTAGTAAATAATCTGAAATGTGACGCATTTGCATTGTGCGAAACTTGGCTAACTTCTGAAATATCCTTAAACTTCCACGATTTTAACATTATTCGCCTGGATCGAGATGATCCCTATGGAGGAGTACTTTTAGGGATCAAAAAGTGCTATTCTTTTTATCGAATTAACCTCCCCTCGATACCAGGTATTGAAGTTGTCGCATGTCATGTTACAATCAAAGGTAAGGACCTTTGTATTGCTTCCATCTACATTCCCCCTAGAGCCTTGGTTGGGCATCGGTGGCTCAGTAATATCATAGAGCTCCTTCCCGCACCGACGTTGGTTTTAGGAGACTTTAACTCACACGGTACGGGATGGGGCTGTCTTCACGACGATAACAGATCAGCTATGATCCATGATATTTGCGACAACTTCAATATGACAATCTTGAATACGGGAGAAATGACACGGATTCCTGCACCACCAGCAAGACCAAGTGCGCTGGATTTATCCCTTTGCTCGACATCGCTACGGTTGGATTGCACGTGGGAGGTAATTCCTGATCCCCACGGTAGTGATCATCTACCGATCGTAATATCAATCACCAGCGGCTTAAAACCATCGAAGACAATCAATGTTTCGTATGACCTCACACGAAATATTGATTGGAATAGCTATGCGACCTCGATATCTGAGAAACTTGAAAGAACTCAACAACTTCCTCCGGAGGAAGAGTACACGTTTTTGGCTGGCTTGATTCTCGATACTGCGATTCAAGCTCAGACGAAACGTGTACCCGGCGCAAAAACTAACATCCGTCCTCCCAACCCGTGGTGGGACAAAGAGTGCACAAATTTAAACGCGGAGAGAGCCTCCGCGTATAAAAAATTCAGAAAAAATGGAACACCTGATAATTACCGGAATTACGCGGCGTTAGACGTTAAAACTAAGAACTTGATTAGAGCCAAGAAACGCGGTTACTGGCGTCGGTTTATAGACGGCTTAACGAAAGAAACATCTATGAGCACTCTTTGGAACACAGAGCGACGAATGCGCAATCATAACACCACGAATGAAAGCGAGGAATACTCCAACCGCTGGATATTCGATTTCGCTAAAAAAGTATGCCCAGACTCTGTTCCGGAACAGAAGATCACCCGCGCCGCGACACCAAATACAAACGAATCACCGTTTTCGATGGTAGAGCTCTCACTTGCACTTTTGTCATGTAACAATAAAGCCCCGGGATTAGACAGAATAAAATTCAACTTGTTGAAAAATCTGCCTGACCCCGCCAAAAGGCGCTTGCTGAATTTATTCAACAAGTTCCTCACGGGTAATATTGTCCCACACGACTGGAGACAAGTCAGAGTTATCGCCATTCAAAAACCAGGGAAACCAGCCTCCGATCACAATTCGTATCGGCCGATTGCTATTCTTTCCTGTATCCGGAAATTGTTCGAAAAAATGATTCTGTTTCGTCTAGACAATTGGGTCGAAACTAATGGTTTACTTTCAGATACACAATTTGGTTTCCGCAGGGGCAAAGGAACGAACGATTGTCTTGCGTTGCTCTCAACAGAAATTCAAATGGCATTTGCTCGTAAAGAACAAATGGCGTCAGTTTTCCTAGACATTAAGGGGGCTTTTGACTCAGTTTCTATAAATATCCTATCTGAGAAGTTGCATCAGCATGGTCTTTCGCCAGTTTTAAACAACTTTTTACATAATCTATTGTCTGAGAAACACATGTACTTTGCGCATGGTGATTTGTCGACAATACGATTCAGCTACATGGGTCTTCCTCAGGGCTCATGCTTAAGCCCCCTTTTATACAATTTTTACGTAAGTAATATCGATGAATGTATCAACACATCTTGCACGCTAAGACAACTTGCCGACGACAGCGTTGTGTCTATTATAGGACCCAAAGCTGCCGATCTCCAAGGACCATTACAAGATACTCTCGACAACTTATCATCATGGGCTCTTCAAATGGGTATCGAGTTCTCTACGGAGAAAACTGAGCTGGTTGTATTTTCGAGGAAGCGAGAACCAGCACAATTACAGCTTCAACTAGGGGGTGAAACCATAGCTCAGGCCTTCACATTTAAATATCTCGGGGTCTGGTTCGACTCCAAAGGCACCTGGGGATGTCACATTAGGTATCTGAAACAAAAATGCCAGCAGAGAATCAACTTTCTTCGTACAATAACCGGAACTTGGTGGGGTGCTCACCCAGGAGACCTGATCAGGTTGTACCAAACAACGATATTGTCCGTTATGGAATATGGATGCTTCTGCTTCCGATCAGTGGCGAACACTCATTTCATCAAGCTGGAAAGAATTCAGTATCGTTGTTTGCGTATTGCCTTGGGTTGCATGCAATCGACTCATACGATGAGCCTCGAAGTGCTGGCGGGCGTTCTTCCACTGAAAAACCGGTTCTGGGATCTCTCATATCGTTTGCTCATTCGATGCGACATTTTGAATCCTCTGGTGATTGAAAACTTCGAAAGGTTAGTTGAGCTTAACTCTCAAACCCGTTTTATGTCCTTGTATTTTGATTACATGGCTCAGAATATTAATCCTTCTTCGTTTGTTTCCAACCGTGCTCATTTCTTGGATACTTCTGATTCTACTGTGTTTTTCGACACATCCATGAGAGAAGAAATTCATGGAATTCCGGATCACGTGCGCCCTCAAGTGGCCCCAAATATTTTTTATAATAAATTTAGAACAGTCAACTGTGAAAAGGTGTTTTACACTGACGGATCAAACATCAACGAGTCCACAGGCTTCGGCATCTTCAATCAAAACATCACCGCTTCTTACAAACTCAGTGATCCGGCTTCAGTTTACGTCGCAGAATTAGCTGCTATTCAGTACACCCTCGAGATCATTGAAACCATGCCCAAAGACCATTACTTCATTGTCACGGACAGTCTAAGTTCAATAGAAGCTCTCCGGGCAATGAAGCCAGGAAAGTATCCCCCATATTTCCTGGGGAAAATACGGGAACATTTGAGAACTTTATCTGAACGGTCTTATTTAATATCGTTAGTCTGGGTCCCTTCGCATTGTTCCATTCCGGGCAATGAAAAGGCAGACTTATTGGCTAAAGTGGGCGCATTGGAAGGTGATATTTATGAAAGACCAATCTGCTTCAATGAATTTTTCAGTATTTCTCGTCAGAAAACTCTCGAAAGTTGGCAAACTTCATGGACGAATGACGAACTGGGACGATGGCTACACTCCATTATCCCTAAGGTATCGACGAAACCTTGGTTCAAGGGGATGAACGTGAGTCGTAATTTCATTCGCGTTATGTCACGTCTCATGTCAAATCACTATACATTCAACGCACATCTCCGGCGTATCGGGATCGTGGAGAACGGGCTCTGCACCTGTGGCGACGGTTATCAGGACATCGAGCATGTCGTGTGGTCGTGCGTAGAGTATCGTGACGCCAGGTCGAAGCTACTGGAATCCCTCAGGGCCCGAGGTAGACCGCCTGAAGTTCCGGTTCGGGATGTGTTGGCGAGTCGGGATAGTTCATATATGCTTCTCATATACCAGTACCTTAAACACATTGATATACAAGTGTAATGTGTTATTCCTCGCTCAGAAAATATAATCTCTACCTACAGGTTCGACACTAACATCCGCCCGATTCTCTCGATCCCCGTCCCTGTCCACCATCTTCATTGGAATTAACAAGATCTTTTTTTTTGTCACTAACTTTTTCGTTCCCCTTTCCCTGTTTTTTCACCATCTCGATGGCAACTAATTAGATCTCTGTCGTTTTCAAACATTTTGTTCCCACACCCCTTTTTTACCCCGTTTCCCACAATATTTACTTCTTTTTTTCATTCTCTTCCGTAACATCACCATCACCGGAAGACCGCTCCAGTCAATGACCAGCATGCGGGCCACCCGCCGGGCTTTCGTAGCCTGGGGGTGTTTCCCGCGGACCCTCACGGACCGAAGAATGCGGCCAACATAGAAAATTACCATCGCCATCTGGAATCATCTCATCCTAAATTCAATTCACCGGCCACTACCGATCGCCAGATACTATATTACATAATGATACTACTCTAGTTTTAAGTTAGACGATAATTAAGATTAGTAAATACCCTTGGCATCTTAGAGCTTAAGCAGTGTGCCTTAATATTATATTATATTATTGAATAAAAAAAAAAAAAAAGTCGTATACTCCCAAACAAGGTTCCTGAATTACGTTTGGATCCGACTTCTGATTGCGGAACCACAGGATGATATGTGAAACGAAATTAAAATAATGCAATTAATTTTTCTCGTAGATGGCTGAACCGATCTAAGATTCAAATGAAATCTAAGAATCATCTATGATTCAAATGAGAGGTCTTGAAATCCTATAAAACCTCTTACTTTTTAGTCAGATTCGACTTCTGGTTTAGAAAATGCAGGGTGATTAGTATAAAAATGTCCATTTCCCATAAATTAATCAGGTTTATCGGGTTTGCAGATTTGGATAGTCGATTACCAAATAAATTTATTTCAGTTTGAGCGGTATTCGTTTTTGGATTCGGAATGTACCCCCAAATTTTAATTCGCACTACAATTTCTCAAACATGTCTACACACTGCTCAGGTGAATTTAACTGACTTCGGCTACACCGATTTTAGAATTCCGGTTCCAGTATCGAATCGATTCTCAAAGCTCAATCATTTTCTCATAAAAGACCAAATCGAACTTCAAAAAGAAATATTACCGGACTTAAGGTCCCATACAAAATTGGTGAATTTTATCCGATTCTGGAATTACAGATGATGAGTTTATAAATTTCATGTAAATTGTTTGGCGTAATAATTTATGGCCATTCGAATCATTTTGGGCTATGCTAATTCCTGAATACTGGCTCTGGAAGTACCATAAATAATGACGAAAAACTCTAAAGTGGAACTTACTTCGACATCTCATGGAATGTTCAATCGATTGTCGCACGCTAAGATTGAAATTCGATGTTTTGCAGTTTCGACATTACAGGGTAATAGGTGATTAAAATCTCAATTTGCCGTTTAAAACGACGATAATTAAAATAATGTCATGAGAACTAAAACACCTAAGAATGTCCATGCAAAAACACATGCGTATTGACAAAAAAAGGTATCATCTCACTGCTAGGTGGATTAATCACGTTTTTGAAGCTTCACTTCACTATCATCGCTGCTTTCGGAAACGGAAACCGGGAACTAGTAGTCCCAAAGCAGTTTTATATATTCACTAACTAACAAGATCTGCCAACGAGAAGAATTTAGCAGTAAGTTTTATAAAAACTTGCATCGCGTTTCGCCATCGCTTGTGAAAAATACTCATGAAATTGAAAATTTTCACTAATCGCACTTTAATACCGGAACCATAATTCGGATGTGGATAAGTTTATTGGAAACTTTTTAAATAATTTCAAGACCTCAAATCATACTTCTTGTAAAAATTGTCCCGTTGATTTTTGAACGCACCTGATCTATCACAGTTCTTATGTTTCTGATAATTCTGGTAAATTTATTTCAAATTTGCTTGAGGTTCAACAACACTACTAACTTTTTCGATGAATTGAAATTTAGATCATTAAATTGACCAAAATCGAAACATTTCGCAATATTCAGTTTTCTGAAACCTACGATTTTTTTTGATAAACGAGAAGATCATCAAATCATTCATAGGACACTTTGTGTCATACGAGAGAACTTTGGAATATTGTCGATACTAGATGGCAAGTGCAGAAGTAGCTATTGGAGACATTTTAGTGAGACTTTGATGCGAGAAAACGTGACGAATACAGAATACAAAATTCGAGAAACACCCTCAACCGAACGAGGGAATAAATCGCAACGAAAATTTAAATTTATTGATTTAGTCTTCGTCAATTTACATGTTTTTAATTACGGTTTTTTTTTTAATTCATTTTCGCTATAATTTTTCCAGTCTGAACTGAGCTTTGAGAATCCGTCTGGCCTTTCTACATGACGCTTGAAGAAATTGATAAGACATTTAAAACCAAAGCAAACCATTGTTTAATAACAACTCATATAGAGCAATCATGACCTGCATGGCGACGATTCTAACGATTGCACTATGGTCCGAAACGGGAAATTAGCGTGACAAAAACATTTTCACTATTAAATATTAGTTTTTTGTAGTTGGTGTCTTCACAAAAGTTGTTTGTAATCAAATGGCGCTTCTTTTCATGAAAAAAAGTTACATCAATTTTCCCGAGTAAAAGTAGGGTGGCTCCTAAAAAATCACTTATTTTGTTCTAACTTTTTTGTGAAATGTTCTACGGAAAAGTTGTTTTCAGAAGAGTTATTGAACTAAACATTGCGCACAATTTTGCTCAACCAGGCTTTTTCATATGAGCTACCAGTGAAAAGTTATGATTGTTTTTTTAATCAAAAACTAGCCAAGCTTCAAGTATCAATATTCATTAGATGCCAGATCGATGAAAATGTATCCTATGCGGTTCCTGAAATGAAGTGCTTTGACTTACAAAAAATCTATTTTCGGCTTTAGTTTTTGTGTGTCTCATTTCTCGAATGTACAATGTATGGAACACTCGTAGGACTAATTTTATACTATTATTTTGCTGAAGGAAGTATGTTGATACGTTGAGGTGTTTAAGAGTTATGCAATGTTTTTTGTTTTTTTAAGGTATTTTTAAAACTAATTTAAATAAGTTAAAGAAAAAACACCCTTCCAATTTCATTTAAATTTTTACTTATATTACGACCTTTCAGGAACCGCATAGGATACATTTTCATCGATCTGGCATCTAATGAATATTGATATTTGAAGCTTGACTAGTTTTTGATAAAAAAACAGTCATAACTTTTTACTGGTAGCTCATATGAAAAAGCTAGGTTGAGCAAAATTGTGCGCAATGATTAGTTCAACAACTCTTCTCAACACAACTTTTCGATAGAACGTTTCACAAAAAAATTAGAACAAAAAAAGTGATTTTTCAGGAACCACCCTACATTTACTCGGGAAAATTATTGTAACTCGATCAAATGAAGAGCTACAGAGGTACTTTTTTGAGCAAAGTTGCTCGCAATAAAATTTTCTACAACTTTATTGTACAACGAAATGATTTTTGAGTTCAACTAAGAAAGTTAGATTTCAGATTTCAATCTAGAGGTTTTAGATGTACTTAAAGTAGTTCTACAATGATTTTTTCGCTAGTATTGTGAAACTTAACAGTGATAAGTTACACAACCAATTTTAATATATTTAAAAATCTTTCTGAGCGTATCTAACATATATAACAATTCTAAAACAATTGTTGACCATCATGAAATTTTAATAAGTTACATTAGCTACTGGGATGTATAATGATTATACCCGAATAAATAAATAAATCAGGGTTTGAATTAGTGCACTTGTAACTGCACTAATTCAAACCGGAAAATTAAAAAAAGAGCGTATTGCAAACTACTGACCTACTATTCTATTCAATTCACTAAATGTACGGCATATATGGAAGTTACTGATGAGTTGTTGTCTTTCCGTTGGGTAGGTGAAGCTTTAGTGTGTCATTTTTTCCTTATCCTGTACCATTCCCTGAGGTCGAAGGAGATTGGGATGGTGGGCAACGGCAGTTTTATTGATTTGAAATGCGTGATTTGAATTGGTATGAATTCAAAAGTACTATTCTGTGTGTGTGTGTGTGTGTGTGTGTGTGTGTGTGTGTGTGTGTGTGTGTGTGTGTGTGTGTGTGTGTGTGTGTGTGTGTGATTTCAATACACACTTCTGACGAGGTCACCGATTGTTGTTCAGTTAGAAAGATGCAAAATTAATTTGCAACTCGTTATATTTAATTTCTGGAATGAAGTCAACCCCTTCAACAAACTGTGGTTCTCGTTACTAATTGCGTCATTATATATTTTGCAAACATATTCCATCATTCGGCTCGATAAATCCTTCCGTCGGCTCTGCGAGATCAAACTAATGAGAGTACATCGAAGTAGCCCGTTTTTTTGCCTCCATTTCCTGCTACTCATTTCCGTGGCTGCTGCACGGAAATGAGTAGCTAGACAGTGATAATCAAAAACGAAGACTACCGCAGTAGGCCTTAATTGATAGCATTAAACTGCGGAACGTTTCATTCCGGCCGAGTAGAGGCCAACTCAATGGCACCGACAGACTCGGTACGAAAAAAAAACATCCCTGCTAACTTAGAACATCTTCCTTCAACAAATTTCTTTCCCATCTCAAGTAACCTATCTGAGGGGCCATCCCCCAATCGAGTGAGACGATGATGGGGAGAGCAGTGCCGACGAGCGAACGCATGTCACAGTGGAACAAGTGGCATCTGCCTTGCTCGTCTCACCCTCGTCTACTTTTTACAGTATTATAATTTTATTAGCATACGAAGTTCGTTGCAAGGCTGGCGGAAAACTCACTTCGTCGTAGTTCCCAGCAAGCAAATATATCACTGATGCTAAAATCCTCCGAAGATGTAAAACATCGAGTTCCGGTTTCAGGGGAAAACCTTGTAAAAATACTGCTAACAGTAAGTACTTTTGATAAAAAAAAAGCTTTAATTTTGTGACCCACAAACCATGCGCCTCCTTCTCGCCTGTGCCTTCGGGATTGAACCGAGCGAGCGACGTCTGACTGGTAGACAAACAAAGGGAAAAGTTTTTCCGCTACTTTCCATAAGCGTGGCGCCTTCCTTCGAGTTTTTCGAGTCTCGCTTGCTGGCAGTTAGCACCAAGAGTTGGCAGACCGACCACCTCCTTCCTCTTCCACACTACACCCACACTCACTCTCACACACACACACACACACAAACAGCTACGATTTCTAGAATTCCTGAGACACTGACTGTCATATGGTTTGCGATTGCAGTAAATGAACGGGAACGGAGATCTTCTTTTCCTTATCGTGAAAAGTGGCAATAATGCGTAGCGGGCCAAGTTGACAGTGGTGGTCTGGTACGGTTTTGTACAGAAGATAAAATATGATGGAAATTTGCATATGGCACCGTTTGTCTCTCTCGTACCGTTTGCTGTCAAGACTGTGTTCTTGTCGGTCCGGAAGATGCTACGGATAAATCACATGAAGAATGATTTCATAAACGTTTATGAGCAATAGAGCTTTCCATTTCATTTTTGCCACACATGTCGAGAAACGTTTTAGTTGAATGGATGACACCGGAGGATATTCACCGTTCAATTTGTCGTCTCTGAGCTGAATCGGTTTAGTGACACCTTGAGATCAATTGAGATCACTGGGCATTATTTGGCTAAGACCGTGATGATAACATTGTGATGGATTTAACGAAGCATTTGATGCTCTTTCTTGTTGCGATATTGCGACAAATATCACGGAAGCGAGAATCGAATTAGTGTAATTTAGTTTGGCAATTGAAGCAGGTATGAATTTTCCAGTGCAAAAACCGGATCAAAATTTCATGGTCGAAACTAATAGTTAAATTTTATAGCACAGAACTGGTATAGCAAAATTAGGTTTTGTGGTGAAATACAGTTAGCTTTTTCTTAGATTTTTTTATGTTTTGAACAATTCCTGAAAGCCCCATATTTGAATTTGATATTTTAACGCAGAATTACGTCTTTATAGGGGAGACGGAGGCTGGTTGACCAAAATTTGCTTTCGGAATTTATATACTCATTCTGGTTAGACTTTTTGATAAACGGTTTTGCTCTGTCATGAAGCACCTATATGATTTTTTTTCGTTCCTGAATAAACAATTTTTTAATTCCTAAAAATTAGGGAAATAGTTATGCGGAGAAAAAAATTGACCAACCAACCCTTGAGCCGAGTTTGAAAATATATATAACAGTTCGGCTGAAAAGTTCGTATCGTTTAATAGAAACACACATTTTTTTGCCAAAATTCGTTTTTATTATTCAACATAATTGCCATCAGAGGCGATACAGCGATTATAGCGATCTTCCAACTTTTCGATACCATTTTTGTAGTACGATTTGCCCTTTGCCTCAAAATAGGCCTCAATTTCAGCGATTACCTCTTCATTGCTTCTAAATTTTTTACCAGCGAGCATTCTCTTGAGGTCTGAGAACAGGAAAAAGTCACTGGGGGCCAAATCTGGAGAATACGGTGGATGAGGGAGCAATTCGAAGACAAAAATACAGACGCCATAACCTTACCGGCCGATTGTTGAGTCTTTCCACGCTTTGGGTTCGGTTCATCGCGTGCAGTCCACTCAGCTGACTGTCGATTGGACTCCGGAGTGAAGTGATGGAGCCATGTTTCGTTCATTGTTATATATCGACGAAAAAAATCGGTTTTATTTCGATATAACAGCTCCAAACACTGCTCAGAATCATCAATTCGTTGTTGTTTTTGATCGATTGTGAGCTCACGCGGCACCCATTTTGCACAAAGCTTTCTCATATCCAAATATTTGTGAATAATATGTCCAACACGTTCCTTTGATATCTTTAGGGTGTCAGCTATCTCGATCAACTTCACTTTACGGTCATTATCAACACACGAAATTCCTTTTTTCCATTTTTTTCACAATAACAAAAGTAGCTTCACTCAAAATGCAATATCTCACAAACTAATAATCAGACAGCTGTCAAATTTATACACGTATCTTTTTAAGGTTGGTACTAACTGAAAATGGTATGGATTTAATTCTAGTAGCGCCCTCTCATAGAAACGATACGAACTTTTCAGCCGATCTGTTATGTGAAACAAATCAAATGCAACAATGGAAAACATTTATTAGTGAAAAAAAAGAAAGTTAGCATGCATCATTTTGTATTTTATATGTACGTAAAAAAATGTTCCTCCTTACTTTTTGCTAATTATTTAAAACATAGTTCCAGCAGCAATAATTCTATACTAGAAGATTCTATACTGATGGACGAGTTTTGTTTGGGGTTGAGTCAATCTGCGACAAATCCTGCCTAGTACTCTAAATGCTTAACGTTTTGAGAGCAATTAATTCGTAGAATATTGGAATCATCTTTTGCAAAATGTCGATAAGACAATAAGAATTTAATTCTGTCACGAAACGAATGAAAGAAGGTGTACGATTGTTGTTAATATCACGAGTATTACGCAAGTGTTGTTTAAGTAGTAAAAAAATACCAACCACAAAACATGAAAATAAACCGAATCAATAAATAGACCCTGGTGTACGCTTGCTAGCTTCAGTCTATGAATATCCATGAGCGAAGACACATCGGGTGCACAGTCCGCCATCTATGTCAAGAAAGTGGAACTAAACCCGGTATTATTCAACTGGTGCTTCGGTCAATGGCGAATATGAGTCTCCGTTCCTCAAGCCTAAACGCAAAAAAAACAATCGGTTCTTCTGTGAGCAGTTCTACTGCGGAACGTTCGCAGTGCGAGTTTTGCTTCATACAAGAGCGATTGCTTCATTCAGTTGCTGATCGCATTGCTTTGAAGAAAAATACAACGGAAAGTGAGTAACGACGGAGGACGTTAACTAAAGAACTATGAAGACTACTTCTCTGCAAATCGGATGTAAAAATCATCAGTTTTGTACAAATAGAGAAATTATTCAGCTGGTGAAATTCACGGATCGGAGATAAAATTAACATTTTAGTGCACCGTTCGCCTTTACGATGAATAAAACCAACATCCAGCTGCTTAATGCTACAGAAAAATGCACCGAACAGTGTTCAATATCGAAAAAAAACTCCGTAATTCATCCCTCCTGAAAGCCAAAAATGAGTTCCGTGTGACATTATGATAGTTTCTTTCGTTGAAATATGCAAATCTGAAATTAAATAATCGACTTTAAAGTTTTGTATGTTGCTATTTTCCCAGACGTTAGGATTACTCATTTGCCAGAAAGTTTCGAACTAAACGACATAAATTGAAAACTTCACCAAAATTGCCTCAGTATTGAATAAATCCGCACGGTGAGCAGTTCTGTTCCGCAACAAACAAGAGCGATTGCATCATGCAGCTGTTAATCGTTTGCATTGGAGAAAAATACAGCGAAAATTAGCCCTTATAAGGGATCTAAATGCTAGCTAAAGAACTATAAAGACTAATTCTCTGGAAATCAACAAAAATGATCAGTTCTAGAATAATTTTATTCCAGATTTTCTCTAAACTGATCATTTTTGCTGATTTGCAGAGAATTAGTCTTTTTTTTTTTTCATAAATACGTTTATTTCATAGGCAATATACATAAGTTTTTCTTCGCCGTGGCATCCACAATACATAGTAGTTTAAACCTAATACATTTCGAATATCATATTAGTATGTTGGTACTCATTAGTTAATCTAAACACTGTTTTTATCAAGCGAGTTGCTATTTTAAATTACATTAAATAAAATACATTTATTTTGTACATGATCTTATAACTATTTCAGGATTGTTTGTATCAGTTCACCACTTATATTCAATATCCTATAGTTGGCTATTGGTTGAACTCATGGAAGAGAAAACAGTTTAACATAAAATAAAATTTAAATTGGAACTCCAATGGATTTAATGAAATGATAAAGAAGTTTCATGTATGGAAGGTCACGACAAGCAAGAATGTCGCGAACTGGGACATTGGATAGTCTACCTTGGGTACGCAAGGAATTTATTAGTTGAGATCTGACATCACGAAACTCCACGCATGTCCAAACAACATGGTCAATATCGCGGTAACCTTCGCCGCAAGCACAATGATTAGTCTCGGAAAGTCCAATTCGAAGGAGATGTGCATCTAACGTGTAGTGATTGGACATGAGTCTGGACATCACACGAATGAAATCTCTACTCACATCCAGTCCCCTGAACCATGCCTTTGTCGATATTTTAGGAATAATTGAGTGCATCCACCGACCCAGATCATCTTTATCCCAAGAAGCTTGCCAGCTGGCAAGTGTTCTTTGGCGAGACGCGCTATAGAATTCGTTGAAAGCAATCGGTCTCTCATAAATTTCACCCTCAATAGCACTACGTTTGGCTAAAATATCGGCTCTTTCATTGCCTGGAATGGAGCAATGAGCCGGAACCCAAACTATTGTGATTAGATAATTATTATTCAATATGTCGTTCAGACACTGTTTTATTTTACCCAAGAAAAACGGTTCATTTTTGCCAGCAGCGTTTGAGCGAATGGCTTCAATTGCACTCAGACTATCTGTGAAGAGGAAATAATGGTTTGGAGATAATGTGACGATTACACTCAAACTATAATGAACTGCTGCTAACTCTGCTATATAAACAGATGCAGGTTCTTGAAGCTTGAATGAGGCCGAAACATTATTGTTGAACATACCAAACCCTGTCGCTTCTTCCATTCGCGATCCGTCCGTGTAAAACATTTTCTCAGAGTTAATATGCCTGAACTTACTTGAAAATATTTTTGGGATTTCCATAGAGCGTAGGTGGTCCGGGATGAGAATTAGTCTTTGAAGCTCTTTAGTTAGCTTTGTGCACTTTTCGCAGTGCGAACTTCGCACCAAACAAGCACTTATAAAACTAGCATTTGGCTGCTTCGCGTTCGAGAAAAATGCTTCAAACAGTGTTTAATATCGTAGAAAATTCCACAATTCGGCCTTTCTGAAGGCCGGGTATGACTCCTGTACAGCATTTTGATAGTGATAGTATTCAGTGTGAATTAATAAATCGTTTGGATAGCGCTTATAAATACCACCAATAATTAAACAAATTCATCTTCCAGTCGTTACAACCATCATAAGTATTCAGTATGTAGCTATTTTTGCAGCCGTTAGGACCACCCATTTGTCAAAAAGTTACAAATGACATCACGTAAGAAGAAAACTCTTCACAAAATTGCTTCAATATTGAACCAATCCGCACTGCGAGTAGTTCTGCTACCGGGTGGATTAGCAAATAGTGATGCCAACTTTCCCTGAAGTAAAATCCGTGGAATCGGTTTCAAGCGTACCTATACTCGTATATTTAAATCTAACAGCTTAAAGCTCTAAGCCATAAAGACAGGATTTCAAAAATGAGTGATCGGTGACGAATAGATGAACTTTAATTAATAAATTTTGAAGTATTGATTTTATGAATGACTCTTAGTGAGCATCGTTTCATTCAAAATCTTTCTTTTAAGTGAATGTTGACATATTTATTGGCCGTTATCAGAGAAAAGTACCGAGGAAACCGATGATTGAAATCTGCTTTGTTCATCGCTCGCACCGTAGGATTCGTTTAGTGCAGAGTTCACAGTGCGAGTCTCGCTTCAGTAGGATTACATAATCATTCAGTATTATAGTGAAATTCATCGAAAAGTGAACGATAAAAAATTCAAATAAATGGCTCTTCTAAAGGCCGCAAAATTTTCCCTAAAAATTGTAAGAGATTCCTCCATTGAGATATGTTTGCAAATCAAAAGTAAAATTATTAGTTTAGTGCAAATCCAACACAACATTATCAATTAGTACACCGTTCGCAATGCAAACTTCGCATCAAACGCAGATAAATGCAACATTTAGCTGCTTTGCATTTAAGAAACACACACAGTCCAAGTAACAATTCGAATGCCTTATGGTTTTGATTATAATTTATAAGAGTTTTGTAATTGATTGTTCAGTCACTACTTGTTTTATAACAACTATAATAAGTGTCGCTTTTGACTAGTAATATCATAGTTTTTAAAGCTTCTATAAAACCTTTTACCGAGACCAACAACTGGACTGAAAATAAATCAATTTGTACTAGAATAAAACCATGCAAACGCTCTTAATATTGCTTTAAAAAATTTTCTTTAGAGCATTATTGTCAGTTAAATTCTTTCATAAATCTAGTTTTGTGTGTGTGCGTGTTCATTGAATGACAGTTTCACTCAGAGTAAATTTGAGGGTTCTAAAGTACATTTATGACACTCTTGTTGTGGGCTATTTAATTTATTGCTTCTTAGATTAAGTGTAATTTGCATTAAAGAAAATTTCAAGGTCGCCATTATGATGTTCTTTGCCGTAGCCATTATTGACATCAAATAATCTTCGAAATGCAAAATCGAGGAAGTATGATGAACTGTTATGATTCATTTTCAGAACGTATGCACAAGTTTTATCGTCACGAAATAGTTTTATACAAAAAAGACGATGAATTATAGAAAATTATTTTCATAAATCATGGAGACTGTCACAAAAACCGTATTTATTTCAAGGCGATTAGTTATAATTCTCATTTTTATCCATACATTCACGATAAAAATAAAAGCGCATGAAGTTTTTACGTTCGGTAAAAGCCTCAAACTTGTAAATAAAATCCAATAAATTCTTACTGTTTGCATTCAAAGCAGACATGACACACATATAGTGAAGAAAAATATTATCAAAACGACAGTTTATTCATAGCGGAATTCATTCCATCCAAATAAATTTAATGTTGATCGTAAAGCTGGTTTCAAAATTTTCTTGAATTTGAAGTTTTAACGCAGCTTTATGCTGATTCTTTAGTTTGCTTTATAAACCTTATGAAGAATGGTCCACTTGGCAGGAACATGCTCTTATAGAGGTTTTCAGTAGGCTTTCGTGGAGTTTAAAGTTTTAATGCAAGATTTATTATGTAGCATTGCAGATAGCTACAAGTATTTATTAATATTAAAAATGTTACTTGGGAGAACAGTTTTCAGTATCGAAAAAAATTTCACAATGCAGCACTTCTATGGGTCAGCAATGAATCTCAAGTAGCATTAATCAGTTTTTCACTGAAAAATACAAATCCGAAATGAAGTAATCAACCTCAAAATTTTGTATGCGGCTATTGTATTAGCCGTTAACACTTCCCATTTGGAAAAATGTAAAAAAAACCCTTCACAAAAATTGCTTCACTATTGAATTAATCCGCACTGTGAGCAGTTCTGCTGCAGAACGAACGTGAAGCCTTCTGAACCAGGGAAAAAACGAACGACTTAAATCATCATTGCCATCGTTGGATTTGTTACGGTCAAATCGTTTTACTCCTAGCTATTTTTAGTGTCTCCACATCAAAACAAGCAAAGAGTTAATTCGATTTCCCTCTATTCATAAATTTCATTTAAAAAATAGAATTCCAATAAAAATAATACATACATTGTCCAACTTCAGTATGGGGGCTATCTTAGCGTTGCAGGGAAAGGCACGCAAGCAAGTGATAGATTTATTTTTAGCTTCGTTCGCCACACAAGAGGCAACCGATATTTTCGGAGTTTTGCTGGTGGAAATAACTCAACTGTGATGAAAATCGGATGGTAACTTTTGATTCTTTTCAGAACCCAAAACATTTTACAAAGAACTAATGAGCCTTCGACGAAAATAGCAGTAATATTGTATCAATCTGCACTGTTAGCAGTTCTATGGGGGAACAATTTTGTCGTGAATACGACTTACTTTACTATGGGGCGCCTTTTCAAAATTTACCCTCTGAGAGAGTGATAAGTTTTTGATCGTGAATATCTCTTGTTGTAACTAACGAATCAACATAATTTTTGCTACATGCCATCGGAAATATGATCACAATTTTATGATAAATTTTCAGTTGTGTGACATAATCTCAAATAGTTCAAAATTAAACTTTTCTGACATGTTTGGTATAAACGAGTATCAAAGAGGATAATTCAAAAGGCGCGTTTGACTTTCTCGTATTTTTAAGGCTCATAGCTCAGTGAGCTGTGAAAGGATTTATATAATTTATCAACTTAAACGTATATAGCAACAGCATTGAAGTATTTCAATAGTACACTATTCAAAAACCTGTCTCATTTGACCCATGTCAACACCAGCCAATCAGAACGCGTCCTGAGGAAGAGAACAAAATATCTGCTGCTGTACAACAAATCGTTCGAGAAAAATGTTCCGAACAGTGCTTAATATCGTAGTGAGTTCCACTATTTGGTCCTTCTGAAAGACAGGAATGAATCCATTACAGCATTTTGATAATTTCTTTCAATGAAATGCAAATCCAAAATGAAATAATCGACATTAAAATTCTATATGCTGCTATTTTTATAGCCGTTTGGACCGCCCATTAGTAAAAAAGCTACAGACGAAATCACGTAAAAAGAAACCTCTTAACAAAAATTGGACCAGTTTGGATTCTATCGTCACTGCGAGCAGATGTATTTTGTGTCGTTTGCAAAGCTAGTTTCGTCTCCGACAAGAGCGATTACGTCACAGCTGCCAGTCGTTTGCATTGGTGAAAAAACCACGAAAAGAGGACAACGGTGGAGAGCATCACACAAAATCTGCCGTTCTAATGGCTCTAAAAGTTTTCTGAAGAACTATTAGGATTTCTTCTTCGCAAATCGAAGATAAATATCCTCAGTTTAGTGCAAATCTAGAACAGTTTGATTAGATTTTTGCACTTTTCGCTGTGTGAAATTCACAGTAATCGAGATCAAGTGAAGCCTACTTTGTTTTTGCGAAAAATCTGAAAAAGGGGAATGCTTGCATAATTCATACAATTGATCAACTAATTGATATTCGGAAGTGTTAAGGAACATGTCAGTTGTTTTCGTATTCACGACATCCAGTTATGTCTCTGACATTACTCAACCGCCTTTTTACCTTTTTTTATTCCAATTTTCAACTTCTGATCCTTTTTATTTGAGTGAAATGTAGTGAACAGTGTAAAAAATTAGAGAAGTAATATGAAGCATTACGATATTATCAATTGATATGATAAATAACACTTTTCAGAACTCCAAAGCTTCAAACGGTTCTTTTCAGAACCTCAAAAAGATCATAAAGAAAGTATTCGGAAAATTTGAACTATCAGCTGCAGAATTTTGAGAAGTAGTAGGACACAGAATTTTAATTTAGTTCGACAGCAGTCCTACGTCAATCTCGCGTTTATGTTTCTGACATTACCGACTCCTATTTTGCAGTAAATGTATACTTACATTACTTTACTTTAGATTTCCAGGACACTCGATCTTCCTCGATAGCGCACATCGAGCGAGTGCGAGTTCTACCCCGCAGTCGACGACCTTACAGTGTATAAAAGATACTGTTATTCAAATGCTTTGAAGAAGTGGTTTACTGATCACATCTTCGTCCCTTATTTATCGTCGTTGTTGAGGTTGTTACAAAAATCGCTTTGTAAAAACAGTAACAAATAATTTCTTTTAATGTGAATAGTATGGAATTATCGTACTTTAGTATGGAGAGCTTTTCACAAAACGTGTTATTTTCTTGAGCAGCATTGATAGCCCGAAAACGAAAATTTTGAATAACCAATATCCTAAAATCATATTTCGTCGAATCCATAGACGAATTGGTCGAATCGAGACCATATATTTTTCATTTACATACATTCTTTTTTTTTTTTCCATAAATACGTTTATTTCTTAAGGCAGTTTACATAAGTTTTTCTTCGCCGTAGCATCACTTTTACATAATATTCTTATCCTAATTTAATTCTAACATAGTCACAACGTTTTGAATTTATTAAAACATATTCTCTTATAGCTTAAATATCATCTTAGGTAACTCGTCATTAATTATGAAATCTACTCGGAAATATTATTTGAACCAAACGATTAACTTCTATAAATTATAAAATAAGCTGTTATTTTCAGACATTTTGTTGATAATTTCATAAACTGTTTCGAGTTTGTTTGTATCATTACATAATTTTTATTCTAATTTAGCTATTGGTTGAACTCATGGACGCAGCTGGGATCAGAACTAAGTCTTAAAAGGGGCCTTTATTAAATTGAAATACCAATTTTCTTTATGAAATGATAAATAAGTTTCATGTATGAAAGGTCACGACAAGCAAGAATGTCTCGAACTGGGATATTGGATAGTCTACCTTGGGTACGCAAAGAATTTATTAGTTGAGATCTGACATCACGATACTCCACGCATGTCCAAACGACATGATCAATATCTCGATAACCTTCGCCACAAGCACAATGATTAGTCTCGGAGAGCCCAATTCGAAGGAGATGTGCATCTAACGTGTAGTGATTGGACATGAGTCTGGACATCACACGAATGAAATCCCTACTCACATCCAGTCCCCTGAACCATGCCTTTGTCGATATTTTCGGAATAATTGAGTGCATCCACCGACCCAGATCATCTCTATCCCAAGATGCTTGCCAGCTGGCAAGTGTTCTTTGGCGAGACGAGCTATAGAATTCGTTGAAAGCAATCGGTCGCTCATAAATTTCACCCTCAATAGCACCACGTTTGGCTAAAATATCGGCTCTTTCATTGCCAGGAATGGAGCAATGAGCCGGGACCCAGACTATAGTGATTAGATAATTATTGTTCAATATGTCGTTCAGGCACTGTTTTATTTTGCCTAGGAAAAACGGTTCATTTTTGCCAGCAGCGTTAGAGCGAATGGCTTCAATTGCACTCAGACTATCTGTGAAGAGGAAATAATGGTTTGGAGATAATGTGACGATTACACTCAAACTATAATGAACTGCTGCTAGCTCTGCTATATAAACAGATGCAGGTTCTTGAAGCCTAAATGAGGCCGAAACATTATTGTTGAACATACCAAACCCTGTCGCTTCTTCAATTCGCGATCCGTCCGTATAAAACATTTTCTCAGAGTCAATATGCCTGAACTTACTTGAAAATATTTTTGGGATTTCCGTCGAGCGTAGATGATCCGGGATTCCACGCACTTCACGCTGCATGGATGTATCGAAAAATAAAGTTGAGTCAGGGGCACTTAGGATGCTGACACGGATAGGAATATATCTTGAAGGGTTGATTTCCTGTGACATATGGTTAAAATATACTGTCATAAATTTTGTTTGAGATCGAAGCTCGACTAGTCGTTCGAAATTATTAATTACCATGGGATTCAGCACCTCACATCTTATTAGCAGGCGTGATGAAAGCTCCCAAAATCGATCTTTTAATGGAAGAACTCCCGCCAGAACTTCAAGACTCATTGTATGTGTCGAATGCATGCAGCCTAAGGCAATTCGCAAACAACGGTACTGAATTCGCTCAAGTTTGATAATATGAGAGTTTGCAGCGGAACGAAAACAAACGCATCCATATTCCATCACTGAAAGTATCGTTGTTTGATACAATTTTATTAGATCTTGCGGATGAGAACCCCACCAAGATCCTGTTATTGTTCGAAGAAAATTTACTCTTTGTTGGCATTTCGTTATCAGATACCTAATGTGTCCTCCCCACGTGCATTTGGAATCGAACCACACCCCGAGGTATTTAAAAGTTAAAACCTGTTGGATCATTCTTCCCATCATATGGAGCTGAAGCTGCGCGGGATCATGCTTTCTTGAAAAGACGACTAACTCTGTTTTCTCCGCAGAGAATTCGATACCAAGATGAACAGCCCAAACGGACAAGTTATCTAAGGTATCTTGCAATGGTTTATGCAGATCAATAGCTTTGGGCCCAGTAACTGAAACCACGCCATCATCTGCCAATTGTCTTAGTGTACATGGGGTTACTAGACAGCTGTCAATGTCATTCACGTAAAAATTATAGAGGAGCGGACTAAGGCATGAGCCTTGCGGGAGACCCATGTAGCTAATTCTGAATGTTGCCAAATCGCCATGTGAAAAATACATGCACTTCTCTGACAAAAGGTTGTGCAAATAATTATTTATAACCGCTGGAAGTCCATGTTGGTGGAGCTTGTCTGAAATAACATCAATGGAAACTGAATCAAATGCTCCTTTAATGTCTAAAAATACAGATGCCACTTGTTGCTTTTGAGCGAAGGCAATTTGGATGTCAGACGAAAGTAATGCAAGGCAATCATTCGTCCCTTTATTTCTACGGAAGCCAAACTGAGTATCTGACAACAAACCGTTCGTCGCGACCCAAGTGTCGAGACGTCGTAGAATAATTTTTTCGAACAATTTTCTGATGCAGGACAACATCGCAATGGGTCTATATGAGTTGTGATTGGAAGCTGGTTTCCCCGGCTTTTGAATGGCGATAACTTTCACTTGTCTCCAGTCAGGTGGAACAATATTTTGCTCAAGAAACTTGTTGAACAATTCCAACAAACGTCTTTTTGCGAGGTCGGGCAGATTCTTTACCAAGTTGAATTTAATTCTGTCCAACCCAGGAGCGTTATTGTTACAAGACAAGAGTGCTATAGAAAATTCCATCATTGAAAATGGGTTATTAATAAAACCATTATTTGGAGGAGATTCCCGTATAATGCTCTGCGTAGGAACAGAATCTGGACAAACTTTCCTCGCAAAATCAAATATCCATCGATTCGAGTACTCCTCACTCTCATTTCCTACGTTACGATTCCTCATTCGTCTGGCCGTGTTCCAAAGAGTGCTCATTGAGGTTTCTCTTGACAAACCTTCGACAAAATTTCTCCAATAGCTACATTTTTTGGCTCGAAGTATGCTCTTGTACTTGGTTTCTAAAACCATAAGTCTTTCAAAATTCTGAGGAGTTCCTCCTCCCCGTTTTAGAAACGTCTTGCAAGCATTTTGTTTTGCGAGTTTAGCCTCTGAGCACTCTTTGTCCCACCAGGGGTTGGGAGGACTTCTGTTAGTCGTTGGCCCAGGAAAGCGTTTAGTTTGGGATTGTTCTGCTGCCTCCAGAATCGAACAAATGAGGAAGTCATATTCTTCAAGTGGAGGGAGCTCTTCCATTGAATTCAAAATACTAGAGATACTACTTTGGTATTTAATCCAGTCGATATTTTTTGTCAAATCATATGGAATACTAGCTGAAGTAGCAATGCAATTGCTATTGCTAATTGAGATGATGATTGGTAAATGATCGCTACCGTGTAAATCAGGCAATATTTTCCAGGTGCAATCTAGTCGTATTGATGTTGAGCAAAGAGATAGATCTAATGCACTTGGGCGTGCAGGAGGTCTTGGGATCCGTGTCATGCTACCCATATTTAATACCGTCATGTTAAAATTGTCACAAATGTTTTGTATTAAAGATGATCTGCTATCATTGTAAACGGAACCCCACATCATTCCGTGCGAATTTAAATCCCCCAGAATCAATCGTGGAGCAGGAAGGGCTTCAACCATTTCATTAAGCTGTCGCTGTCCAACTTGTGCTTTTGGAGGAATATAAACCGAAGCTATGCAAATATCTTTGCCTTTAATGTTTATTTGGCAAGCAACAACTTCTATACTAGAAGTTGAAGGGATGTTTAATCTATAAAAGGAACAGCATTTCTTAATTCCCAAAAGCACTCCACCATACGGAGAGTCTCTATCGAGACGTATAATGTTAAAATCATTAAAATTTAAAGCTATGTTTGAAGTAAGCCATGTTTCGCATAAAGCAAATACATCACATTTTTGACTATGCAATAAAATTTTAAATGAATCAAGTTTTGGCATGATGCTTCGACAATTCCACTGCAGGACAGTGATTGTATCATTTGCGGCGGGTGATAAATTATCCATCAAAAGATACAAAACCTGAGACAATTGGCCATTGAGCTGATAACTGAATTTGACAAACCAGGAGGCACAGTCTTTGGTTTTGACTTTTTTTGTTTAACACGGGGATCTTTTTTTGAAGATGAAACTTTAGGTGTCTTTTTTGGTAATTTGGAAGAAGACTTCTTTCTCTTAACTGACCCTTGGGTAGTGATAAACGAATTACCTTCACTATTTTCGTCAGAGTCAGAGTCCTCTGTTTCCTCTAGATTTGAAAACCCGTTTTCGGTTTCCAAAGGGGGGACATCAATGACCGTTTTAAGCATTTCTGCATATGTGCGCTTAGACCGTGCTTTTAAAGAAAGCTTAATTTTGTCTTTGTGCGTTTTAAATTCAGTGCATACTGAAATATCCTCATGAGGACTTTCCCCACAATAAATACATTTTTCAATTTCCTTGTTGCAATCATTATCTTTATGAGGTCCTTCACACTTAATACTTAATTTTGGTTTATTGCTACAGTAAGTAGCTGTGTGTCCGAATTTTTTGCAGTTCGTACAATTCATTACATTTGGAACAAAAAGCCGCACAGGGAGGCGAATTTTATCGACATAGACATGGGACGGCAACGCAGATCCGGCAAATGTCACTCGAAACGAGTCTGATGGGCGATAAACTTTTTTTCCCTCTTCATAAACTACTGAGTACAGTTGTTTGCACTCCAGTATTTTCACACCCTCAAGCATAGAGTTCTTGAAACGACCAACACCATGCTTGAGTAAATCATCTACCGAAAGACTCGCTTCGGTAACAACACCGTCAATTTCGACATCTTTGGAGGGTATGTAAACGTTATACTCTTTAATGAAATGTTCCGAAGAGACAATATCATTCGCGTGTTTCAAATTATTTACCACAACACGAATTTTATCGTTATTTACTTTTATGATCTCTTTGATTGAAGAGTATCGTGATGTCAAACCTTTATTAATTTGTAAAATGTTTAATGGCTTTGATATACGTCTAAAAAAGACTATCCAAGGCCCAGAAGAGCTCTCCTGATATTTTTTCGTTCGTGGGGGTATAGGATTCATGCTAGGATTTACGTCCATGGATTCATCCATCACATTAAAATTTTTAATTAAACTTTAAAGTAAAAAATGAAACCAACACTACACAGTACTCAATCAAAAGGAAAAGAAAAAACTTCTACCTTGAAATTGTTGTCTATCTCCGTTGCACTGCCGTGTAGATCCTCGTTGCTCTAGATGTTCTTGTTGGATGCTGATTGTTGGATGTGATGCTACTGCTACCTGACATCCAGCACCACTCGAATTCCGATTTGCTTTCGTCTTCGCCAGCTGTAACCAGCGCAGGTCACCGGTGTATACCTGCGTGTTGTATGGCAGTGGAAAGACCGAGTTGTCTTGTCTCCTTCTTCCTAGTGCTCCGCACCGATATGCTTCTGCACCGAAGTGCCTTCGCACCGGTGTGCCTTTGCACTCTCCTGCTTCTGTGTGACTTTGCACTCTTCTTCTTCGATGTGCCTTTGCACTCTCCTGCTCAGCACTTGTGGCTGTATATTGTGGCCTGGGTAGAGCTTGGGAAACGCCCTTTGTTGTTTCCTTCACCAGCTTGGCCCAGCACTAGGGCTCTCTTATGCAGCACGATTTTACGTTTTAACGGCTGCTGCCAACAGGTCTCTACCTGTAGTTCAACCGTTGTCGTATTTAACGCGTGTAAACTAACCAGCGTTATTAAACTGTACGCTTCTATACACAACCTTCTCGGTTGAACGGCTATTACTGAATGAACATACATACATTCTTGTTCCATGCATTTTCCTCATTGAAGCTTGTTGATTCCAAGAGCTTTCCTTAGGGCGAGCCGTTAAAAGTAGCAGAATGTGCGGCTAACATCTGCCTCTGGAAGAAAATTTTTCTAAATTTTCAAATCGACTAAGTTAAATAAATTTCGATTTTCTGTTATATTTTTAATATTTCATAAATATGACACTGGAAAATCAGTAAACCCTTGAAATTCAAATTCTACAGAACAACTTTTTTATTTAACCTAAACCAAAGCTGACAGCCTTTTATTCATGTCTGTGAAATTCGAACGTTTCGTATAACTTTTATTCATTTATAAAATTGTAAATGTCTCTAACCTAAAAATAATGAAAATGTTTCTCAAGTTATTCAACAATGTTGTAACTGGCTGTTGTTACTGGCGGCACTATGACATGGGTTAAAAAATATCGCAGAAAATCAACTGCCATTGATCTTTACAATCCATGCCAAACAATCACTGCTAGCTAGACTAGACTAACTCCTGTCTTGTTGTCCCGGAGGGCACAATCAAAGCGATGCAGTCCATTTCAATTTGGCAGCCTCCTTCGGGGGACAGTAATCAATTCCTAATTGACACCCGAACCCGCTCGGTTGCTTAATTTTGCGAACGACAAACCGATGAGAGCTGATTGGTTCGTTCGAAGCGATGTTATCTTGGCTTAATTACAATGGAAAGGACAACAATCAGGATAGTGCTTCGAGCTGATTGAACATTTCGTCAACGTTCCGCTGCCTGCGGGCAGGAAGTTTGTTGTATTAGGATAATTATCCTAATTCTGTACTTCTCGACACTGCGATTAGTAATGTAGCCGGAATCTAATTTGTAAGTAATTGCGATTATCTGTAATCAGTGAACACTTACTTACGAAAAGCAACACATTTTTGTGGATAGCCGACTGTTTATGTGTAGGTTTTCTGGAAGGAAATTATGTAACTTAAAACGATAGGGTTTTGTTGTGCGTTATTGTCTGACTCCGATTTTTTTCTTTCCGTGTTCCTGTTCGTAATACTCGCATGATTGGGTCATCTCGTTCTACATCATGCATAAGTAATTTATCTATCTATCTATCTATCTATATAAAAATGCAGAGATCATTCTTTGTAATCGCATCACGTAAGAACGGATGGACGGATTTACATGATTCTTTTTTTGTTTGACCAGTTTTTACCCCCACCGGGTTAGTACATCAAAAAAATTTGGAAAATTTGCCGGAAAAGTGGGAAAAATCCATGAAGTTGTTTTGTAAGGACAATGGAATTTTCTATTGAAAAAGTCGCCAATGCTTGCTAGATATACGATTGATGTTTGGCGCGCAACGAGTTGCATAAGTGTTTGGCCGTCGAAAGAAAGAAATACTAGATAGTCGAATAAAATTTTTGGCGCGCAACGAGATGTTTTGTGTGGAGATTTCACATGCATACTTGATCAATGCGATTTGTCATTTCGAGTCACGTGCTTAATTGGGTATCGAAATTATTGCTTGAAAAATTACCGGATGGCGGAATGCACATGACTGTTTTAACTGACCCAGGGTAGTTGTAGTTTCATCAAACAGACACTTTTCACGAAACTGTGTTGGGACCGCACTTAGCAACGGGGGTTTGAGCAAACCTGATATAAAAACCAGGTTCGAAAATGACTCGATTTTCAGTTCAATAACGTTGAAACTAGGTTCGAAACTGACTTTAAACAAACGGTTTGACAAAAGTTGGGGTGAAAACTGGTTTAGGTTTAGAATAAAGTGAATACGACATAAATAAATTAATGGCGAAATGCATATGGCTGTATGACCGCTCTACTGCCCATACTTGCATATCAGTCCCATATGGAAAACCGGTATGTCAAGAAAAAGACGATTGTGCTACCTAATGCTAAATCATGGTATTATTACATAAAAATCGGTAATACACCTTATCTATTCCAATATTGCAACAAATGAAGTTATTGAAATTTGCACTGAATGGGACTGATATGAGTTGATATTTTTTCACATTTTACTGAACAAACCCTCAACTTTTATTTCAATTTCTGAGAGTATATTGACGATAGATAGCATTCTCAGATAACTCAAATTTGGCCAAAATAGATATGGGACTGATATGCGAGTATGGGCAGTGTAGGCAAAAGAAAAAGTTCTGATATCGTTTAGGGGCTGTCCATAAAAGACGTCATGCTTTTTTTTACTATTTTTGACTCCCCATCCCCCCTTTGTCACAAATTGTCACAGAAGCAAAGACCCCCCACCCCACCTATGTCACATGTCACAAATTCAAAAAAAAAATCATCTCAATACATACTCAATATGTATGACAAACCATACAAATATGAGGGAAAAAACGATTTATTACATGCTGTCATTAGATTGAAAAATATCCCTAAAACTACAAAATCATCGGAATTATTTTATTAATATCAATTATATAAATTAACAAAAATATTGGGTTGGAATTGATGAAACATTTAAATCATCTGTTTTATTCCTCCTAGGGGTACACAGATATATTGATGTTTTAGGTAAAGAATAATATTTCCTTAGTGTAGCATACAGAGCTGAGAAAATAAAGACCAAACCATCATCAAAACGAGATCACTGCCGGAGAATCTTTTCATGATCAGTTGATCAGTGAATTTTAAATCACATCGATCAATATCGGTACTGATCTTCCGTCACACAATGGGTAGTGATTTTGAGCTAAAATGATTCTTGATTTATGTAAGTTCAATCATTGGATGATTCGATAAGCTTTGATGTTGGTGGAGGAAAATCACATATAATCAAGATAAGACATGACATGATCTACGTCTGAAATCGTTGATCTCCCGCACTTTTTCAAATGGAGTACAATTGAATAAACTGCATCAGAATCAGATAAGAGAAATTCTTATGATAAACTATTAACAATGCTACAAAATCAAATTACTGAAAAAATTGTCAGTGCATAACTTAAGTTGAACCGTTTGAAGGCATCTTTTTCTGTTTTACTTATATTAGGCAAAATTTATTAATTTCGCTAATTTATTCGCTCCTCCGTGCACTTTTGCTGATCACAACAGAAATGATTTCCTGCATCATTCCTTTCCGAATTTACAAGAAGAAGCTTTTACATCAACAAATACACGTTTTCCTATAGAATGTAAACGTTTATTGTGGAGATTTTTTCAGGAAATAGGGCAAAGCAGTAATATAATTAGGTATTTATAAAAAATGCGCTCATTGAAAACATTGGACGTCACATTCCAAAAACCTCCCCCCTTCCCCCTGTCACAAAAGGTCACGTTTTATGAAACACCCCCTTGCGGCGTGACGTCTTTTATGGACAACCCCTTACCAGTTAAAGGATTGTGTGTGATGAAGTCAGATGAATAATATTGGCCATTGTGAGCGCGAGATTAACAAATCAGATTTTTTTCAATGAATCAATGAAAAGAAGCTCTAAAGTCAAACTAAGAAATTTTTCTTTCATTTTGCTTTCGAATGAATTAGACTACACTAAGCGTACATAATAAGTGGCAATTAGATCAATGTTCAAGATGATTACAATAATGGATTGAGACTGCAACTCTATATTTTCTGTTCTGTGAAGTTTTTTTCAAATTGGTAAGATCAATACAAAATTAATATTTAATCGTCGTCTCTCTAAGTAACCAAAAATTCCACAGTGCCTGAAAAATATTCACTTTGTTAGAACTCTAAAATACGCGTATCACTTTAAGGCAACTTGAAAGCACAGAAAAAGTTCTGAGGATACTTTCTCGCTGTTTAAAATCTGTATTAGGAACTGCTTTAAAGTTTGTTCTGCTGCGTCGGGTGAACATTCAAGTATGAGCAATGCCTTAAAAACGAACTCTTCAGAAGGCGTTGTATGTTGCTTAAGTCAAATCTTTTTTACGAACTTTGGTTACTTGGCCTCTTTAATTTAAGATTCAAGATTTAATTTTGCTTAACAGAAGTATTTCACATTTTCACATTATTTTTTGTGATATTTCTTTTCGGGCTAAAGCAAATGTGTGTCAAATTCCGTGGATTGCAGGTTAAGTAATCAGTCGTTTTACAATTCTGTTGTACGAAAACATAAACTCGAATAAATTTTTGGGCGAGACGAAGTTCGACGAGACAGCTAGTAGTATATAAGTATCTTTGGGAAAGAAGATCGTACTTTCAAAATAAACTACATCACATCATGAATATCGTGGGAAATTTTCAAAATTATGAACATGGTCCTCCAAATTAATGTGACGATTATAATCACATACGCTGGAAGTACTATCTTAAATTGCAAAAAAAGACAAGAACCTATTGATTATGTAGAAATCAAAATTTCCAGAGCAGAGTCGATGTTGAATAGTCTTTCGTACCGCATACAAATAGCTGTTGGCTCCTGGCAAAGTCCGGGTTGGCGGTTCAATGCATAGGGCGCTGGTCTTACAAGCCAGTTGTCATAAGTTCGAGAATCGACGTGGAAGAATTCATGGTGCCAGTATGATCGTAGTACTAGCCATGCAATGGCTATTCTGTACGCTAAGAATCGGATGCCAAGTCTGTTGAAACAGAAAGGCCAAATTCCACAGAAGGAATGTAATACCAAGACTTTGCTTCCTGACAAAGTTTCTGGCATTCAGAGTTGATTTGATTTAGCAGTTTTTTTTTTCCAATACACTCTGAAACACTAACAGTCTTCTGTAAGACTAATAACGTATTAGCCTTTTAAAGACTATTTATTTAAAGAAATTCAATCTAATCAACGATTTTTAAAACTACTACTATATCAGCTTATTGAGGCTTTATGAAAATCAGTCTTTCTCAAGACCAGGCATCCCATAAGTACCGCCGCACGACAGTGTTATTATTATTAAGGTCATGCTCCTCTTTCCATAACAGCCTTCAGATTGCTTTCATTGTGACAGCCCGCAAAAAGACCGCAATGTACGTCCAACGTTTCCGTCTTTCACAACACTCGACAGTTTGTTACCTCTCATGACAGTTTTTCGTTCTCCGCGACAGCTGGCCAAGCGTACAGTTTTCGTTGTTACTGTCGAGAGCGAAGTCTCACTCTTTCTTTCAACAGCACTGCGACTGTACCCGGTGCGGTTTGAATTTATTTCTCTCGGCTTGCTATGATGATTCGAGACGAGCATGTGGGTTTTAAGTCTTATCTTTGGTGGTTGCAATGCGCAACGGTTTCACGTAATCTGTTAGGATATTAATAACAGTATTAGCGTTCACTGGTGAGTAAACAGAAATTATGAAACTACTAACACGAAATAGATATTCTATGGATTAACGTATCGACTATTTTGATCAATGTTCTATGAATCGATCAATCAATGAAATTCAATGAATACACAGAAAAAAACCTGTTTTAATCCACCTAGTAGTGTAATGATGCCTTTCTCATATCAATCATACTATCATATATAATACTGTGGTATTCTTCAAAATAATTTTCTTTGATTCCTAAAAGAATAACCGAAATCGGTTTGTTTGACCGTCTATTGATAAAAACTATCAATTGGAGAAGATTTGAGGTCGAGAAAAGTTGGTGCATAAAACGTTACATACACACATACGCACATACACACACACAGACATTTTGCGTACTCGACGAACTGAGTCGAATGGTATATGACACTCGGCCCTCCGGGCCTCGGTTCAAAAGTCGGTTTTCACAGTGATTGCATAACCTTTCTATATGAGAAAGGCAAAAATATGAATTTTACAGGAGACATAATTCTACAAACGATACAATTCATAACTACTTAATTTTTCAAATGACGCAATATTCCACCGTCACAGAATTTAACACGCTATGAGTGGAATTTGCACTCCGGTATCAAGGGCCGCTGCATGGATTTATATGTAGCAATTATTCAACAAACAGATAAGTGTTTCTGTGGTTCAGTCGAGTAACCGGTGAGCTTATGATCTAATGTTTTCCTGTTCAAGTCGCGCTGCTATTATCGATCTTTTGTTTTTTATTTCATTCGAATTGAAACCATGTGATTTTCAAATCACACAATTTTACATGTTCTTGAATCTAAATTTGTGTGAAATACGACGCTCCATTTATGTGCTTCTTATAAAATGCAAAATCACAAAAATTTTTCGAACTGTGCATTTTCATTGGGCGGCTCATCAAACCCATCCCGATAATATCAAAATTGTAAGGGTTTTTAAAACCTCACGAAGTTGGTAAAAAAAGGTGAATTAGCGAAGCAGCAAAGCAGTGAAGATACTCTCTTTCGCAAGTTTCATTTAATTATTCATTGTTTCGTTGTTCTTGATCTATCTCAAAATAAGTATCGATATAATAGTCCAGTTTAACATTGAGTGTTGACGGTTATAAAGCTTATTCGCGACAGAATCTGGACACCCGTGAATACGTATATCTCTGGATGACTGATGAATGTCCTATATGTCCGTTCATTATTTATTCATTCATGGCGTCTAAAGAAGAGCAAGTGCAAAAAGCTATTGTGTGGGGTCTAGAGCTGTGCGCCGATCAAAATTGTCAACATCGGCGGCTGAAACGTCTTTTTGACCAGCGGCGGCGGCGAATCGGCGTGACGCTATTTCCTGAAAACATCGGCGGCGGAGGCGGCGCGATTCGGCGTAATCAATTATAAACATATTAAAAATTTTAATATTGATTCACACAGGACAATTTCTCTATCTTATTGTTTTGTCGACCTACAATCAAAGATCCTAATGTTTATGTGATCCATTAAAGCAAACGTAGTGAATAGAGATGGTAAATGGTTTCGATTGCATCGAATTAGAGGAGAAGTTGAGATGAATATAAGTGCGATTATTTGGAGATGGTTTAGTATTGTTTAAATAAATATTTCATTCATATACAAAGGGTTTTTTTTTATTATGAGCAAGAAATATGAACAATTTAATAATTTTTTAGTTTGACGTAAAGCCGCCATGACTAAGTTCAGTTTTTGCAATGACTGAGCGGAAATATATATTGGAGAAGCCAAGTGAAAGAAAAACTAACAGAAAAGATGAATTTTTGGAAAAAGATAGGGGTTTGTCACAATTATTTGTCACATACGCATTTCCTGATCTCGACGAACTGATTCGAATGGTATATGGCTGTTATGTTTTTCCATCATTTATTGCTGTAAATAGTTTAAATCAATATAATTATGGAATTGCTTTCAACTTGAAAATTCTGCCATCATCTGGTTTTCATATGTCATATTCGATCGATTATGTTGCCAAAAACGAACCGTGCTAAAATCGGTCCGAGGCAAAATATCATGCTGTACACAGTCTTTTGAGTAGTTAGAAACAAATGTATGTAACAGTATAAAAAATCTTGTTTTATATTGCTCCCAAGCATTTCTTTGCCAGACAGCGCTCAAAACCTTTTAAATAAAGACAGAAAATAGACTTTGAATCAAATGACATTGGCTTCGGTTGACATCGGTAGTACTGATTTTCAGTATAAGTAGGAGGAAAGTAACTGTACTGTAATTTTCAATGAATTTTCATAAAAACTGTAAACAATTTTCCACATTGATAAAATCATTTTTTCGGCTGATGTAATATTATCGGCGGCACGATTAAAATGTGATAACCGGCGCGCTGATCATCTTTTTCTTAATTGGCGGCGTGGCGCGGCGGCGCACATCTCTAATGGGGTCGCAATGAAATCCGGATCTGTCAGTAAGAAAATTTGCTAAAATGCTTGGTTTTCCTGCAAGCACTGTCCAAATTGTTCTTAAATCTTTCGATACACGTTCGACAACAGTCGAGAATGCTAAAAGGGAAACAAAACCGGATCTCATGAACCACCAGAAGGACGCGCAGGTGACGCAAATATTGCAGATATAACCAAATCTTTTGGTACGTATTATGGCTAGAAAAATAAAAATGTCTCCAACTTTCGTGCATACTTTAAAGCACCGGCAAGGTATGAAGTCGTTCAAAATGAAAACTGTACCGAACCGTTATAGTGAACAGAATGTGACGGCTAAAACCCGGGCTCGAAAGTTGCATCGTGAATGTTTGAAAAGGTTTTCCTGCGTGATAATGGAAGACTTTATGCTGCTTCCCGGAATGTCTTTTATACTGCCATTTCAGGACGAATAAAAAAGTTGTTTTCCAAAAAAAATTAGTTTGGCATGCAGTATGCAGCTGTGGTCGAGCAAGCCAAAGCGAATCATTACCGGAACGGTTAACAAAAAAAATACTGTGAAGATTGCCTAAAGAAGAGCTTTTTACCATTCCTACTCAACCATGACCTTGTTATTATGCCAAAGACGTTTTGGAATGGTTTAAAGTGATTGCCCAAAGTGACGATCTATTGAGCGGTATTTGGGCTCTCGTGAAGAGAGAACTCTTTCAATTTAAACAAAAAAGCTACAACTATAGACAATTCGAGAGAAATCTGCACAGACCAATGCTGTAAAATTTTATTTTCTATCGAATGATAACAGATGAAAATGAAATTTATGGCCACTGACCGTCAGCATATCGATACCAATTCATATGACTTTTGCTGCCATTTTCAAGTCAAGCTCCCAGAATTCATCGTCAGTTGAATAGTCGTACCTAGTCAAGTTTTGCTTGCTCAGTTTCAAGTGCCAAGTAGTCTAGCTCCATCATTGTCTTCGCTGTCGGTAGTGAGCAAGTTCAAATATAATTATAAAAGGAGTAAAGTAATAAAAATGAAAATTAAGGGCTGACGCCAGTAGGTCGCGTATGCGTGCCACGTGAAAATTTTGATTTTTTCGGTTACAAGTTTGACTACGTCACATAAAATCCAATAAAGCTACCGCTTGTTTGGCAGCCTTTCTGAGCCGATTTTATTTCGCTCTCATGTTTCGTTACGTTACCAGGAAACTGGAGCAGAAAATATGGCGCGTCATAGAAATCGACTTACCGTCACAAAAATAACATTCACTTCATTTTTATCGCGACAACATAGATGTTTTTATGCATAATTTGCATCAAAATTAAATTATCTAGACATTGTCAGGACAGATTTTTGATCCATGCTTTTGAAGGCCATATATTCAATGAACAAGTTGAAAGACAGCTATGCAATTCTTCCTTCAGAAAATCGACTTTCCCGTCCGCTAATTTAAGTGAATCATTCTGGAATTGTCACAGAATAATCTAAACTAATTTTCTAAGAGATTGTCAGTTGGGTTTTTTTGATATTCGTCACCGTTTCTGAGAAAATCAGATTGGAAACGTGAAAATAGCCCTCTAAAACGCCCTAACGTTGAGTGCGCCAGAATGTGAAGTTTACTGCAGTGTGTTTCACATTCGGTTTCAATTGAATTGAATGAAGTTTTACTACAGTGGCACAGACCTCAACGGCTGAATAAACTCAAAAGTTCATAGTTTCTTCATGCAGCCTAATTGGATTGAACTAGGAGCAATTTTTTTTTATTCCAAATTAAATCTGTCCAGATTTTGTCGCGAACAATATTTAATTATAATGGTTAATGCTAAACCTAACTAACCCAAGTAGCATTTAAAACTGGTTAGAATTGGTATGTTTTACAATGGCTACATAACGGTTATTAATGTGGAATATGTTAAACTCTCCACTGTAGTAAAATTCACTCTCTGACACACACAATGTTTGCTGACGACCCGAACGAGCAGCATTCATTTCTTCAATCGATTCTCTACAAATCAAAGCTCAGTTTAACCACTGTCACTTGATCTCTTGAAGTAACAAAATATCTCTTTCAATAGTGTGAGAACGGCCTTCAAATGAGGTTCATGTAAACATTCGAATTGGTTCAAAAAAATAAATGAAAGACAAACCAGATAGCTGAAATATCAATCACAGAATACACATAACTAACTAATTGTTTCCACCTTCAGTTTTCATTTTTAATACTTTACTCCTTTTATAATTCTATTCATTCGAACTTGCTCACTACCAAAAGCGAAGACAATGAAGCAGCTATACTACTTGGCACTTGAAACTGAGCAAGCAAAACTTCAAATGACTAGGTACGATTATTCAACTGACGATGAATTCCGGGAGCTTCACTTGAAAATGGCAGCAAAAGTCAAATGAATTAGTAGGGATAGGCTGACGGTCAGCGGCCATAAATTTCATTTTCATCTTATATTATTCGATTGAAAATGAAATTTTACCGCACTGATACTATGTAATTTAAAAACTGTTTAAAACTATTTTCAGCGCTCAAAATTTATTTTTGCGAGAGGTCCGTGGGAAATAATTATGTATGCAATAGTGTCCGCGATATGCAAAGATTTATGTAACAAATGAGAAAATATTGTGGATGCCACGGCGAAGAAAAACTTATGTATATTGCCTATGAAATAAACGTATTTATGAAAAAAAAAAATGGGAAAATCATTTATATTACTGCTAGCAAAACAAATTCAAAAAGCTTCATTACCGGTTTCCACTTCACAAATATTGCTACTGTGAAACATATCAAACAAAAAACTATTACCCCAAACAAAGTGCGCTATTCAAATCGCACAATTATTGCGAAAAGAGTTAAGAAAAACAGTACAAGAACAATCCTTGCTTGGCTAGCTTCCACTCTAGTTGCAGGTAAATCATTTGTTTGGAGCCAGTTGCGCCACAAGTTTGACGCGATTGAACTGAAATTCATGCCAGTTTCGAACCTGATTCTTATATCGGGTTCACTAAGAGCGCACCCAAATCAGTTTGTGACAGCTGCTTGCTTGAAGCAACTACCCCAGATCAGATTTAAATTTCTCAAGCGAGAACGAAGCTTAATCATTATTATTTCACACTTCTCATATGAGCTGTTTCTGTGTTTAAATGACTTAATTCGTAGAATCTAGGCTAAGTTTTGACACCGGTTACGGTTCGGTCAGTAAACAGGTTTACTTTAAAATTGATATCAAGTTGTGTTTTCAACTGTTTTAAACCATCATTCGTCCAAGATCGAGAAAAAATTCTTATCAACCCCAATCGAAGCGACACCTACATAATTCTAGTCCCCCGATGAATTTCCAAGTGAAAATGAGATCCCCGGAGCGAACAGTGCGCACCTACTGTAGCTCTCCTTCGCTCACAACCGGTCACTCACATCCTCTCACACAGCAAACGCTGAATTTTCCGGCAAACGCGCGTTCCTTCTGCATTTCCAGCAGCCTCGGCCTTCTTGGATGCGTGGTGCTTGTGCAGTTGACGAGCATCACGAATGAAAACAGATCTCTGCCCGTCGCCATCGGAGTCAGTCACCAAAGTTTCAGGTCGGTCGGTCGGTCGGTCTGTCAGTCGGTTTATGTGCTAGTGTTTGTGTTGATTTCTCCGCACTACTCCGCTAGTCGGCCGTGTGCCATACGAAGAAGCAGTTTCCCCCGTTCCCTTCCGGTTAAACGCTGCTGGCGTAGTCTGGCGTGGAAAATTGATCGAAGGAAATTGCGGAAAGCGACGTACGGAAGCTCGGCATCCACCCGTCAATCGGTGATAGTGGTTTAAAAGATTGGTGAAAAGTGTCGGCAACAGCAGCAGCAAGTGTTTAGTCGCAGTTTGCGAAGATTTAAATATATTTAGCGTGAGTTTCGCTTTGCATTCTTTTTTATCAAAAGTATAAACAAAGAAAAGGGGTACGACGTGCTCCGGTAGCAAAAGTTTTCTGGAATTTGTGAGCGCTTCTACGGCTGATGGTAGGTGCTGATAAAACCGAGTCCAACGATACTCGATATTTTGAGAAAGGTGAAAAAGTTTTCTCCTAAGCTAAAACGGTGATAAAAGGAGTGAGAAGTGAATTGCGAAATAAATAATCACTGGATGATAGATAACAAGAAGCAAAGTGCCATTTTTCTCGTTTCGCTTCATGAATATTTTGTCCATGAATAGAAAAAAATTGTGAAAAAAGTTAAAAGTCGAATAAAATTTAAACTTATTCCAGTGGAAGGTAAAAAAAAGCAAATCAAAATAGTTTAGCTACCAAAGTGGCAACACATCTTCACTTTATTGTAGGAAATTCATTGTGTCGAAGATAAGCAGAAAAAAGTTTGAAAAAGTTGTGTAAGTCGGATTGCGTATTCCAAGAAAAATTAAACCCGAATTATTTATTGTTTCACAAGGAGCTAACGAAAAAAATTGTTGTCTTCTAAGTGGAATAAAATAAGAGCAGAAAAAAGTTGTGCGAGTGTCAACGGCAATTCAATTTGTTTTCCGCCGCTGCAACCGGAATCACGTGGAATCCCGCTATATTTTTTTTCTGATCGACGAAGGAGCAAATTCAGCAGTAGTGTGAACGCGACGAAACGAAACACGATCGAGTCGATCGGTCAATGCTACGGCACTAGCAAGAAATCGAAATCTTAATTGGATTATAACTTTCGCCGGAAGAAGGTGGGAAACGAACTAGCCGCGTGCCAATCGTAAATTAGTAGTCGATTGCCAAAGCGAGCGAGCAAGGAACAGGTAAGAAATCTTTCAGAGGAAAAGAGATTCGGAAAAAGCAGCCAACGGAAAACATGTCGCGCTTGTCTCGAAGTTGATTGGCAACCGTCCGTCGATCGAACTGTTTGCGAACGACTCACCTCAATTTCCTGGAATACTCTTGGGATTTGGCCGTTTGGAGAAATCTATGTGTGAAACGTAATTGCGTTTTCGTTTTTCTGCACCAATAGCATACTGGCGTTGGACTGAAAAAATCTTTTTTTTAATCCACCTAGTGGTGTAATATTTTCTAAACCAAAAGATAGAAAGATTCTGTCTAGAAATTTGTTTCAAACTTGAATAAAAATTCAATTTGTAAAAAGTTAATATAGATTTAAATGTGGCAACCCTGCACGCTATACGAAATCTAACAAAGCATGCTGGGTTCTAGGCGGTGATGTTTTCTTATTCCGTACCAACGTCGTACCGATGCCTACTGGTTTTGCATCATTTTCTATAACAGTTTGAAAGTATTGATACTTATCGTCCTATAATTTCGGAACCGGATGTCGGATCTGGATGAAATTGCACAGCATCTTTTAAGACAATGAGAGCTAGAGTTTGAATTATGATTTGTGAAAACCGGTTAAACCGTTGCTAAGAAATCGAAAAGAGTTCCGTTTTTGGAGCTTTTCTTCACTATCACCGGTGCTTTCGAAAGTGGAAACCGGAGACTAGTAGTCCCAAAGTAAGTTTATATATCCAGTAACTAACAAAGTCTGCCAACTAGATGAATTTACCAGTAAGTTTTAAAAAAATTTCAATCTAGTTTCGCCATCACTTGTGAAAAAATATTCATGAAAATGAAATTTTTTCGCTTATCGCACTGTAATACCGGAACCGGAGGTTGGATCTGGATAAACTTTTCGGGGACCTTTTAAAGAATTTTAAAACCTTTAATTTGCATCTTAGTTTCTAAAAATCGGTTGAGAAATTTCTTGAGTGCGCATTTTCTCACAGACCTTGTAATTCCGGAACTGGAAGTCGGATCGGGATAAAATTCAATAGCAGTCTATGGAAACATAAGACCTTTCATTAGAAACTGAATCCGTCAAGTTCTAAAAGCCTTTTTTTGTGCTAAGAGAACCTAACCGTTTTAAGCTGCTCTGCATTGACGAATCAAAGACTTTTTTAAACAAAAAAAAATCATTCTTCTATTTCGGTTAGAGTATCCAATCGAAAGCTAATGGTACTGTATTTAACTCTAACAAATTTCTCGTGGAAATGAAATGCTGTTCATTTACTTATTAAAGCGATACTAGAAAAGACACATCACTAAATATGTCGTATAACCAACTAAAGCTTGCTTCAGATAGAATTGAAACCACGACAATTGCCTGTATTTCAGTTATTTATTATTGAATTCAAGATCTTTTTTTTATACAAATGTAACATTTTCTTCATACGTTTAAGAAAAAATACGGATAAAATTATTTGTCACGGTCTCGAAGGAATTCTCGAATTTTGCCTGTAACACGGCTCATTAGGCGGCGCACACCTTCTTCGTCCATCGTTTCAGCTATCTTATTCCACCAAGTCGTCTTTGACAACCTTTCCCTTTGCCTTGAGTCTCCTCTTCATGACTGCCCAGTACTTCTCAATAGGGCGGAACTGGGGGCAGTTGGGTGGGTTAAGGTTTTTCAGAACAAACTGGACCCCGTTCTCTGCATACCATTCTTGAACGACTTTGCTGTAATGACAGCTTGCCAAATCTGGCCAAAACATTACGGGATGGTCGTGGGATCGAATGAACGGCAAAATTCGATTTTGGAGACACTCTTTTTGGTATAGTTCCGATGTCATTGTCTTATTTGTAACGAAAACTTTCGTTTTTTTGCCACAGCTGCAAATGCCCTGCCAAATCATAAATTTTCTTGCAAATTTGTCGGCAAAAACAAATTTAAATTTGGCTGGAACATCCCCCCGAGCCGTTGCCAAGTACAATTTTTGACCTGGGATTTGCCTGAAGTCAGCCTTGACATAGGTTTCATCGTCCATCAGAAGACACCCGTCGAACTTGGTCAGCACCTGGTCATATAGTTTCCGAGCACGAATTTTGACCACACTATTCTGTTTTATGGTCCGATTTGGCTGTTTGCTAGCTCGATGCGACTTGATTCCTTCCCGGAGGCGAGTTCTCCTCACGGTACTATGGGCAGCAACGAATTTTCTGGCCAAATCACGGTCCGACAGATTAGGATTCCTCTTAATCGTCTTTAAAATCTTACCACGCAGTTTCCGGTAGACAGTTCCACTCCGACGATTGGCTTGAGGATTCCGAGTCGTCGTCAATGTTTCCTTATACCGTTTGATAACGCGCCATACGGTATTTCTGGGCAATTTCAGCTGCTTAGCTAGCCTAGATGCAGACCACAATGGATTTTCCAAATAACTGTGCACAATTTTTTCCCATCTTTCGGCTTCTATGTTGATTGTTTAGAAAGTACTGTCGATTTGCGGAATGTCAAAAATCATACGTGAAGCTGACAAAATTCCCGACACGTGGGCACCAAGAACTTCCAAATCCGTCCACCAGGAGCGCCACAATATGAACAAAAGTTTGTTCCAATTCTAAATGAAGCAAGCTTTAATAAAGAGTTTTCACCAAAAATCGACTCTATTCTTCAATGTAATCTCTTTCAAGAGTAATATAAACATTCCATCGCTTCTCTAGCTCCTCGATGCCATGCTTGTAAAAGGATTATCATTTGAGTTAAATTTCATACCGGCGAGCATTTTTTTTAGATCAGAATATAGTAACTAGGGGCCAGATCTGAACAATACAATGGATGAGGAAGCAATTCGAAACGTAATTCTTTGGCATCGACTTGTTAATCGATGCCTCGTCTTTTTGAATCAGTGTTCTGTTTTCTTCGAAAAATGGCAGATCCTTGATTCTTCTGCCTTCGAATGATCCAACACAGCTATGTAGCATTTGCTTTTGATTGTTTTTCCTTTCTCAACATAGTCGATGAAGATTATACCATGTTCATCTTAAAATATCGAAACTATATCGTTCCTAGGAGACCGTTCTGTCTTTGTACGCTTCGGAAGTGACTGCACTCAAATGATTACCGTTTTGATTCCGGAGTGAACTAATAGATCCATGATTCATCCATTGTTACATATCGAAACAAAAAATCTGATTTTCACTTGTAAACATGACCAAACACTGCTCTGAATCAACAATATGTTGTCATTTTCAATCGAGTGTGAGTAAGCGCGGCACCTATTTTGGAAAGATTTCTCGTGGTAAAGTAATTAGTATAATTGCAAACGCACTGCCTTCTGATATCTTAACGGCCTCAGCTATGTAACACATTTTCAATTTACGATTAGATATAACCAATAAGTTGACTTTTTATGTTTTTCTAGAGTTACAACTTCAATTGGACGACCAGAACGCTCACCATCACGCTGAAATTCAGCAAACAACTAAAAATGTATTTTTTTTTTCGATGGAACAGAGTCCGGATAACACTTTTGAAACCTTCGCTAATCTTGTACAGTATTTTTTATTCATCAAGAAGCAATAATGAATGAACGGAAATGTTTTGAATCCATCCAAAATGACGAAAATAGCTTCATTTAAATGTCTTTACGTTTCGTCTTAGACTCATCAGTGCAGAGCAGTTCAAATTGAACTGCTTACTGCAAACTTAAACGCAGTTAAGCGGTTCAATTGAAATCACATTTTTCTGACTAATCGAAATGTCTTGAAATTTTACACATAGTCTTTTGAAAGTTGGTACTATTATTACGACTTATTGAGTTGTTCGGACGATTGTCTGTTGTATGGTCGTACTGGTGCTGGTATCTACTGTCGTGAAATTATCCGAGAGTAATTTCTTTCATTAGGTAGATACTGTGCTGGGTTTCAAGTTGAAATCTACACGACTCTGTGTGGTGTACAATCGATGCTTATGTAGATAATCTGTGGTTCTATTTATTTATTTTCGTTCTGACAGTCGCCCGACTTACGGTCGAATATCGTCCTGGACATTTCGATTGCTTCTTATGGGTACTCGGCTATTCAGGCGTTACTGGAAATTATGGCCTGATAAGTTGACTAGAAATAACGAATGATATCGTTGAGCCAGAACCAGCTTTACCACTGTCAAAAGCAAAACCTTCTTATTACATTTCATTTGCGGAATTTGAGCTTCTGTTTCAACAGACTTCGCAGCCGATTCATAGAGTGCAGAATCATTGCATGGCTAGTCCTTCTGACACTAAGAATCCTTTCAAGAACCGGGTCAACTAACAGGATAAAGCACAAGATTCGTTTTTGGGGCTGAACATACCAGCTATTAGCTCAGCTCACTGAAGTATTCGAATCCAGGCTTTTGGTTCTCTATATATGGTTAAATCTGTGTATGGAGAACTAAAATAGAAGATATTTCATCGATTGTGGTAAGACGCTATAGTCAGAGGCATTCATCATTCAAATTTTGAGTAAATACCTGATTACTCTTTCTGTTTTTATAGTAATTAATAATTAAATCGCTTAAATTAAAATTAATTAAATAATTTTGACTTGATTGTAAAAAAACCTCATTTAATTCATCTAGTGGCGTAATGATGCCTTTCTCATATAACATAAATTTAAAAAAATACCGCTTGAATATTCTGTCAAGAATTTTTTGTTCAAACTTAAATAAAATTTGAGACTTTCTTCGGGTATAAACTAACACAACCTTTTCACACCTTATGTGTTAGTTCCTTAACCGGAAGTCAAACCCGGTTGAAATTCAACAGCAACCTATGAGACCTTTCATTTGAGACTATGTTTGTGAAAATTGAGTGAATTTCGTTTTAGAGTTTTAGACCACTATTTCCGGAACCGGGAACTGGAAAACGGTACAGCCAAAGTCGATGCGTTTAGTAAGTAGCTGATATAGTTTACAAATTAAATCATTTTGAGTTAAATCTAGAAGAATTTCACCATGCTTTTTTGCATCGTCGTTCTAAATGACAGTGTGCAATTTTTAAACACACTTCACTCTATGAAAGCATGATGAAATTCAATAGTAATCTATGGGACTATGAGATTTTTTATTTGAGCCTAAGTTTGTGAAAATCAGTCAAGCCACCTCTAAGAAAAAATAGAGACATTAGTTGACACATACACATTTTGCTCAGCACGACACAAATTGAATAAAAGATAATATCAAGGACTGTAAAAATTACAAATGGTTCCATCTGCTAATGACGGCTTATCTATATTGCTTTTGTTGCAATTATTTTGGCATTTAATTGGTATATTATGATAGTAAAATAAATGTCAATTACATTACAATAAACGCTATCTTTAACCAAAAAGTGGCTGTGATTTGTAGATTAGGTTTAATGACTTTCTCCTTTCGTTGCACTTTAATTTCTTATCAATTTCGTATACAGATTTTCAATACAGAATTTTGATTTCCCGATACAGATTTACAGATTTTTCTCCTGAAAAATATAGATTTAAATATGGCAACCCTTCCCGCTATATGAAATTCAGCAAAGCATGCTGTGTTCTTCGAAAATAAACGAAAATAAACGGTTGTGCAACAAAATTCAAAATTCTTAGAAGGGTCTAGAATAGAATTAACGTCTTCTCAGAAAAAAAAAATTGCCTTTCTCATATAGAAAGGTTAGACAATGACTTGAAAAACCGACTAGTAAAATGTGTCATATACCATTCGACTCAGTTCATCGAGCTGAGCAATGTCTGTGTGTGTATGTGTCAAATAATCTCACTAGGTTTTCTCCGAGATGGCTGAACCGATTTTGACAAACTTAGATTCAAATGAAAGGTCGCATGGTCCCATATTCGGAATTCCTGAATTTCATCCGGATCCGACTTCTCGTTCCGGAGTTATAGGGTAAAGTGTGTTCAATATTGTACACCGTCACTTAAACCGGCGGAACAAAAAACGTAAAAAAATTTCTAAACTGGTCTCAAAACTACACAAATCGCTAGTCATTATCAGTAGGCAACTAAACTAACCGATGCCGGCTACGCTGGTTCCCGGTATTCGGTTCCGGAAGCACCGGAAATAGTGGTAATATATACCAAAACCACTCCTTTTCTCAGCGATGATTTGACCAATTTCCACAAACTTAGATTCAAATAAAAGGTGTTCCGGACCCATACGGAATTTCTGAATTTCATCTGGATCCGAATTATTATTTAGATACTAATTAAAATACCATGACTTGTGGTATGCGAATAATTCGATCGTCACGTGACAAAAAGGTCAAATGTCTTGAATAGCAAATTATAATTGGAAATATCAATCAACAGCTTAGTTTTTAATAATTCAGAAATGAATATAAATTGAAATAAAAGTTGTATCTAAAATTATCTTGCATATTAGTTTTAAAGAAATCAATACAATTATTACCTATAACTAGAGTTCGTTTATTTAAAACTAATTCTTCAAATTTAGTTTACTGTTGTGTGACACCCAAATTCAGTTATGTTTACAATTTTTTCCCTGCGTGTATGAGCTGCCCAAAATTAGGCATGAAGAAAAATTTGGCTGCCTCCCAAATTTTGGGAAAATAACCGATTACTCTTTCTGAGTTCATAGTGGTTAGAAACAGAATCGTTATCTACTCAAAGTTTGACTTGATCGTAAAAAATAGGTAGTAAGCATTACCAAAGTTGCCATGACAACACTTTAGGCAATCTCTCATTTACCTAAACATTGAAATTTATGTAATACGCTAGTTACCTAAAATTTACGGAAATGCACTTTAGTTGACTTTGGGTAGGTTTCGACTCAAAATAAGGTAGCGGCTGGTAAGAGTGGAGCGTGATGAACGAGGCGAGGCCTACCTGGATTTGTTTAAAAACTCTACACAAAACAAAAATATACTCTTGCAAAATGACAAGCAGACATTACTTGGTTACTACAGTCCTAAAAAAACGAAATCTTCATTTTCAGACCAAACAAGGAACGATTTGCTTAAAAGTAAATAAACAAAGGCTGTATACTGCAATTGTTCTGCAGTAACACCTACCGTATCACTGATGTCAATGTGATATTGCAGGGATTTCTGCTCCAAGCAAAGACGTTAGCATCCAGATCCTCAACCCCAGTCAGAAAACTACCTGCGACGGCAAACTTCAGCCCAAGCAAATTTTCCATTCGTTCTTGAAATGTGATAAAACGCAGCAAGCGCTGAACGAAGATAATGCAAAGTTTATAATCACTGTATAATCGTCCAACCGGGTGAGTGAGTGTATGTATGTGTATGTGTGGGTGTTTTTCGGTATGGTGGATATCACAGTGGATGTTTGCGAAAATGGGGATATAAAGATACGGTTTATCGTTTATATTCTCAGCCCCGGTGTAAAAGTTGTTGAATTTGGAAAGGTACTTTGCAGGTTACTTCCGAAATAAAATTAGCCATACTATAAATCCTGCCTTCAGCTACCGGTAGCTCGCTCGCTTCTAAATTACCATATTTAAATACTGTTGTTTTAAGACAATCTTCTTGATTTAGGTACACACGCTAATGGATTCTGGTCTCATTTGTCACACACTTTCCGTTTGAACGCATGAACGTAAATTCATCTTTGCTCAACGTATTGCTTTTGTTCAAACGGCCAGCACTTCTGGAAAAACTTCTCCACAAAAGCCTCACAATCGGTGATTTGCTTCTCTTTTCTGCACCGGAAAAAGCTACAATATTGGATTATTATTATTAATTTTCATTCAGGTTTTTATTCCCTACATATACTCTTATTAAATTCGTTATGTTGCAAATGAAGGTGAACTATAATAATAAGCTTCTATGATGGTTTCAAACGACACTCAACATCTCGATCGATTTCAGTCTGGTCCTCGAACTAAACAAGACGGGAGAACTTCTTTAAGATTTCCATATTTGTTATTGGTGACAAATTCATCCGAGTTTTCATGATCTGGCAAGGAATTTGCGGCTCCGTACTCATAAATCGCCAGCAACAGTGTCCGATGAATTGTGACTCGTCCTAAGCAAATTTCACAAGCTACTCTTACAGATGAAAGGTACTATATTTGTATTACGACAATGATGTGAAATCGCATGTTTTCATGACACAAACAAAAAAAAAGGGGGGCGGGTGGGTAATGTCATGAGACATAACCGGATGACGTGAATACGTATAAAATGAATGATTAAGTTTCTTTGATGTTAAAGAATTCTGAATTCTGGATCTGAAATTCAGGAACCGAATTTTGAAGCCGAATGCTAGAACTGAATTCTGAAACCTAACTTTGATACTAGATTCCGGAGCTGAACTCTAAACCTGAACTCAGACTGATTGTTGAACCGATAACTGAACCTGTGTTCGGGAACTGAATCCGAGTATGCGATTCTGGTTAGACACTAAATTTTGAACCTGAATTCTATCACAGAACTATGGAAATGAATTCTTGTATGCAATTGAATTTTAGCTTCAGAGTCATGGTGTAGGATTCAGCTTTTAAATTCGGATCCAGGATTCAGCTCTGAAATTCAAGTTATGAATTCAGAACCTGAATTCGGGCATGTATTTTAGTATCGAACACTGGAAATACAACTGAATTTTAGTACCAGGACTCAGTTTCAATATTCAGATTCTAGTCCAGAATTAATTTCCGAAATGTAGTTCCAAAGTCCTGGTCTAGAATAAAGATTTTTACTCCAGATTTCGATTCCAAAACCTAGGTTTGTAGCCATGTTCTGGAATTTGGTTTCAGTTCCAGAACACTGCAACTCGAATTTGGCCTCGGATTTTTGATGGGGAACTGAATTTTAGATCCAGATTCTGAAAGTCTGGTCTTAGGTTCTGAAACTGAATTGTAGACCCTGAAGTCAACAAACGCATTGAAAACAAAAAACCTGTTTTAATCCACCGAGTTGTGTAATGATGCCTTTCTCATGTCAATCATACTATCATATATAACACTGTGGTATTCTTCAAAATAATTTTCTTCGATTCTTAAAAGAATAACCGAAATCGGTTTGTTTGACCGTCTACTGATGAAAACTGACAATTGGAAAAGATTTGAGGTCGATTTAGAAATTTTTTTTAAAGTTTTTCCCCATTTTCAGTGATGGTATACAATTTTTAACCCACTTTACCCTATATTTTCGGATCCGGAAGTCGGATCCGCATAAAATTCAGGAATTACGTATGAGACCACAAGACCTTCCATTTGAACCTAAGTTTGTGAAAATCGGTGGCGCCATTTATGAGAAAAGTTAGAACACATATTTTTTTTTTGCCCATTTTACCCCATAACTCCCAAACCGGAAGTCGGATCCAAATGATATTTAGGAATTTTGCATGGGACCACAAGACCTTTCATTTGAATCTAAGTTTGTGAAAATCGGTTCAGCCATCTCCGAGAAAAGTGAGTGACGTTATTTTCCCAGTTTTGGTGCATATCACCCTGCAATTCCGAAAGCGAAAGTCGGATCCAAATCATATTCAGGAATTTTGTATGCGACTATGAGATCTTTTATTTAAATCTAAGATTGTGAAAATCGGTTTAGTAATCTTTGACAAAAGTGAGTGACATTATTTTCACATTTTTGGTGCATATCACCCTGTAATTCCGATACCGGAGATCGGATCCAAATGAATTCAGGAACTTTGAATGGAGCCGTAGGGCCTTTCATTTGAATCTTAGTTTGTGAAAATCGGTTCTGCCATCTCCTAGAAAAGTGTGTGACGTTATTTTCCCATTTTTGGTGCATATCACCCTGCAATTTCGGAACCGGAAGTCGGACCCAAATAATATTCAGGAATTTTGTATGCGACCATGAGCCCTTTCATTTAAATCTAAGATTGTGAAAATCGGTTTAGAAATCTCTGAGAAAAGTGAGTGAGTTAAGTTATTTCACCCTTTTTGGTGCATATCACCCTGTAATTTCGGAACCGGAAGTCGGATGCTAATGAAATTCAGGAACTTTGTATGGGACCTTGAGACCTTTCATTTGAATCTAAGTTTGTAAAAATCGGTTAAGACATCTCTGAAAAAAGTGAGTGATATTTTTTTCACAATTTTTGTACATATCACCCTGTAGCTCCGGAACCGGAAGTCGGATCCAAATGAAATTCATTAACTTTGTATGGGGCTATGAGACCTTTGCTCAGTTCGGCGAGCTGAGTCGAATGGTATATGACATTCGGCCCACCGGGCCTCGGTTCAAAAGTCGGTTTTTGCAGTGATTGTATAGCCTTTCTATATGAGAAAGGCAAAAATCTAAATTAATAAAACGAGAAAAATTTTCGAAACCTTCACTAAACTTATTACTTTCACTTCCAATTTGCATATTTCAACAGGCAAGTAATTCTAATAGTATTTTAGTGAACATTCATAGCCCTTAAAAAGGTTGATTTGTGGAGGTTTTCACGGTCGCAGTTCAATTTCCGGGGCATTTTCCTCCAATGTAAACGACCAGCAAGTGGATGACGCAATCGCTTTTTTTTCTAAGCGAAACTCGAACTGCGAACGACCCGCAGCAGAACTACTTCCTGTGAGGATTGATTCAATACCGAAGCAATTTTCGTGAAGGGGTTTCCTTTCTCGTTACTTCGTTTGCAGCTTTTTCAGCCCACGAAATAGCAAACTTACTGAATTTTGATGTTGATTATTTCATTTCGGATTTGCCTATTTCAACGGAATTTCAGGAGGGTCGAATTGTGGATTTTTTTTTTCGATATTGAACACTGTTCGGTGTATTTGTCTCGAACGCAAAGTTGTCAAATACTGCCTTTATTTGCACTCGTTTGCGAACGGTGCACTGAAATGTTTATTTTCACTTTCGATTTGCATACTTCAACCGATTAGAAACTCCAATAGTGTTATCTTTAATTTTGAAAGTTCTTTTGTAAACATTTATCGCCCTTAAAAAGGCTGATTTATAGAAATTTTACTGTCGTTGTTTACTTTTTGGTGTGTTTTGTTCCAATGCAAAGGATCAACAGCTGAATGCCAATGTAATTGCCCTTGTTTGAAAGCAAACTCACACTGCGAACTGAATTCTGAACCTAAAATTATATTCAGAAAATGAATTCTTGATACTGGAACTGGAACAAAGCTCTGTACCTGAACCAACCGAAATGCACTTGCTTTACTTCCTGCCTAATCAATTGCGCAGGCTAGAATGAACGTAAACTTTTATACTTACCCAGTAGGTAGCTCAGAAATGAAATGTTGCATACTACATCAAAACAGTTGAGTCAGGTACGAGAAACGCGTCTTTCTTCTTTGATACGCGTTGATAAGGAACATTTCAGAAAATTTTAATTTTAAAATAATCGTGATTATGTCATACAACTGACAATGTTATCATAAATTGATGATCATATTTCCGATGGTGTGTAGCAAAAATTATGTTGATACGTTAGACACAACAAGAGATATTCACGAACAAAAACTCATCACTCTCTTAGAGGATACATTTTGAAAAGGCGCCCCATAGTAAAGTAAGTTGTATTTACGACCAAATATGCTCATTTAAACAAAACTGGATTCTGGAACTGGTACGATTCTATCTGGACTGTAAATTATTAATTTGAGATGTATAATCAAAAACTGGTAAAGCTGTAACTGAACAGATCAAATCTGTTTGCATTTCAAGGTGCATGCTGATAATAAGATAGCAAATGTCTTGTAACCTATTTGAAAGATAAACACCAGATACTTTCGTTATGATCTTGTTATTGTTCTTACGACTCCGACTTCGAGAGCACATCGTCTTGTTTCAATGCATCGAATTTCAGATGATTTATTTTGCACTTTAATCTGTTTGTCCACTGTTAGTTTGAACCCCGGTTTTTTTGCAAGCCAGATTTGTTTCAAAAATCCATCACCATGGACGAAAAATAAATTCTATCACTTCGCTAAGCCGGAAAACTTTGCTGAAAAAAAACAACATGCGCTCAGTTATTCCCAATGCTGTTGACTAACTCAATAACTCATTTAAATGTTATTTCACGGTTCACCGCTAGTTTGCGGAAACTCATCAGCACCATAGTTATCCGTCGGTACGGTCCCGCGGTAGCTCAGAATTTCCCGCACAATTTTCCTTGAATTAATTCAATCAAGTAACCGTGGCTTCTGCATCGTTGTATTGCTCTCGATGCACCAAATACCCGGAGAGTGAAATGCGCATTTGCTCTCGGGACCAATCGCACGCTGAAAATTGATGGAAAATCTCTTCAGACGTCCTTCGACATCACTACGGTCCTAACACTTAGCCCACCGGAAAGTAACTTCAATGTCCATGCCTAACGAAGCTTCCATTTGATCGTCCTCATGTCCATTTCGCATGTCAACTTTGAAATTTCGAAACAGAACCAGTAGTAATAACTAGTCCAGGGGTCAATGGGAAAGTCCCTAGTCAATGGCTCCCGTTCTCGATAGAACACGCCATCCACACCGGAGCGACTGGAAGTTACTGGCTGGCGTTAAATTGAAAAACTTTTTTTTTCCGGTGGTTTGCGATAGACATTCTCGGCTGGTTTTCGGTACTATTTGAACTATCAGTAACGATAGTTGGCTAGAAGTTAGAGTTACAACACTAATTGATGATTTGGCTATTGAAGTCACTCGCTGCATACGAGCATTCGAAATTGATTCTGATTAATATTTCTAATGAGTAAAGTTTTAACGCTAGCTGACCAAAATTTTCTCCCCCAGGTGTCTTTGAAATAAACGTATATGTTCCTGTCGTCATTGTTCATGAGAAAAGTTACATATTCGTAATTAGAAACATAAATTGCCAGTTTATGTTCTCATCTGCATCGTAATATCCACCCATCCAAAGTCCACAAACACACCGGTCTCATCGTTTTGTAGCTAATCTTGCTCAGCGCTTCCCGATCGGAGTGAAGTGATAAGATCATAACAAAAGGCCCTGATGTTTATCTTTCAAACGAGTTACTGAACATTTGCTATCATTTCATCAGCTTGCACCTTGAAATGAAAGCAAGTAAGAAAGTAAATTTTAATGTTCGGTCATCTGGGATTGATTCTACGAGCACAATACACAATTTCATTAAAATATGTTTATTTTTTGTCATGGTCATAACAACATACAAATCTATAATACTGTCGTAGTGAAAAGGTAGCAGCATCTTCCTTCTGTAAGGGCAGCTTGTGGAATCTGTTCTGAACTCTACTGAACCTCTGTAAGCCTCAATTCTGCAGACACTCTCACATACACTAAGTAGTGTATCAATAAAAAGCTATCCACAAATTTTTCTTTCAAATTATGATAAAAAACGATATTTTATTCAAACTAAAAATTGTTCCTTTATTGTACGAGGTTAAACTTGAGCATAATGAAAACCGGATGAAATTTAAGTTATTAATTCACGAATTTTCGAACTTTTGACCGAACGCTCTTCATCAAGTTCCGGACAAGTGTTCCATCGCATTTTTTGGACGCTTGAACCCAAATTTTTTTGAACTCCCAGCTGCCTTTTAGTCTTCTTGAAGATCCGCTCACGATTGCCCAGTAACGTTCGATGGATTGAAGCTGAGGGTAATTTGGTGGACGAAATTTAAACCCTTTTCCGCAAGCCAATTGAGAGTGATTTTGGCATAGTGAGCCGACGCTAAATCCGGCCAAAACAGTGGAGGTGGAGGTACGCTACTTATATAAAGACAGCAATCTCTTCTGAAGACACTCAGATTGATAGATTTCTGCATTTATAGTTCCGGTAGTGTAAACAAAGGTTGACTTCAAACCACAGGAACATATTGCTTGCCATTCCAGTACCTTTCGACCGAATTTCTCTATTGAATTGACCTGTCCGCATAGCTAACATCCTCCCCAACGACGACAGTAAAGTATTGTGGATCTGGAAGAGTTTTGTCGTGAATACGACTTACTTTACTATGGGGTACCTTTTCAAAATTAGCCATATGGAAGAATGGGCAGAACTTAATCGTGAATATCTCGACTTGTATTAATGGTAGCAACATAATTCTTTCACCATTTCATCAAAAATATGATCAGGAATTTGGGATAATATTTTGAACAGTGTGAGATAACCACAAACAACTCAAAAATTAAGTTTTCTCAAAATTTCAAAATAATGCGGAAAACTCTTTACTTTCGCTTGGGTTTTTCCCGCAAGGACGACGATTTTGAGGTAGTCAGGCACATATCTTCAACTGAATGCGTATAAAAGGGGAACCGTGGTGAAAATCGATCATTTCTTTTCGTGCGTTCGATGGGAGCAGACGTCGTGGGAGTTAAACCTTCAACCAGCAGCGACGGAGAGAGCGCCTTTTGCGTGGTTAAAACCTCAAACGCTCAGGTAGCAGCTTTCATTCGCTTGCTGGCCTTCAAGGCGAGCAGACTGCCATCGCGGGAGCAGCGACGGAGAGAGCACCTGCCATCATTTGGTTTTCGGTAGTCGTAACGAGAAGTTCAATTTTCAGATTTTAGTTCCGCAATATAGGTTTAGATTTCAGAGCCTGCGTGCTGAAACTGGATTCTGGAACTGTATTCCGGAACTAATTTGAGTTTCGAAATTGCAATTCTAGAATTGAAACTGGATTCTGAGTCTGTTATTGGTTCTAAATTTAGTTCTTGAACTCTGGATCCACTTCTTTATTCCAGACTTCTTCTATTCAAGTTTCAGAGCTTAGTTCCGGAATATGGGTTTAGAATTCAGAGTCTGCGTGCTGAACTAACTCAAATCGTCACTCTTCATCACGAACGCTTTCATAAAAATTTCTTTTCAGAGCCACCATATTTTTATTATAAAGAACTATACTGCTTATTTCATAATATTTAATTGCGTTTCAGAATGTTTAATGTAACTAATCTGTAATTTAGTCTAGGCGCATCGTTTAAATTTATAGTAATGAAAGAGGGGAAAGTTGCACAATTCAAACAATCGATGAACTACCAATTCGAATTCGGAAGCATAAATAAAGTGTGTCATATTCGTATTCACGACATCCAGTTATGTCTCTGACATTACACACCCGTACTTTTTGAGTTCTCCTTTACATGAGCCTCATCGTCCATCAAAACGCATGCATCCGGACACTGCAAAAGACGCGAATACAATTTCCGGGTCCTTATTGCTGCTCGCTTCTTCTGTTCTACACTTTGTTTCGAGATTTTCTGCTTTTTGTAAGTCTTCCGGTGATTTCACCTCTTGAATCATTCCGACACTCGTTCTTGCTTTTTTAGCCAAATCACGTATTGACATTGATTTGTTCTTCATGATTAGAGATACCACTTTCTGGTCCAGTTTCGGGTTGGAAGAACCGGGTTTTCTGCCTCTTCCTGGTGGCTCATCCAAGGAATAGTGTTCCCCAAACTTTTCAATAGTGTTCCCCAAAGTTTTAACACTGGCATGATGGATTCCAAACCGCTTCGCCAATTTACGCATAGTAATACCCTTCTCACTTAGCCATCTGTCCAGAACCGTAATTTTCACTTCCTTCCCAGTACGCGACATTTTGAATACGCAGAATTTCAACCGCACAAACAAGTATACAAACGAAAGCTGACAGCCGAACGCACAGCATGCTGTGATCAGAGCATGAAAAAACCATCACAAATACATGCATACAACACAAATGTATGTGGATAACTTATTGTCGATACACTCCTTACACTAAGCTCGAACCCATCGTTTTGACGGCGTAGTTGTGCTACAGCTGCAAATTCATTGCTAGATCAAGAAAACTTAAGTGAACTTATCATCAAAATTTATTTGTTTTTGATGATGAAAAACCATGGAATAATCACCCCTTGTCTTGTTTTATTTGAGAACCAGACTGAAATCGATCAAGACATTGGTTCCCTGGGCCATATGAAACCATCATATAAGTTTCATCTTAACTGGAGATACAAACGGTTAAAAAAAAGCAAGATCTTCTAAAACAATTAACCTATGTACCTATGCGTCTCCATGACCGCTTATCAAAAAGTCTAACCCGAATGTGAATCTCCCTTGGTCTCTTCGGAGTACTTGTTCCAGCTTCAGTCAATTGCCTACGGTGGCCTGATGCCAAAAGTCCACCCAACTCCACATGATCATAGCCAAAAACGCTTCCGAAATATGCTCGCAGTCGTATTGTCGGGTCAAAGAAAACATGCGCGATACAGTTGTTCAACAGTGCCAAATATTCTTGTACATGCTGTTATCGGTTCATAAAATCCAAACGTCGTCCAGCTCATAATATTTTCATATATAAAGACTGTCCCAGAAAGTATGGACGCAGCCAAAAACCGCTGCCATTTTACAATGGCTCAGAATCTGTCAATTTTTATGGCTGCATCCTGCTGTTTACACTCTTCTCTAACCACTTGTGCAGTTGTTTATTCGTTTTCATTAATAAAAAAAGATAGCAAAAATGGAAGGAGTAAGTGAAAAAGCCGTGCGAAATGCAATCAGGAAGTTTGGAGGATAACCGAAAACGGGTCGAAAAAAAGGTCCTGCTAACCCTCAGTTGGATAAAAGTATACTGAAGGCGTTCGAGCAAAAAAAGGAGGTTTCAGTTCGGGATGTGGCCAAAAAAGTGGGCACTTCGAAGTCAAATGTTCTTTGTGCTAAAGAACGTTTGAATCTTCGAACCTATAAGAAGCAGAAACAACCAAAACGTAGTCCGAAACAAGAAGCATCGATCAGGCCGAGGGTTCGAAAGCTGTACAATACGATTCTAGCTGGAAATTTGAACTGCATAATCAAGGACGACGGAACCTACGTGAAACTCGATTACAAGTCCTTGCCGGGACTAATATATTATACGGTGCGAGAAGGGCAAGTGTTGAACCAGTCCGAGACATCGATTGAAGTCGAAAAATTTGGTAAGAAAGCTATGGTCTGGCAAGGAATCTTTACAAAAACGACTTCTACCCATGATTCGAAGCCACAAGGATCTTGTTGTCTTCTGGCCAGATCTTGCTTCCTGCCACTACTCGAAATCAACAGTAGAATGGTATACTGCCAAAAATGTCACTTTCGTCCCAAAAGACATGATCCACAAAATTGACCACAACTTCGACCAATTGAGGAATTTTGGGTATTAACGAAGTCACATCTTAGAAAACATGTCTCGGCAGCCGAAACCATTCAACAGTTCGTAAAAGATTGGAAAAAAATGTCAAAATTTGTCTGCCAAGAAGTCTGTACGGAATTTAATGAGGAACTTTCGCAAGAAGGTGCGCCAGCTAGTCTACAATGGCTAAGTAGCAAATGTTGAGAATAATATTCTGTTGTTGTAGTCTAATATTATCAGTATATCGAATAAAATTTGAATATCTAACACTTTACAGCGAAATCAAAGTGCGTCCATACTTTCTGGAACAGTCTTTAGATTGAACTAGAACAACTTCAAACAATATTTATGGATATTTGAAATCACGTCCGATTTTAGCAATGAAACCTAATTGTCGGGTCGCTTTTCCAATTAACGATGAACGAGGTAATTTAAAAATGCGTTTGGAATTCAACAAAACACCAAGCTCATGAGCACATCATTTTTTTACCGTTCAATTTTCGCAACGATGGCTGAACCGATTTTAACTCGTTTGAAAGTTATTATAGAATTGCAGATCAAGTTTGAAAATTAAATGGCTGTCACTCCTGGCTTCGGATATATAATGGTTTAAGTGGCGTAAGCGCAAAATGCGCTGTTTTTTACCGCTCAATTTTCTCAGGTATGGCTGAGCCGATTTCAACAAGCTTAAGCTCATTGGAAATCCACCGTTGAATTGTGGACCAAGTTCAAAGATCAAATGGCTATGATTTCTGGTTCCGGAGATATGATATGATCGTAACCGACAAAACCGCTCTTTCACCGCTCAATTTTTTAGCGATGGTAGAGCCGACGTTCGTTTGAAAACTTCTATTGAATTATGGTTCAAGTTTCACAAATCAAATAGTTGTGACTTCTGGTTCTGAAGATATAATAGATAGATATAATAGTATAAGTGACGTGAACTTTCTTATTTGAAAACTAACAATGTCAATCAAATTTGGAAGGGCGAAGGAAAAAAAATCAATTTCGAGAGATATAATTTTATATGTGATGTAACCGACAAAACCCAGTGTTTTTTTTCAATGCAACAATTTTTCGGAGATGAAAGAATTATTTTCAAATGACTCAGGCTCGTTTGAAAGCTACTATTTGGCTATTTCATAAGCTCACAATACCAATGATCGAGGATAGAATCTTTCAAATTTAAATGAGTCTATTTTAATGGCATTTCCTGATAAATCCGGAAGAAATTGAATGATCTAGCAAGGTATTTACAGCTACGGAAAAAAAACCCGGTAGCAAAGCAGATTTGACATCAATTGAATACTGGAAATAATCAAAGCATCGAAAAAGCAGCCATTCTCATTCTATAAATGGCACAACATAAACAAAACACCTTTCTTCGTCCAATGAAACTAAAACATCAATTTTTGAAGGAAAATCTTCATTGCAAATTGTCAAACGCTATTATAATCGTACTATTTCTCATTGATCGGGATGTCAGTAAATGCCACTTGGCTCACCTCTGCCATAGGCCGCAATTGCCGGCACGGAACCCTGTCGGGCAATGATACTAAACCTCGATCCCTATCCGTGTGTGTTCTGATACGGCTAAAGCACCGCACCGCACCGCACGTTGTGATGTGAAACCAACAACCAACGAAGAATAAACAAGCAAAGTTTCACCATACAAAACCGGTATTCTCCGTGTGACCACGCTCAGGATCTAGATATGCCGACTGAGCCTGAGTCTGAGCTTGTGCTTACGTCAGGACAACGACGCAGCTTATTTACCAAGGTTATGAAGTCGGAAACCGGAAACTATCTAATCCCGTAATTATTTTCTACCTTACCCAGAATTACACTCGAAGATATAGGGAAGTATGGGGCGCATGGTGAACGATCAGAAAAAGTCGCTAACCCTGCGAGGTTGGAAATCGAACCCCGTCTAGTAAAGTGTGAAATGCTATCTTCTAGCTCCTTCCGCAATGCTCACTGCCGTGCGTAATTTGATTGGAATTGGAAACGATAAAGCATCCGACTAATTAACCAACAAGATGAAATATCAGAAAACAAGTCATAAAGTCCCGATAACTAATAACGTGTCAGACGCACCAGACAACAGACATCAGGACACCCTGCATAGCATCATCCCCGGGGCTATCACATTTGCAATTTGATCTTGACGTGGAGTGCTTGCTCTCCCCATACATTACGGTATATTAAAATTAGATTAGACCGGGTTGGGAGTTCAACTTTTACATACATTCCTCCTCCCATCCCCCCTCGTGAAAACTTACATACTCACACTACAAATGCAACAGTCGAGTGCGGTTGGAAGTTGAAACTAATCAATTCCAGCTTGGAATTAAAACAAATTTTCTGCATGGGATTTTGAATGGAAGCTGCTCAAACCAAGTTTGTTGACTGGTGGTTCTGCGCCACAGCAAAATGTGGTCGTCATAACTTTCCTAACCGGTGGTTGCCACACTGTTGATTGACAACACTTGTTCTATCTAGACATCGCCTGGGTGTTCGAACGAATGTTCAGTGTAACAAGCGTGCCGGCAACAGGCAGGCGTTTGACAGAGTTTCACTTTTGTTCGATCCTTCCCCATGGCTTATTATTGACAATTGGTATTGGAATTCGCAGGCATAGCCGGGAAAAGGTTTTCAGCACATTAATTGGATGTTGGGCAAATCGGGAAAATTCTATGCTAGAGCAAGGGCAACCGGGAAAATTGCGTACCAGTTAATGAGCTGGCGAGATTTGTGATAATTCTAGAATTTGTTGTGATAACAGTAGAAAACATTGTTAACGATATTGTCCTTATTTGCATGTGTACCCACATTGTTTATGGAACATTCATGCTGCTCGTATCAAACTTTTCTCACTACTATCAATATAATTATTTGTAATTACAGCAGGTATGTGAATATTATTGACTGGTTTTTTATTAACTTAATATTTATTTCATATACATCACGAAGATTCCAATGAATGCCTTTTCATTCAAACTTTAATCCGTTGAAATTCTGTATTGATGTGGAACACATCTTTATTAGGGGTGCAAATCACAAACTACACGTAGAAATGTGGTCAGGTTTTAAACACTTACATCTCAGTCTGTTTTGTATCAATTATTAATATTATTTCATCATTTGATAGGAAATATTTCTACGTATTGATTTGAATGTTCATAGCCATGTATTTTGAATTGTATATCATTGAAATGTTGATTAATAGCTAGCAGTGTCCTATTTGTCTGCAAAAAATCTCCAGCATACTGGATTTCCCTGCCATAGTCGACGGTTTTGAAGGAGTAAGCGATGTATCAAAGAGAAAGCATCGCTCTGATTGGTCAATCGATGCAAAAGCGAAGCTGTTGGAAGCACGCGAATCTATAAATAGAAGCGAAATTAAAGCTATCGTTTCAGTCCAATTCCTAGCATGCTAGAGGTAGGTTGTTGCTAGACAGCAAGACAAAAACGTGCCATAAAACGATTTGAAGCTTTAAGGGCTGAGGCCAGTTGTTAGCGTAAAACCGTGTCGCTCGCTGTGCGTATTACATTTCTCTCCATGCTCTCTCGTATATGTGTAAAATGACTCTCGATGTGGCCGGGTGGCCAAGAAAGTTTTGATATTTTCGGTTACAAGTTTGACTACATCACATAAAATCCAATCAAGCTACCGCTTGTTTGGCAGCCTTGATGAGCCGATTTTATTTCTCTCTCATGTTTCGTTACGTTACCAGGGAACTAAAATGGCGCCGACATAGAAATCGACTTACCTCCACAAAAATAAATTTCACTTAATTTTTATCGCGACAACATATATGTTTTATGCACTAATCGCATCCAAACTAAATTATCTAGACATTGTCAGGATAGATTTTTGATCCATGCTTTTGAAGGCGAGATATTCAATGAACAAGTTGAAAGTTGCCGTTTTCAGCTATGCAATTCTTGCTTCAGAAAAAAGACCTTCCCGACCGCTAAAGTCAAACAATCATTCTGAAATTTTCACAGAATAACTAATTTTCTAAGAGATTGTCAGTTGGGTTTTTTGATATTCGTCACCGTTTCTGAGAAAATCAGATTTGAAACGTGAAAATAGCCCTTTAAAACACCCTAAAACACACTGGCCTCAGCCCTCAATTGGTATGCTCTGATCTTGTGTCATGCAAGCTCGGAATTCCATGTTATGTCGTTTCCCCATGAGAAATTGACAACTACCCCTGGATAAATTTTGAATGCTTAAGATTAATTTCTAATTTATATTAAATGATCTCGATTGATAATGAGAAATAGTTTATCGCTTCAACCGAAATCGCAGAATGGTAGAGAAACTAAAAAACTGCTTGCATAAAAAACTTGAACACAAGCTTGGCGAAGAGAAGCTTAATTATCGAAATCGCAAGTATGTACAAAGATATAATTGCATATATTTGGGATAATGGTGTAATTTCGTCGGTCATAAAACAAATGCAAATCAAGACAAATGATGTTCGGTGTTGGTTCGGATTGATTGAACTTTTTGATTGTAGATCATTAGAAATTTGGGTTGCCTTGTTCCACATCAACGGCTCGAACAACCCCATGGGGCTGATCCTTGTAGTTTTTTTTATATAATTTAATTTTAAGACAAAAAAAGCATTATTTCATAAATGCGCATAAAAATTGTTTTAAGGGTGGCGATTAGTGCGCACATAAGCTGTTTTGCCTTTTTTATATAGAAAGGCTATGCAATCTCTGTGAAAACCGACTTTTTAACCGAGGCCCGGAGGGCCGAATGTCATATACCATTTTCACAAACTAAGATTCAAATGAAAGGTCTTATGGTCCCATAGCCTGCTATTGAATTTCATCCCGATTCGACTTGGTATTACATTCCTGTAGTGGAATTTGACCTTCTGTTTCAACAGACTTCGCAGCTGATTCAGAGTGTACAGAACCAGTGCATGGCTGGTGCTACGATTCTACTGACACTACGAATCCTTCCAGGTCGGGGCTCGAACATACGACAACTGGTTTGTAAGACCAGCGCCCTATGCATTGAACCGCCAACCCGGGACGAATATAAAAGCGCGCATTGCTTTATGGTTCAAAATTCAGTTAACCTATCCCATGGGATGTTCACATAGGGCATAACAACCTGTCCATAAAGGATGATCCAGAATACAGAATTGCCAAAAGTTCAATCTGTACTTTTCAGTAGCCAGAAAACTCACGTAAAACTAAAACGGAACGCTTTGTAATTTTTTTGAAGGTGATTTTTTCAGGTTGGATTTTGGATGGTTGGAAATTCTTCGCATCAGGCACGTATCTAAAGGGGGGCCCGAGAGGCCCTTGTCCTTCCCGAAATCAACACCTTCATCAATTGCTATTCATACAGAAATTATGGTGCCAACACTCCTTTAGATTACGCCGTGAAATAGTGGTTTCGATAATTTCGTGGCGATCGAAAAATCGCTGCCGATGAAGCCCGCCTCCGATGCGCTTGCAAAGCATAATGTCAGAGCTACATGAAATGGTACTGAATGTCCGGTAAATGTAGGTGCGCGAGATAGCAGATACCACAAAGATTAGTACTGAGCGCACACACCATAATTTGAGCTATATTCTGCAGATTCCTGTCGTTTGGTACCGCGCTTGCATACTCAGAACTAAAAAGATGAACGCGAGTGCACTTCTGAAACATGTTTGGCTATGCTGATGCAAATTCGGTTGAATTTTTGGCATCGGTTGGGAACGGTTATCGAAATCTGAATCCATTATTATACGCAACATAAACTGATTGACAGTAGGGATTGGAACAATCATGGCGTCAGTTTTCTGGAGTTGTTGTGGTATAGTTTTGGTGGACTATTTTGAAAAATGAACAAAACCATCAACAGTAAGTGTTGGTGTGTATTTGAGAGCGATTTAATATTTATAAAATAGTTTTAAGAGACAATGCGACGGTACACAAGAACATCGCTACCATGGTTAAAATCAATGATTCATGGTTCCAAAGGCTTCCCCATTAAACTTTCTTACCCGATCTGTTTTCCTCGAACTATCAAGATCTCCTTTCGCTTATCTGTTCCATAACCTTATACCCGGATTTTGCATGCCATTGGAAAGAATTGATTTTAACATTAACGTGTCTGTTTGATGGGCGAACACTAATCGAAGACAATAAAAAAATATATAACGGTTTGAAATTTTGAGCTCTCATCTATATATCTATATATATAAAAATGCAGAGATCATTCTTTCTAATCGCATCACGTAAGAACGGATTGACGGATTTACATGATTATTTTTTTGTTTGATCAGTTTTTACCCCCACCGGGTTCGTACATAAAAAAAATTAGGAAAACTTACCGGAAAAGTGGGAAAAATCCATAAAGTTGTTTTGTATGGAAAATGGAATTTTTCACTGAAAAAGTCGCCAATGCTTGCTAGATCTACGATTGATGTTTGGCGCAAGACGAGTTGCTCAGTATTTGGCCGCTGAAGAAAAGAATACTAGATCGTTGGAAAATCGTATGGCGCGCAACGAGTAGTTTTGGGTGGAGATTTCACATACATGCTTGATCCATGTGATTCGTCAGTTTGAAACACGTACTTAATAGAGTATCACAAATTATTGCTTACCAAATGGCTTATTGGTGCAACGCATACGACTATTCTCGCTATACCGTTATCAGGATCAAAAGCTCTGATATCGTTTACCAGTAGATGCATTGTATGCAATATAATCATCAAGATGAATAATTTTGGCCATCTTGGGTGTGAGTTACACAAATCAAATTATAGAAAGATTCTGCTGTTGATGTGGTGGTTCGACTAATGAGACGAATTTAGTGTTCATGTAAGGATTAATGAACACCATATTTAATAAAATGGTAATTTTCTACTTTCGAATGTCCAAGCCATTTTATCGCTAGATTGTTAATCTAAAATTGATCCTGTGATTGTCATGCTACGAACATTCATCAAACACGACTAAGTAATATCACCAGCCTAGCGGTGAAGCAATTTGTGGAAAAGCACTCAAAACAAACACTTTATTCTTTCCGATAATCCCAAATATTTGCCATTAAATTTGCGGAATAACATGTTCACAATAATTTATAATGATCCTCAAAATTCGTTCATTGTAGGCCAAGTAATCAATAAAATAATAACGTTTGACCATTTTGCTGTTCGAAAACATAAATTCAAAAACATAATTTCAGGCGAGACGAAGTTCGACGGGTCAGCTAGTTATTCTTATTTATTTTATATTACGATATATAATTTTGTAACTAGATCGCATCATATTCATCAAGACTTTTTTTTGTCGGAAAATGAATAAAAAGAATAAGAAAATAAATAAAAAAATAAATTGAATAAATAAATAAATCTTTTATCTTCGACTCGTCAGTGCGCAGCAGTTTTTGTTGAATTATTAAGCTACGTAGCAATTCAACATGAGTGACTCAGCAGATATAATGTTCCTTCTACTTGCAACACATTTTAAATACAGATTAGCATAAAAATATGCAATAACGGCACAAAAATTTGTTAACTTCTTAAATTACCATCAATTGTCATGTTTTCTTGGAACCGGGAGTCAATTGTCGTCAATTGTCGATTAAAAAAGGAGTAATGAAAGGTACTACTTGAAGTATGTTGAAAAAATTCAATGACTGTAACTTTTTTCATGTATTTGTATAGTAACTATTTTCAATCCAAACTTTTGTAATTTTTTTTCCAAATGGTTCTAAAATCTGTGAAATATTGAGAAGTTTGCAAACAATAAACACATTCTTTTGTAAAATTTGTTCATTTCGATTGTATTTCAAATTAAAATACTATAATTTTAATTGTTTCAGAAGATCTGGCCAAGTGTCATATACCATTCGACTCCGTTCATCGAACTGAGCAATCTCTCTCTCTCTTTCTCTCTCTGTGTGTGTATGTGTGAGTGTGTGTATCGTCATTTAGAGTGCGATGGCAAAATTGTATAAAATCTTCAAAATTTTAATAAAAACTAGTAGCATTTGTACGTCATGTTAGTTGGTGGCCGTACGAACCGACTCTGATTATACCGGTTCTCGGGTTTCGGTGCCGGAAGTGCATATAATAGTGAACCAACTTCGTTTTCTTAAGGATGACCTACGCGAGTAAAGCACTGTTTCATTCGGTATGTTATACTAGTAAATGCACAAGCAACTCCTTGGTTTCTTTCAAAAATCGAAGAGAAAAATTTAGAATAGGATACCACAATATTATACATGAGAAAGGCATCAGTACATCGCTAGGTGGATTAAAACAGGTTTTTTCATTTGTTTTTGATGATAAATTCACTCATGTTTTCGTGATCTAGCAATGAATTTGCAGCTGTAGCTGCGAACTCACAGCTACGCCGTAAAACGATGGGTTCGAACCTAAGGAGCGTATCGAAAATATTCCACAAATTTTACTTTCAAATTATGATAAAAACCTATTTCAATCCACCTAGTGGTGTAATGATGCCTTTCTCATATTACTCATTACATCTAAATATAATCGTAAAATTCGCAAAAACAACTGTTAATGAATAGAAATAGGATAATTTGTTCGGATCTCACATCTCACAAACTCTATAAAACTTGTTTACCCTGTAGTTCCGGAACCGAAAGTAGTATCCACAACAAATTAAGGAATTCCGTATGAAACTGTAAGCCTTTTCTTTTGAAAACCGATTTGGCCATCTCCAAGAAATGTAAGTGAGATCCTTTTTGCAGTTTTTGATCACTATTTCCAATTCTTCCGAAACCGGATTCAGATAATCGAAATAGCCGAAGTTGGTTCGTTTACTCCAAACTAATATGACCTAAAATCGGAACAGTTTTTAACGTAGTTATTGACATCACTACACAACGTGTACGAAATAGAACACAGCACGCCGTGTTCGTTTTGTGTTTTCTTCTTCTTTCGGTGTTGTACATATTGTCACTCTATATGGCGATTTGAAAACTTTGACACTCATCGCCCTGTAACTGCGGAACCGGAAGTCGGATCCGGATGAAATTTCACAGTAGCTTTAAAGACAGTATGAACTTTAATTCAAATCAAGATTTGTGAAAATCGGTTAAACATCGCAAAGAAATCGAAGTGAATTTAGTTTTAGAAGTTTTTATTCTCCACTTTCGGTGCTCTCGGAACAGGAAAAGAGGGGACCAGTAGTGCCGAATTAAGTTTTCATGCCCACAAACTAACAAGCTCTGCAAACTTGAAGAATTTATCGGACAGTTTTATGGGATTTGTACCTGTTTTTAACCATCGTTCGTGGAAAAATACTAATAAAATTGGTAATTTTCCACTTATCACGATTTAGTTCCGAAACCGGAAGTCTGATCCTGATGAAATGTTCCACAAATTTTCAGGATATTATAAGACCTTTCATTTGAATCTTAGTTTGCAAAAATCGGTTGAGTTGTTCCAGAGATAATTGAGTGTAAACTTTTCTCAAATTTTCACATATTACCATATAACTCCGGAACCGAAAGTCACATTCAAATGAAATTCAATAGCAAGCTATGGGACTATAATACCTTTTATGTGAATCATAGTTTGTGAAAATCGGTTCAGCCATCTCTGAAAAAAGTGAGTGCATATTTTTTTCACTTTTTTGGTACATATCATCCTATATCTCCGGAACCGAAAGTCGGATCGGAATGAAATTCAATAGCAGGCTATAGGACTATGAGACCTTTCATTTGAATCTTTGTTTGTGTAAATCGGTTCAGCCATATCTGAGAAAAGTGAGTGCATATTTTTGTTACATACACACACACACACAGACATTTGCTCAGCTCGTCGAGCTGAGTCGAATGGTATATGACATTCGGCCCTCCGGGCCTCGGTTAAAAAGTCGATTTTCACAGTGATTGCATAGCCTTTCTATATGAGAAAGGCAAAAACGATATTTTATTCAAACTAAAATTTTATCCCTCATTGGATGAGGTTAAACTTGAGCATAATGAAAACCGGATTTTTTTTAACTCCTGCACGCCTCCTGCTCCTGCCTTACCAGTCTTCTTGAAGACCCTCTTCACGATTGTCCAGTAACGTTCGATGGGTCAAGGTTGAGGGCAATTTGGTGGATTGATATTTTTCTCAACGAAATTTATACTCTTGGCCGCAAGCCAATTGAGATTGATTTTGGCATAGTGAGCCGACGCTAAATCCGGCCAAAACCGTGGATGTGTACTTACTTCTTATATAAAGGCAGCAATCTCTTCTGAAGACACGCAGATCGATAGATTTCTGCATTTATAGTTCCGGTAGTGTACAAAATGGTTGACTTTTACCCCCAAATTTATGCTAGAGGCACATTCCCGTTTTAATTTATGCTAGTTGCACATACCCGTCCGCCAGCGGTTTATGCGAGCCGTCAGATCGCGCTAACAGTTCAACATAAACTGCACCGCTCTGATGAGTCAAAGACGAAAGGTAAAATCAAATCCATCAAAAATGTTTTGATTTGATTTCCAGCAGTAGAATTTTCTTTTTGAAATTTCCGATGTTTTAACTGGAGCTGTGAGGAACTGTCTGTACAATTATCGCACTATTTGTCTATTATTAGTCACTCACCCAGTTCAAAAATCGGTTTTCACATTGATTGCATAACCTTTCTATGTAAGAAAAGCAAAAAACCATTGAAACCAAGCCTACTTAGTTTTGGAAATTGTGATATGATGTTTTATCTACACTATAAAAAATTTAGAATTTTACAGGTGACTTAATCCCTCATACGATGTAATTCATAAAGACCTAATTTGTCAAATGACTGAAAATTTTATTTGTAATGACTTAATTTTAGATGAGCTTGAATTTTACTGGTTCTGACTGTAACTTGCGTTCTGCTAACAGGTATTATGACTTGTATGAATTTAAATGCACCTTTTTCCAACCAAGCTGATACATGCTTCTGTGGCTCAGTCGATTAACAGACGCACTTGCGTTCCAATGATTCTCGGTTCAAGTCGCGTCGGTTGCTATCAGTATTCTTTTTTTTATTTCAATGAATTTCATGTCATGGAGTTTTAGACACAATATTAAATGTTCTTCGACGTAAATTTGCGTGAACTGCGACGCTCCATTTATGTGCATCTAATAAGATGTAAAATCACAGGGTTTTTTTTAAGTGTGTATGAATATGAGTTCTTCCATAAGGTGGAGAAAAGTTCTATATTCAAAGTGCTATTGAACAGTATCGATAATAAAATCAATCGAGTACGGGAGTAGTTTTTCAGTGAAAGTGAAAAAATCATTGATCTCTCGCAAACCTGGGCAAAAACTACCATTATGGCTTCGTCGACAGAATGTCATTTCAACTCCCCGAGTAGATAGAAAAGTTCACAAAATCAACAATAGCACAATTCAGCTCCACTTCTCGACAGAAGAATGCCTAACAAGCCAGTTAACAAATGATCTATTCAACGTCTTCTGGCACAATGCAAAGTACAACTACACATTCCCGAAGCCATGGGGAATCACAGCACAGGAGTGTGGCGAGGGTGGCCGGTAAATATCTTCGCGCAAAACTGACTGGGTAACCCAAGTCTCTCACATCCTTCGGCAGACATAAGCATAGATGCCACTACACCTACAACCATTAGTCATTCCTGCTAGGCCAGGTGCGAATCCCCCACCCCCTCCTCCGATATGTTATACACCGTGTGCGAAAGGCTGAGAAAAAGTTGCCCATAATAAATCACCACTAGTATAAAACGTGCCTGCCTTTACTGCTGTCTTTCGTAGACGATGATATTACTGCTGACGGCACAAACGGACCGAGCCAATGTCATCATGAATACACAAGCGGAAGTGCGGAGTGCGAATGTGTAAAGCCTTTCTTGTTTTGTGTCGTTTCCTTCAAGAAGAGTTAGAAAAAAAAAACTACCAACGAAAAGTTCCATTCGATTTATTTTCTAATGATCGCTGGGCATCCGTTTCAAATTCCAGTAAATGGCTGCATCGATTATGCTGGTTCCGCGCACGAAGTCTACGGCGACGATGTTGGCGGACGGACCGAGTTCCTCAAAGTACCACTTGCTAACGAATCGATTCACGGAATCGGCCATTTTTCGCAGGCCACCGTAACGATCGGTGATCACACCCCACGGATCGGGCGTGAGTTCCGCCATATCGGTTACCGGGCGATTCGAAAAACTGAACATGTGTCGCTGGTGGATCCGGAACAGATAATTTTTCAGTCCTTCCATACTCTGCACGTCACCCCATTTTTGCTCTGTCGATCGCCACACCAGGTGCGAGTAACTTCGGATGACATATTCATGATCGTAGCACAAGATCACGGTTTTGTTCTGAGCCCAAACGTCCTCCAGTCGTTCGCTCCAGGTAATGGCCGCATCAGCCATAACCTCGAACAACGTTTCGTTCAACAGACGGACCAGTTTGTCGTGAATAGCGTAGTCCTTACCGAATCCAACCGGGAATTCCTGCACATCCAAGATGATAATCTCATTCGTTTCCAGGGCGTAATCTCTGACCTGCTGCAGAATGTTCTTCAACGGGTGCAGTCTCGATATGCCATGGTTCGCCCAAAACAGCGGATTCGTTGATCGGTAATAACCGACCCTTAGGTCGATATACCGAATTCCCTGCAACAACTGCTGCCTGATGTCATCGTCCTGAGTTAGTGTGTATTTCGTTACGATGTTCTCCTGATGTTGATGATTGAAATTCTTCTTAAACGAAGCCGAATCGTGCGTACCGGGAATGAATAACTCTCGCATCCGGAACTGACCCAGATGTGTCCGAAGGTCGTTCATCCACGTCGGGTAGAGCTTCATGCAGTGCTCGGATTGAATCGTACCGTTGGCATTGATAAAGTATGCATAATACCCGTAGCAGGTGGTTGTGATGTCAACGCGTTCCATCAGCTCTCGGTTGAAGATAATATCTGTGCAATTAGAGAAACGGGAAAAGAAGGAAGTGAGTCAGTTACTATTAGCTGTAATTGCGGGTCGAGATTTGTCAGTCGATGTTCAGTATACGAGGTTCAAGTGTGACTAAAATAAAACGCTTGAAAAAGATTTTTCATCTTTTTAAAGTGCGGTCCATTATTGAATTGAAATGATGGTTTTACAAAAATCAATATGCCAAAACAAATAATATCATCTGGAAGCAAATAGAAAACCCACCCGCGACTCATCCCTGACAGGTGCAGCAATCGGTGGAACGGAGTTAATTAAAACTCACCGCATTCAAACAAAATCATACAATTTGAAAAGAAAAATGCACCATCAGAACAACAGCCGACGGAATTATGGATGAGAGTAGCCAGGTCAAATTTAACGCAGGCCACCTGGCGATCATCTGACGATGCCTGAGGGGAAATTAAATTATCATTGTGCACAATTGGGTGCAAATTAATGCATGATGGTGCATCGAAACGTTACCCATGGCATACAATGTGATACAATCGATGCTGAACGGAACGATTGAACAGTATACAAAATCCATCTAAGAATATTCCTGAATTAAAGTGCCACTGGTTAAACTTTTGTGTTGTGTTAATGGTATAAACGACTTAACCGACAAAACAAACTTTATTTCTTACCGCTCAATTTTCTCGTGATGGCCGAACCGATTTCTATAAAATACTATTGATTCAACAAACAGGTTTGAAATTCAAATGGCTGTCACCTACGTTTCCGGTGATATAATGGTATAAGTGACGTAAACACCAAAACTCATTGTCGCTCAATTTCTTCGGATATGGATTAACCGATATCAATAATTTTAGGGCCTTTCGAGTCTAAAATTGTTCTGTGGATCGATTTCGAAGATCATATGGCTGACACGTCAAATGTCACAGGTATAATCGTTTATGTGACGTAATCGACAAAATAATTTTCTTCTATCCATATAATCATTTCCGATTCTGTTTACCTGTGTATCTAAAATAAGCTATCCACATAAATTTGTGTTGTACGCATGTATTTGTGATGGTTTTTTATGCTCAGATCACAGCATGCTGTGCATTTGGCTGTCAGCTTTCGTTTGTGCGGTTGAAATTCTGCGTTTTCAAAATGTCGCGTATTGAAAAGGAAGTGAAAATTATGGTTCTGGACACATGGCTAAGTGAGAAGGGTATTACTATGCGAAAATTGGTCAAAAGTTTTCCAGTTCATCATGCCAGTGTTAAAACCAGTACGCATTGACATAAACGCTGAAGCATGCTTTTGAAAACTACCCGAATCAATTTGAATAAATTGGTGTCAAAAATGAACCCATTTGACGATGGAAGAGAAAGGCATTATCATATCAATTGGTGCGTTGAGAAAAGGTTTGCGTTTTCCAAATTACTCCATCAACTCAACCGATTGATTGCTTTTGAACGTATTTGCACAATAAAAATGGCACTTGAACTATTCGTTTCGTTCAAGATGCACTAGAATAAAGTTTTTACAAGGTCATATATAGTAGTGTTCTAGTTCAAGATGTATAATTTATGGCAGATTAAAAATTTAAATCTGGACATTATTATTACAAGAAAAACTGGCAGCCCCAACAGTGTTTTACTCGTGTTTCATTACCGAATTCTGGGGATACGCTTTTTTTCAATTTCAGTTCTGTTAAAAAAATTCCATATGAAACTTCCAACTGCTGAATTTGCTCTAAGGGTGATTTTTTTGCCGATATCTTTTTAACAACACTGTTTTTGACACATTACACGTGAATCGTGTCGTGTGTCATTGTCAAACTTGTTCAGCTTGGTTTATAAATTAATCATGAATCGACTTATCGACTCAAATTATTCATTTTTCGATTTACTAAATTCATAAACGAGTATCGAAAAATTGTGTTCAGCGACGAAGTTCTGGTTGAATGGATACGTCAACAAGCGAATCTGAAGTGAAAACCAGCCAGAAGCATTGCCAGAGCTACCAAAAAAGTCACTGATTAGTGTGGATTATGGGCCGGTGGCATCATCGGGCCGTACTTTTTCAAAGGCGACGATGGACGGAACGTCACTCTGTGAAGATTGACGATTTTATTTTGACTAAAATGAAAAAAATTGGACATACCTGACATGTGGTTTCAACAAGACGGTGCCACATCCCAAACGGCACGCGAAACAATGGCCAAATCGAGAGCGGCCTTCGGTGAACAGTTTATCTCACGTTTTGGGTCCGTCAATTGACCGCCTAAATCGTGTGATTTAACGGACTTTGGACTATTTCTTGTGGGGTCATGTTAAGACTTATGTCTACAGAATAAACCAGCAACGATGGACACACTGGAAGCCAATAATGAAGCATTTATTCGTGAAATACAGGCCGATATGTTCGAGAGAATGTGCCGAAATTGGACCTTGTGCATGGGTCATCTAAAGCGAAACCGAGGCCAAGATTTGCATGAAATTACCTTCAAACATCAAATATATTGATCGTTCTATCGATTCCAATTAGAATTTAATCAATTTTGACATTTTTTTTTAAATCAAATTCTATACCTCTTGAAAAATCACCCCTTAATTAAAACAGTGAACCCATGATTAATTGTTTTGTCGATCTAAGTGATATTTTTGATATGTAAAATAAAAGATGTTGAAATAGTTTCAACCCAGCACTCCGGTCACTACCGTCATTCTAATGTATTCACGTGATTTTAATAACTAAAATAATTGTATTAAATAGCATCGCACCTGCTTCGTGTGAAATCTGTCCCCAAAGAGAATTCATATTTTATACCATATTTGAAAGAGTATGGACTGGAGAAAATTTTCCTTAATTTTCAAATTAACCGACTTTCGGTGTTTCGATAATATCAAATTACGAAATATCACCGCTGGAAAAAAAATATGCTGATAGTTTTACCTAAATTTGTGACAAAAATAAGCTCAATGAAACAAACGTTATAATCAGACTATTTGAATGACACGATTCGGAGAAATCGTCAATGAGATTATCGTTCTTATCGTGTCAGCAAATAAGCCAAACTATACACTGAAATTAAACCCAATAATCAAAACACGAGTCCAAAAGTTACGTAGAGAGCTTCTTACGTCGTACTAAAGATGCATAATGATGGACAACAGTGCATATGTAAACTCAACGAAAAATGCTTTATGTGTAGATTCACTACAAAAAAACATTCTGATTTGGCAAGAGATTTGCAGCTTGAGATGAAAAAAAAGTTTTTTTCCGTTGCATTCAATCTACAAACTGAAAGCGTTAACTTCTCACATAACGTTACGCGGATATCAAAGGAATTGAGTTGAAAATGGGATGTTGATGAATTTCGTTTCTACACAATTGTATTAAATCCCGAATCTCAGGTTCTGAATAAGGACTACTAAGGAATCGAGCAGGACCCGTATACGCCCTCGGAGACTGAACGACCGAGATCTGACAAGAAAAAAAACAATATGTTTTCTTGTGGAAAACGAGCCCCCCGTCAAGACCTGTACGCAGCAACTAGAAGTTTGTTTTCACTGAAAGATGATCTGGCAAAACATCATCTTCAGAAAACGTCAAAAAACAAAACTTTTCCGCACAAATAAAATGTAGAGTTTAAACCTGTACAAGCAAGTGTCTGGAGAGTTGTGTACTACCCTTCATTAAAGCTCACAAAGATCTTGTGAAGCTTTGGCTTGATTTAGCAAGCTACCACTTAAGGGCGAACACAAAAATTGACTATAAAATTGATCGGGTGAAAACGAACAGCTTAACGCGTGAATTAAAACGTTCCGAGACTGATACATAGATGGCATTGCCAAACAAATTTCCGTATAGTTCCGAGTACCAACCTTCAAATTCAAACAATATCTCTAACATTCTTATGTTTGCTCCACGAGTTACAGTGATTCGACTGGCACTAGTCCTCATTTTCTCAAAGCAATGGTTTGCAAACGATCTCGTGTATTTTTTATCATTGCTTTTTGATAAAAAAATACACTGTAAGCTCAGCAAGGCTTAAAAAATGCTTCGGGTCGGTGCTATGCTAAGTTTAATAAACGTGCTCGTGCTGACAATGTCTTGAACGCTTCTGCCGGCCAAATGAAGTAATTAAATCAAAAGCTTTGGAAAAAAGGCCAAAAAATCGGATTAGGAAACTGTAAATTAAAATTGCGTTAGATAGTTGACATCCTAAAGCGTGTACACTATTTTGCATAATCATTTGTCTAAGAAGAAGCTGTTGTCAACCCGTATGCCGTGTTTCCTCACAGTTAACCATGAATTGGACTTCAAACTGTCACTGGTCCCCAGTGACAACCATCTGTTTGTAGGCCTCAAAAATTGCTCCCAGGATAGAGATTCTACTTCAACGAGGAAGTCGTCATTCTACAATAACGATACTGAAATGTTAGAGAAGCATAGGACTGATTGTGTTGCTCTTCAAGAAGTCTATGCTGATGAAAAAGTTGAGTTTAGCAACAAAAAAAATGTATATTTTTTAGTAAGTTCCGAGACTAATTAATCCACGCGTTAACACTCCAAATACAAAGCCTCAAAAAAAGTTGGAACGGTAACTTTTAGCTGTCATAGCTCAGCTGTTTTTCAACGAATCTCAATAAATTTTACACCCTCGAATTTTGTGAAGTTCGTAGATTGATTCCAAAACTTTGTAGCAGACGATTGGTAAAGAAAAACCAATGAAAATTTGATTTTTCCCGTTCCAAGTTTTTTTCACGCACGCAATATGCCCTATCTGCTTTCCAATTTTCTTTCCTTTGGCAAAATCGTCGCATAGAAAATATTGAATACTTCAACTTTACCGAGTCATAACTTTGTTGTTAGTCAACCGATCTTCAAAATTTTTTCACCATTGGAAAGGCAATACTTCCAGAAATAAAATGCTCTGAATAAAACTAAAAATAGAGTTGAATACCCAAAGTTATAATGAAGACTTTAGATAGATGACCTAAGAAAAGATGAGACTTTTTACAATGATCGTAAATATCTCGAAATTCAAAGCGATGACCTATATATTTTTATACATCATTCGATTGCTAGTGATTCCAGCTACAATTTTCGCTGAACTACCATTCCTGCACAATCAAAAGAAAATTGAATTATATATATATATATATATATATATATATATATATATATATATATATATATATATATATATATATATATATATATATATATATATATATATATATATATATATATATATATATATATATATATATATATATATATATATATATATATATATATATATATACACCTAGAAAATATCGTGTAAATTTACGTCTTCTAAGACCGACATATACGAGCGTCAAAAATGACTCATTTTTACATTAGATCTAACACATATTTAATGCATTCTGACATATTTTTAAGTGCTGAAGCATGTAAATTTACTCGTCTGCTGTAAAAGTAGTATATGTTCGACACATACGTAAATCATTCTTGTAAAATTCTGTCATTTTACGAATTACGTTCTTATGATTTGAGTCATATGCGGATTTACGTCACCGGTGAATTTCATTATTTTTTGCTGTATATATATATATACATGAATTTTTCATTTTTTTCACATGTTTGTATATAACTCAAACATTAAAGCGATGACATGTACATTTTTTTGATTCAAAATATTGGAATCATTACCAGAAACAATGTATTGATGATCAAAATTATATATCCGTTCAAAGAATCTCAAGAAATTCGGTACAAATACAGAGAATTTCTATTATTGGTAAAATTTTTCCAAAAATAAACAAATCAAAACTTTGAAATTTTATGACATATATTTTTTTATTATTTTAGTTGGAAATTTATTATGAACAAAATTCACAAAAAAACTGAAACTTGGATTTAACTGAAAATCTTAAAAATTTTGGTAAATATACCTAAACTCTAAAAAAAATTATGTTTTTGTATTGGACGAAAGATCTAAACAATTTTTATGCACAACCCAAACGCAATTGATAACTACTAAAATTAGGTTTTTTTGTTTTAGGTTTTCCGTAAAATCTAAAAAAAATCGGTAGAAGATCGGAAATTTCAAAATTTCTGTTATATATTGCGTTCCAACGTTTCTGCAAATCAAACTGAAAATATTGGAATCCGTTTTGATTTCATCTGTTTCAAAGAGACGTAGAATTTGTTTCTATTATTAAAATAAATTTTGTGACAACACGAAAATTTAAAATTATTTCAATGGCTTTGAACAATAAGAAATAGAACGTAAAATTATATGAATTTCGTATACTAACCCATGGCAAAAGAAACCAACTGCAATTAAAAAAAAATATTGCTTGATTTTTGTTTTACAAGCAATTAAGATCAAAAACATATATCTTAAAATTTCCGCTATCCTAAACAACATCAATTATAATCGATAGAATATTAAAATTTAAATATCACAAACTTAGAATTATTTCGGAATGTATAGAATTCGAAAATTATTTGAATTTTCTATTAGTAAACAATTCAGAAAAAGTATAATTCTGAATTTAGCACAAAAAATCACACGAAATTAAGTAAAATTTGTTTTTATCCACCTAGTTGTGTAATGATGCCTTTCTCATAGGTATCCCTCTTATTCTCATGTATTCTTCAAACAGTTTTGTTTGATATTTGAAAAACATGAAAGCTAGTGCATGAACTAGTGTAACCTACAAAACAGTTCTCAAATTGGTTAGTCCATCTTTCTCAGTGAAGTGAGTTCCACTATTTCAGGTACTTATGAAACTGGAATCGCCCCGAATATTGGCTTTGCAGCAGCCTTTGAGATTAGCACCAACCAACCAATCTATTTGCAGCTTACAGTTGTCTTCGTCTCGAAAAACAACCTCTTCGTTTGAATGCTTTTTACTGAATGAAACCCTGCACCTATGTTATCAGAACTAATTGGCTCAAGTGGCATGTTCCCCTAGTTATTTGGTGATTCGTGCCTTGCGTAACTTCTCATTAACTTCCTGATGGGAAGGAAAGAATAAAAGGAACATGTAAGGGAAATGGGAATTGGGTGAGGTGGGAAAACAGCACAAAACATAAAGAAATAAATCGTCCTGCATTTCCGAATGGATGTTGAACGATCTGCAGGTGCCAAAATGCACGGTTGATAAAACCTCCAACCACCGAGAGGCCTTAGAGATTTTACAAAAGCGACACCATTCTGCATTCCCCGAAGAATGCAGACCGATTTCTTTCCTAAAATGAACTTGAATTAATTTAACACTTTAGAAGACAAAAATACCTTATTTTCATATATAGCTTATAAATGACTTACATGATACGAGTATTTTCTATGAAAAAACCCAATGTTTGAACATAATTTAAAAAAATATCTCCTCAAACATGCTCAAACATGCTCAAAAATATTTTCTGCATATACAAAAAACGGATTTTTTTTTCGTTTGCCTCAATGTTAGATATAGCAGTTTAAAAATAACCTGTTTTTGAACTAGTTTTGTTCATAACTTCGGTTCAGAAAACGCTACCTGAATACGACAGTCATTAAAAAAATGGATGTTCAAAGATATCTATACGAAAAGAGAAAAATATAAATGCTAGAGCAAAAAATCTGATTTTTTGAGGAACACCCTAAGTTGCTCTTTAAAAATAGCTGCAACACTAAAACCGTTGCAGATACTACTATGATGTCCTCAGCAAAGCTGCTCGATATAAGTTTATCTACAATTTTGCCGAAGAATGCTGTCCTCTACCTCAATACATCCGGAAAATAAGTTTTGGATCACTTTAATAATAAGAGCCACCCTAATACCATGTACATCGACATATGGCTTATATTCACTGATCATTTGTTTTAAAGACATCATAGCTCTAAAGTATAAGGTTAAGCCACAAATGTTTTTGTCCACTGTGCAATGCAATTTAACTCGGAAATTTTAAAATTTCCGATCTATTATCTATTTTTGAGATTCTACGGCAAACCTAAAACAGAATCAGAATTTAGTAGTTAACAATTGCGTTTGGGTTGTGCATAAAAATTGTTTAGATCGTTTGTCCAATACAAAAATATAACTATTTTTAGAGTTTTAGGTTATTTACTAAAATTTAAAAAAATTTTAGTGAAATCCAAGTTTCAGTTTTTTTTTGTAAATTTTGTTTATAATAAATTTACAACTAAAATAATAAAAAAATATATGTCAAAAAATTTCAAAGTTTTGATTTCATGTTCTTTGGCAAAATTTTCCCAATAATTCAAATTCTCTGTATTTGTACCAAATTTCTTGAAATTCTTTGAACAGATATAAAATTTTGATCATCAATACATTGTTTCTGGTAATGATTCCAATATTCTGAATCAAAAAAATGTACATGTCATCGCTTTAATTTTTGAGTTATATACAAACATGTGGAAAAAAACGAAAAATTCATATATATTTATAAATTCATCGATTTTTCAATGTTTTCTTTTGATTGTGCAGGAATGGTAGTTGTAGCTGGAATCACTAGCAATCGAATGATGTATAAAAATATATTTTGAAGATCGGTTGACTAACAACAAAGTTATGACTCGGTAAAGTTGAAGTTCTCAATATCCGCTTCGCGATGCAGGTGCCGCATGAATGCAGATAGGGCACATTTTGAGCTTAAAAAAAACTTGGAACGGGAAAAATCAGATTTTCATTAGTTTTTCCTAAAAGGTCGTCAATAATGATATACTTAAAATAATCTACAAACTTCAAAAAATTCGAGGGTGTAAAATTTATCGCAATTAGTCAAGTAACAACTGAGCTATGATAGCTCAAAATTACCGTTCCAACTTTTTTCGAGGCTTGGTGCTTCGCGTAACTCTTTTAGGCTTGGTATTAGGAGTGTTAATACGTGAGCTGAGCTCAGTTTACAGTTTAAACAGATTGAATCAATTGTTGAAGGTTGTTTGATAAAAAATAATTTCGCTTCACACCATTCTTCGGAGCTTATGAAGCCGTATTCGGAAACTTTTTCACTATTTTTGCTGCTTCCTAAGCAGAGCTAATCAATCTTAGCTTCGCTTGCAAACTATGAGAACGAAATACATGTCCAGTCAATGACATAAGCGGAAGAGTAGTTTCAAAATTGTGTTTTTTCTTTCATTTGCCCTTTCAGTCATTTGCAGTATTCTGTGAGAATCCCATAGTATGCAGTGTCGATATTCAACCGAAGCTGTGAGAATCGAAAATGACAGAAAAAGGTTTCACAATAACTTTACCCTGTTGGGGCTCGAATTTGTAGTAGTATTGGTTTCCAAAGAGGATCTGGGATGTAATTACTTCGATTTACCATATTTTAGTCACTTTTTATAGCCAAGCGTCACAGATTTTCAATACATCGATGAAAGAATGAGAATTGAAATTCAACTGATGCTCCCTGAAGACGTTAGTTTGGTTTCGTCTTGTCATAGAGGTCATTATTCTCTCTAATTTTTTTTAATGAGAAACGAAAATGCTTCGTCTCTCTTCGTTTGTTCTGGTGTCGGTCATTCACGAATGAGACAGTTAAATATTGAAAATGATGCTGTTGGATTGGATTCTTTCATTGAGAATGCGTGACAATTTTAAGCTCTGTTCCTAAGCATTGCATTTGCTTCTTTTACTTTCTCCTCCGTTTTTCTGAATTCCCGCTTGAGAAGTCCCTTTAGGCTTCGATTAGACGTGCTTCAGAGTAATTCGAAAGATTCTGGTCCTTAGAGACAAAATGCACTCAGTTAGCTTCATATCATTGCATATGTAATGGCCTGACCATTACAATAGTGGCATAGAGCTAAATTCCATCAAAATTGTGTCATTTCAGAAAAGAAGGGCAAAAGTTGTTTATGGGAACTGCCAAATGAGGTACTTTGTTTCGAGTTTTTTAACCGGTGTCAATCCAGTTGTCGTACACGGAACGACCGAAATTAGCTCTGCGCCTAATTCGTATTACTGTTTTTGAATTAGTTGATTTTAACAACAAAATTTCCAAAATAACTATAAAATTAGTTAAAATTGAGAATTTACTTTGCTGAAAAAACTCTTAGTTTTAGAGAATGTGTTTAGTTGGTGAATATCCTGGACTCAAACCAGCAATATTTCAATCCAACACGAAATTCTCATTGACAACTAATTTTGTTATTAAAATCAGAAAATTTGTTTCTATTTATCTATCACCATCATTACTGAAGGACAGCACAAAAAAACCAAAACTGAAATGGGTATTATTAACAAGTTTATTAGCCAAAAACTCATGAGAAGTGTCAAAGCAAAACAATCCATTAAAAAGCTAAAAAGGACAGTCTTATTGAAACTGCTTGAACATTGTTTTGATGTTTTTCGCATGTGTGCGATATATCTTTATTTAAATTTCTAAACCGATATGTAAAAATGTCGTAAACTGTTAGTGGAAATCGCATTTATTCAGAATTTGTGCGCACTTGAAGCGATTGTGCGTAATAATGTTTTTACGCGGAACAGTGAAGTGAATTTCGAATGTTTCACTCTAATTGTGATGAAGTTTTTTTGTATCTTCAAACCTTCCGAGCTGCGCCGTCCGGTGTACTATTTGTATTCGGTTTTTGTTTTCCGAGTGCTCAAAGTTTTCAGTGAGAATGAAGAAAACAGTGATTTAGAAGAAAAAAAATTCAAAAAGATGTTTACGTTTCGTTTATGTCTTTTTCTCCAACACAACATCGTATTTATACCTGCCAATATAGAAAAGACAACCGCGTCTGAATTTTTTTCGGCAGTAGTGTGCCATCTAGTGGCTAGTAGTCATTAAGGTGTTACCGTTTCGGTGACAGGGCGCCATATAGCTGCAGATTGCAGAAGCCAATTCAACCATTCATATTGGTTGAAAACAACATTATATTTCTTTAATTCAACTAAAAAATTAGTTGACTGGATATGAAGTGTACCTTAGCTAAGAAATGACAGTACGTTTAATTTGTGAATTCAACTAAAAAAAATAGTCATTTCAACAAATATTTTATTATTATTAAGGGAATGAGAATAAAAAATCTAAATCAGCAAAAGTAAGATTTTTTTAGTTGTCTCAAAAAATAACTAACTAAAATCAGCAAATCAACTAAATTTTTCGCGAAAATGCTGATTTCGGTCGTTCCGTGTATATTCGAGTCATGACCTGGAAGTATCGGTAGGGTCGTAGCACCAGCCGTGCAATAGTTCTATACGCTGTGGATCGGCTGCGAAGCCTACTGAAACAGAAGGTCAAATTCCACAATAGGAATGTAATACCATGGCTTGGCATTTTTTCGATGAAATCGTCAAGGATATAAATTCTTTGTATGATATCGTCAAGTCAATAAACTTACTGAAGAACAAGCTACGTATGGAAAGCCTAACAGAAAAAGTTCGGTGTAGCAACATTTAACTTGTGAATTCTATGAATATTTTGTTTTGCACACGGAAAGACCGATATCAGCATTTTGGCGAAAAAATTAGTTGATTTTCTGATTTTAGTTAGTTATTTTTTGAGACAACTAAAAAAATCTTACTTTTGCTAATTTAGGTTTTTCAATTCTAATTCCCTTGATAATAATAAAATGGCTATTTTTTTAGTTAAATTCACCGATTGTCATTTCTTAGCTAAGGCACACTTCATATCCATTCAACTAATTTTTTAGTTGAATTAGAGAAATAAAACGTTGTTTTCAACCAACATAAATGGTTGAATTGGTTTCTGCCATTTGCAGCTATATGGCGCTCTGTCATCGAAATAACGTTAATACCGTAATGACTACTAGCCACTAGATGGCACACTACTACCGAAAAAAATTTCAGTCGCGGTTGTCTTTTCTATATTGGCAGGTATAAATACGATGTTGTATTGGAGAAAAAGACATAAGCGAAACATAAACTTCTTTTTGAACATTTTTCTTCTAAATCGCTGTTTTCTTCATTCGACTTCGCAAAATCGACTCTCTCACTGAAAACTTTGAGCACTCGGAATATCAAAACCGAATACAAGAAGTACATAGGACGGCGTGGCCCGGAAGGTTGGAAGATACAAAAAACATCATTTGACATGTACAACTAGAGTACAACATTCGAAACTCAATTCACTGTTCCGCGTAAAAACATTATTACGCACAATCGCTTTAAATGCGCCCAAATACTGAATAAATACACTTCCCACTAACAGTTTACGTCATTTTTACATACCGGTTTAGAAATTTATATATGGATATATCGTAACACATACGAAAAACATCTAAACAATTTGCAAGCAGTTTCAACAAGACTGTCCCTTTTAGCTTTTTAATGGATTGTTTTGTTTTGACACTTCTCATGAATTTTGTTGGTAATAAACTTGTTAATAAAACCAATTTCATTTTTGTTTTCTTTGTGCTTCCTTCAGTAATGATGGTGATAGATAAATAGAAACAAATTTTCTGATTTTAATAACAAAATTAGCTGTCAATGAGAATTTCGTGTTGGATTGAAATATTGCTGGTTTGTGTCCAGAATATTCGCCAACTAAACACATCCTCTAAAAATAAGAGTTTTTTTCAGCAAATAAATTCTCAATTTTAACTAATTTTATAGTTATTTTGGAAATTTTGTTGTTAAAATCAACTAATTCAAAAACAGTAATACTAATTAGGCGCAGAGCTAATTTCGGTCGTTCCGTGCAGGAAAAAATTGACCAGACTCTTTTCCTACGCGGAGAACAGAGCGTTCTTCAAATTTAGATTTTACTCTGAGTTTTTAATTGGTGGAATTTGCAATACCACATTAGTCTTGTAACAATAATGCTCCTAGGTTGAACAGAATTATATTATGAAATTGATAAAAAAATATTCTTCCACGTTTATTATACCATACCCGGTTTGGCTTCCGTTAAACTAAAGGAACAAATGATTGCATTGCATGGTCTTCAACTGACCTCCAAATTGTTTAAGTTCAAAAACAACAAATGACAATTTTTACACAGAAATGAAATATTCCAGTGAGCTTCCAGTGAGGTCGACTTTCGGTTCCAGAAAAACAGGGTGATTAGTGTGAAAAATCCGATTCAAATCTACTTCCTCATTTTTCTCAGAGATGGCGAGACCGATTTTAACAAACTTAGGTTCAAATAAAAGCTCTCATTTTTACTGGCCAAGCGAATCGATTTCGGCTATAGCAGTCCCTGGCTTCCGGTTTCGGAAGCACCGGGTATATTGTTCACAAACTCTAAAATCGAACTCACTTTTCTCAACGATGGTTTGCCCTATTTTCGTAAAATCAGTTTCTAATGGAAAGTCTTGTGATTTCATTCGAGATTCCTGAATTTCATCCTTCTGGTTCCGAAATTACAGGGTTATGAGCAAGGTTGGCAATCATCATTTTTTACTTCATCATCAGTGAGTTTAGCTCACCTGCAAATCGGTTTCAGAAGCATCACTGAGCGAGTTGAGTAACTGGGTAACCATTTGTGTAGATTCAATCAATCAGCAGATCATCAAATATTAGAACCCACTGAGAGACGATTTGTGAGTGTTGTGATTTGATGTGTTTGTACATCAACACATTGAATCAGATTCTTATGACACTGTCTCGCTTGTATTCCCCATCCACCAGGGTTCCCATGGGCGGCCAACGCTCGAATCGATGTCATTTCAATCCAATACTCAACACATGTTCTCGTATGCTGGAAAACGCATTCAGTTCAGTAGCCAGTTGTGTTTAGCTCGAGACATGAAATTCAGTCGTTTAAGGTATACATCACTCTACGGTTCGACTTCTGTTTTCGTACATTAATGCTCGTGCTCGGTTTGAGTACCAGCAAAAACAAAACCGAAAATCAGGGTTGTGTTGGCAGCTCTGTGGTACGGTGATGTCAAACTCAGTACTCACTTTTTAAAACTAGGAATGAGAGTTAGATGCTATGAAATCAAAACTGAGAACCATCAATACCATCATAGTTTGATGTCAGCGGTGCTCTGTATAGGTGAGTGTGTTTGTTTGGATCGGCGATGAGTTTCATCTTTACCATCATTTTACGGATTCAATCGTAAATCATTAGGTGAACTGATGAATAGAAAAAATCGAACCTCATGAGCGAGTTTTGGCCACCCTTGGTTGTGAGTGTCAAAAACTACAAGCTGACATATAAACTTTCATATAAGTACGTACATGCGCTGATACGGAAGAAGAAAACACAACACCGTCTTTACGAACGATGCACGCAACGTGCGCTGTTCGAATTCGTACACGGTCGAGACACGACCGAACATAATGACATCAAAAATGCAATTTTGAAACTCTCTCAACAACAGATTTAAATTTGAAAAATAGGCAAATAATTGTGAAACACTAACGTTACTAATATATCATCGTCAACTGTATTTATAACAATATTATTTGCTTTTTTAAGAACTTCGGCTTCTGTTCGTAAATGAAAATTTCTGTTCACAGCCAGCGCAGTCGCAACCTAATATAATGTTCATCAAGAAATAATATAATTTCATGTTCAAATCACCTAGTGATAAGCGCTTAAAACTACGGTTATTCGTTTTCTGCAACCACCTGAACGGGCCTCGTCCGGTAGTACCGGGCCTAGCGAATTTCTGCCGGGTCGCACGTGTAACATTAGTTTAACAAGTGACAATCAGGTCGGAGCTACTGGAATCCCTTAGGGCCTGAGGTAGACCGTCAAATGTTCCGGTTCGGGATGTGTTGGCGAGTCGGGATAGTTTATATATGCTTTTCATATACCAGTACCTTAAACACATTAATATACAAGTGTAATCCGGAATAATCTTCACCTACAGGTTCGAGACTAACATTCGCCCGATTCTCCAAATCCCTCGCGTCCACCATCTCTGTAGAAAATAACAAGATCTTTTTGCTGTCACTAACTTCTTCGTTCCCCCTTTCTCCGTTTCTCCACCATCTCGATGTCAACTAATTAGATCTTTATCGCTTTTGGTCATTCGTTCTCATACCCCCTTTTTCACCCCGTTTTCCACTAAATTACTTCTCTATACTTTTTTTCATTCTCTTAGGCAAAATCATCGCCCACCGAAAAACTGCTTCAGTCGATGAACAACATGCGGGCCACCCGCTGGGTCTCTGTGACCTGGGGGTGTTCCCCGCGGACCCATTGAAACGTATAATCGTCATCTGGAAGACACTAATGTCATATTTAATCCACCGACCATTGCCGACCGCCAGCTGCAGACCGAATCTGCCAGAATCGACCATTGCGACCGGAATAATACCCTAGTTTTAAGTTAGTTATAATTTAAAATAAGAAAATGCCCTTGGCATCTAAGAGCTTAAGCAGTGTGCCTTCAAATTTGTTACTATTGATTAAAAAAAAACAAGTGACAATCCAAAAAATATTATGTAATTCAAGCACGATTCTCTGATGAACATTCAGACTTTCTAATCGTCAACAGTTTCCTTGGTGTTCTGTTTCAGTTTTCCTCAATTCATCCAACGATCCCCTCGCTCACGTGCAAATAGTTTTTTGTTAGCCGGACGAGAGAAGTTAACATGGTGGTAACCATAGCAACCCAATCACTCACCGGTGAAGCGAATTGCAATGCAAGTGTATTCACTGCACAAACGAATTCATATTGGACACACAGCGCCGCACTGCACACATGTTAAATGTGGCAAATCCATCAACAAATCACCTAGATACAAGCGCTTCAAATTAGGTCCAAAAAATCAATCACAGAAAGTTCTGAATTGGCCTGCTAGTTCCCGTAGAATCAACAGCTGATAATATTCAATATACTCAAACGAAAACGACGACGCAAAACAAAAGCCAAGCATTCAGCGAGCGACAAGCAGCCGTTCACGAAAAGTCAACAAGATGACATCATTTGCTCTTCTGTGATTGGTTAATAAAAACATCGGTCGATTCTAACCAATTTTTCAATAGTATGCTATTGAAATACTAAAACGTCGTTGCCATACATGTTTAAGTTGAAAGTTTCCGAATCGATTGGTTGTTAAATTATATCAATCCATCAACAAATGATTGAATTATTAAAGTTTTAAATTATGACAGAAAAAGGTTACGCCGCTATCTTTGAAACTATTCATTGACACCCGGATCCGTATAGTGAAGAGTAAGGCATTTTAAATGCTAAAAACGGCTTTATCTCTATAATCAATATTCATTGAATTCTTATTGACTAAGAAAACAATTAAGATGTTTCCTTAAGAATCCGTCAAACTTTACCCATTTCTGATTTAGCTCATATTTAGCATGGGAACTTTGTTTGAACGTGCTTAAACTTTTGAGCACTATCGCTTTACGAAATTAGGGATGACCCCAAAATATTGGCACCCTAATGTTCATGCATTCAATACTAATAACCAAAAAACCATTTTACACCGCTTACCAGTCATGGTCCATCCGTTCTTGAAGATTGGCTTAATCGCAAACAGCACCTCCTTCTTGCGTTCTCCGTACTCATCGCGAACGTCGTACTCCCAATAAATTTCCACCATCTGCGTGGTTGCAATCACCGGGTCTTCCGTCGTTGTCACCGTCGGTTCCGTTCCTTCCTCGCCGCCACTACCTTCTTCGCCGAGAGACACATCGGTGCTACTTTCCGAGTCGCTCGCTTCCGTTGACGATGACAGTTCCTCACGCACGGTATAGTAGTAGAACTTCTGCTGAAACGCTTTAATGGGGAAATCTTCCGTCAACAAGATGTACCCGTCGGGGTCGTCAAAGTTTCGCCAAGTCAGCTCGAGCGTCTGATGACGCGCGTTCACCGTAATGTACAGGTCGGAGATCTTGGGCTCGTACACGCGATCACCTACGGGACAGTAATCAATTGTAAATTAAATCCACTTACGGCGTACCGAGAATACCGGCTGATGGGAAAAACCTCACCAATAAATCGCTGCGCTTGGCCTAATTGAATAATCGTGAGTAGTTGCAGCCACATCACTCCTGCCGCAATCAATCTTGCTGCACTATTTTCCGCGTTCATGTTTTTATCGTTGTTTTTGTAGATCGGCTACCGAAAAACAAAAAAAAAACATAATCCCACACAAACCGGAAGTTATTTAACTGATACACCAATCACTTTCACACCGAAAGGGGCTCCGATCGTAGGGAGTAGGGAGGCCTTAAAAGCAACTTCGCACTTTAGCACTTTGCTTTTTTTTCACTCACTCACTCGCGCTATCTCTCTCTCTCTGTCTCTATCTCGCGCAGCTACACACGACGCGGCAGTAATATTCGCATGTCGCGTTCAGAGCGTCGATCCGTACCCAAGCGGCTCTGTCACCCAACTGATTAGCACTGGCACCAAGTAACGGATCGACCGACCGACCGACCGATTGACTGACTAACTAAGTGTGTATCTCGCTTTGCTAGTTCAGAGGCTGGATCAAACCGAGATATTGCGGTGCGGTGCCACATGAAGTGTTCCTACTGCCTCATCTAGTGGAGAGCTAGTAGTTTGTGTAAAGTTTGTTGTGCTCTCGCGTTTAAAAGAGTTCGTATGTTTCTTTCTGGGTCACAAGTGTTACCTTCTAGGTAGCTCTAGAGTTTGGCCCTAGAGAACGTCGAGTTGATAAGTTCGGTGACCCACATTCGACTGGTATGGTATTTGAAGATAAATAAAGATGGCATAATTTACGTTTTAATCTCGCAAACTGAACAACGAAGCCCAGATTGTCGATCACGAGCAGGCTTGCTTCATTTGTTTGTCCTAGCCGTGCTCCAATTTTCGCACTCCTTTCGTCAAAAATTTTCCCCCGAAGTCTAATACCTGACGCTGATGAGTTTGTTGTGTGCACTCTTCATAAATATAATATTAGGATTCATCAGCTAGGTAGCTCCACCAGCCTAGCGCCGCTGTCGACACAAGCACCAGAGCCTGGCAGCATGTTTATCAAACAGGAACATGTTAAAGTGGTCTTCAGAAAAAATTTATTCCGTTCATCGCGATTCCAAGCATATGTAATTTGAGAGCGGCATGATGAAATTATGTTGTACATCGCTTTATGTGATTTAATACTTGATAGGATGAATAGGTAGTGGGTTCCCAAGCCTGTTGACGTAAGTTCGAGACTCAATCTAACCATTCAATTGCCATGTACACTTACGAATCGGATACGAAATCTATTGAAACAGAAAGCTATATTCCATATCGAAATGTAGTACCCTGATTTTACTTCACATGTTAAATGCTTCTATATTCGGTTGAATAAATTATAAAAGTATGTCCCCTGTTTATTACGTATACCGAGTAGTACACGTTATTACATTTTGATGACAATGACTTGAAGCAAAAATGAAACATTAATTTAAACACAAAAAAGCGTAGGACTTTTGCGACTTAGCGAAAGTTGCCAACCAAGTTTATCTGAAATGTTTGTGGATATTTTTTTCATTCAACAATTGTTTTAACGATGATTGGCATTCGATAATCCTAACTAATAAGGAGTGTATCGAAAATAAGTTATCCACAAATTTTTCTTTCAAATTATGATAAAAAACGATATTTTATTCAAACTAAAAATTGATCCTTTATTGTACGAGGTTAAACTTGAGCATAATGAAAACCGGATGAAATTTAAGTTATTCCTTCGCGAATTTTCGAACTTTTGATCGAACGCTCTTCATCAAGTTCCGGACAAGTGTGCATCGCATTTTTTGAACGTTTGAGCCCCAATTTGATTTGAACTCCTGCATGTTCCCATCTACCTTACCAGTCTTCTTGAAGAACCTCTTCACGATTGCCCAATAACGTTCGATGGGTCGAAGCTGAGGCCAATTTGGTGGATTGATATTTTGCTCAACGAAATCTATACCCTTTTCCGCAAGCCAACTAAGAGTGGTTTTGGCATAGTGAGCCGGCGCTAAATCTGGCCATAACAGTGAAGGTGTACTATGCTTCTCATGTAAAGGCAGAAATCTCTTCTGGAGATATTCAGATCGATAGATTTCTGCATTTATAGTTCCGGTAGTGTAAAAAATGGTTGACTTCAAACTAGAGATGGTCGGGTATAGACTGAAATAAATGTTCATGTTTTTATGGTTAGAATCCTAATGATTTATACGAAAATTTTAAAAATCTCCAACCAATATTTAAAATGACAGTTTTCTGGTGTCTGAATGTGATATGAGTACTGCACTACATTTTATATATGAATCAAATAAGTTTTACTGGATTGTGCATTAAACAGCTTTAAAATGGCAGTCCATTAAAACCTACGTGAAATATAAGGTCTGACCGTAACATCTTATACCGTTTTCGTTTATTGATCAGAGCAGCCCGAAAGCTGACTCAGAGTCGCCCAAACCTGAGGTCGCTCTAGATCGGACTCCAATCGCGTAGTTTCGCTCTGAAAATTTTCTCGGGTCGCACCACGCATCCATGCAAGTTTGTTTATTTTTTCTTTTTTTCATGAGTTGTTGTTTAGGGCGCGTACCACGTGTTCGTTTTACTCGGAGTCAGAGTCGCCCGCGTCTAGGTTCAAAAACGAAAACGGTATTAGAGCTAAAGCAGTGTGTCTTATTAAATATGTTATAAAAAAGTAGGGTGGAAAATATTCACATAACTTCTCACGTAACTATGATTAATCGTTGTTTTTAAATGAAGAAAAGAAATGTTTTTTTTCTGGAAAAATATGTTAGTTGTCAGGTCTGGTCCTAGGCGGGAATGTCAAAACCCCTTGAATCAAATTGTTTATTTTTCGAAAGAACTGTGTTTATATGAAATACAAATGTTCGGGTAATCGATCAGAAAAAAATTTACCCGTACCCGAGTGAGCAGTAAATTTTTTTACCCGTACCCGACCCGTACCCGATTGCAAATAAAGATTTTTTCCCGTACCCGACCAAAAACCCGTCGGGTACGGGTACGGGTCGGGTTTCGGGTAAAATACCCGAGACCCGACCATCTCTACTTCAAACCACAGGAACATATTGCTTGCCATACCAGTACCTTTCGACCGAATTTATCCACTTGAATCGACCTGTCCGCATCGCTCACATCCTCCCCAACGACGACACTAAAGTATTGTGAACCTGGAAGGGTTTTTGAATCCGGGGCCTTGTTGCTGCTCGCTTCTTCTGTTCTACACTTTGTTTCGAGATTTTCTGCTTCTTGTAGGTCTTCAGGTGATTTCGCCTTTCGGTACGCTGGATCAATCCGACACTCGTTCCTGCTTTTTTGGCCAAATCACGTATTGACATTGATTTGTTTTTCATGATTAGAGATACCACTTTCTGGTCCAGTTTCGGGTTGGAAGAACCGGGTTTTCTGTCTCTTCCTGGTAGCTCATCCAAAGAATAGTGTTCCCTAAACTTATTAATGATGGTTTTAACACTAGCATGATGAATTCCAAACCGCTTCGCCAATTTTTGCATAACATAGCAATACCCTTCTCTCTTAGCCATCTATCGAGAACCGAAATTTTCACTTCCTTCTCAATACGCGACATTTTGAGAACGCAGAATTTCAACCGCACAAACAAGTAAACATACGAAAGCTGACAGCCAAACGCACAGCATGCTGTGATCGGAGCATAAAAAACCATCACAAATAAGGAGTGTATCGATAAGTAGTTAGCAACATTCAAACAGTTATTACTCTTATTGATCCGGAAACGCGAAAGAAAATTCTGCACACTTGGTGCTCAGAAAGTGGTGTCACGTAACAGATCGGCTGAAAAGTTCGTATCGTTTCTATAAGAGGGCGCCACTAGAATTAAATCCATACCATTTTCAGTTAGTACCAACCTTCAAAAGATACGTGTATACATTTGACAGCTGTCTGATTATTAGTTTGTGAGATATTGCATTTTGAGTGAAGCTACTTTTGTTATTGTGAAAAAATGGAAAAAAAGGAATTTCGTGTGTTGACGAAACACTACTTTTTGATGAAAAAAAGTGCCGCCGATACCAAAAAATGGCTTGATGAGTGTTATCCAGACTCTGCACCGGGCGAAGCAACAATTCGTAAGTGGTTTGCAAAATTTCGTACTGGTCATATGAGCACCGAAGACGATGAACGCAGTGGACGTCCAAAAGAGGCTGTTACCGATGAAAACGTGAAAAAAATCTACAAAATGATTTTCAATTACCGTAAAGTGAAGTTGATCGAGATAGCTGACACCCTAAAGATATCAAAGGAACGTGGTGGACATATTATTCACGAATATTTGGATATGAGAAAGCTTTGTGTAAAATGGGTGCCGCGTGAGCTCACAATCGATCAAAAACAACAACGAATTGATGATTCTGAGCAGTGTTTGGAGCTGTTATATCGAAATAAAACCGATTTTTTTCGTCAATATATAACAATGGACGAAACATGGCTCCATCACTTCACTCCGGAGTCCAACCGACAGTCAGCTGAGTGGACTGCACGCGATGAACCGAACCCAAAGTGTGGAAAGACTCAACAATCGGCTGGTAAGGTTATGGCGTCTGTATTTTGGGATTCGCATGGTATAATTTTCATCGACTACCTTGAAAAGGGAAAAACCATCAACAGTGACTATTATATAGTTATTAGAGCGTTTGAAGGACGAAATTTCAAAAATTTTGTTTCATCAAGACAATGCACCGTGTCACAAGTCGATGAAAACCATGCTGAAATTGAACGAATTGGGCTTCGAATTGCTCCCTCATCCACCGTATTCCCCAGTGACTTTTTCCTGTTCTCAGACCTCAAGAGAATGCTCGCTGGTAAAAAATTTAGAAGCAATGAAGAGGTAATCGCTGAAACTGAGGCCTATTTTGAGGCAAAGGACAAATCGTACTACAAAAATTATATCGAAAAGTTGGAAGATCGCTATAATCGCTGTATCGCCTCTGATGGCAATTATGTTGAATAATAAAAACGAATTTTGGCAAAAAAATGTGTGTTTCTATTAAACGATACGAACTTTTCAGCCGAACTGTTACAACGAAATTGCAAAACGGGTGAAAGTGCACCACACCAGTGACAAAAATATTATCGAGAAGTTCGGTAAGACCCTTTCCAGCCCGGCCGGGACTTAAAAGTGGTTGAGTACATCAGGAAAAACCCATCGGCGTCGATGCGGGATTTGGCCAAGTAGTTCAACACCAGCATCGGGATGATTCAACGGATCAAAGTTCGGAACTCCCTGAAAACGTACAAGAAACAGAAGGTGCCGAAAAAGTCCTTGGTACAGCAAGTTCAGGCCAAAACAAGAGCGCGAAAACTGTATAACCGGATTCTACAGAATAAAGACAGATGCATCCTGATCGACGACGAAACCTACGCCACTTTACGTGGCAATGGAAAAGTTTGGGCAGAAGGTGTTGGTCTGGTAAGCAATTTGTACCTGTGGTTTGCGGTCGTCGATTTTCTTCACGAAGGGCACAATTAACGCCAAGGTGTACGAGGAAGAATGTTTGAAGAAGAGAATGTACAGAAAGCATAACGCTCCTCCTCTATTCAGGCCGGATTTGGCTTCAGCCCACTACGCCAACTCCGTTGTACAGTGGTTGTCGAAAAATAATGTACAATTCGTGAAAAAGGATATCAATCCACCGAACTGCCCGGATCTTCGGCCAATTGAAAGGTATTGGGCAATTATCAAGCGGCACTTTCGGAAGGAAGGTACAGTGTCCCAAAACATACAGGAGTTCAAAAAAAACTGGACAGCTGCCACCAGGAAAGTCACAAAAGTAACTGTGCATAATTTAATGAAGAATGTCAAGTCCAAAGTGCGAGCGTTTCACAGAAACTAGGATTTTCTTCAATATAATCAGTGAAATGCATAGAAATGTTATTTTTTCACAATATATCGAATCGCTTTTTTATTCAATAATCAATGTTGCTAACTACTTTTCGATACACTCCTTATTTCATGGCCTGTGCTATGATTCCTACGGACACCCAGTGATGGGCTGCAGAGACCAGTCACTGTTCTAACTAATTAATTTTTATACATTAAATAAATGAACTGGGAAGAATAGACACTCAATTATATATTTATCTTATTTTCTACACACAAGTGCAAAGAACGGAGTCTTCGATTGGCATTTTCAATTCAAATTCCTATAACACAAGTACTTCAAAATGTGGCTGTGAATTGCTTCTTCGAGATAGGGTGAAGATATTGGCACCGATCTCGTTCATTGTATTTTTTTTAAATGAACATAAATCGGTTTAAAATTCTTTCACATTTGATGTGCTCTTATCGATAGAATACCGACCACAAAAATAAAAACACATATCTCTAAGATCGTGTGTTTATTCCTAGGGGCAACAAAATTGAAATCGAGAACAAATTGCTGATTGTATTGAAGTGGTAGCAATCAACAACCAAAATTTTCCCGCTAAACGCTTTCAATAAAAATGAAATGCTACGAATATTGAACAGCGCTCTCGTCGCTTAAAACGAATCGAGTGCTCCATCGCATAAACGAATTGGTGTTAGACAACGACGACGAAATGCGCTGTAATCGAGCGCGGTTGATAGCATTGTTTGCCCCCGATCTCAATGTTTCAATACAACATTCGGCGCAACCCAAATACGGAAAAACCCGACACCAAGTCGTATAGAATAGCCGGCATGCTTCCGCATCGATTCGCCACAATTCAAATCGAAGCAACATCAGAGAGAATGCGGACCAAACGAACGGAAAATAAAACGCAGCGGAACGAAGCTGGGTGGTGGGTGGTGCTTTCGGATCCAGCGGATGCTGGCGCGCTCACTATTATAGTGACTCTAAGGCTTATGAGGGGTAAATATTGGCATTCCGGTACAATTTTCTTTAATCCTTGTTAGTACGGGAATTTGTCGGATTCGTCTGCGAGGACCTCGAGAGTCTGCGGCTTCGAATAAAATTGATCTAGACTTTTGATTGCTCGTTGCTCGTGCTCGAGTGGAATCTAATGAATGCTGCCGGTTTCGAAAGCGGTGAAAGAAACGAAATTCTCTTTTGTTCTAGATTCTAAGTTAACGACCGGACTATGAACCTTTTATCAGTACCTGACATATTTGAATCAATTTTGTCAGCTTGTTTTGGGAAACTTTTTCCGGTCGCACTGGTCAAAATGTGAAATACTAACCAATAACCAACGCTGAAAAATGATCGGTGCTTCATCCTCTCATCCGAAAGAATGTCGTCTCTACCAGCCATCAGCCTTTTGCAACCTTGGGTAATAAAAGCAAAACGATTTACAATGACCCGTTTCCCTTTGCCATAAGCTCGGTGCCATCCCAGAAGCTTGGGAAAGCCGTTGAAAGCGAACTGTTAAAGCCTATATTGACACTGTCATGTTTATCATTCTTCTTTTTTTATCTTCAACCCATCCAAAGAACACCGTTCTGAGCAGACCGTTGTCGCTGTCTATCTGCCAGCCGGGAGTCTTCCGAACCATAAGGATGGTGTCCACAGAAGGGCATGGTGTCTTCACTGAACTTGCTCTTAGCTTTCCATTTTACTTCGTTCAGGACACCGTCTGTCAGAGGACGGTTTCTTTACCCTGTCGTTTGCACTAGAATCTGTTTCATTCATCTGCCGCCACCACCGGTACACGATGGTGATGTGATGAAAGATTGTCCCTAACGCATTGAGGTGCTGCTCGTAGCAACCGGCTGCTGCTATATTTGGATACACGGGAAAACGTTGACAAATTTTGTTTGCTCTCGGTTGTTTTTCACTCGACATTGAGGCCGGGAAAAAATGGGATCTAAAATCCTTTGAGTTCTCGATGCCGATGCCATGGATGACGGAAATATGCTCAAGCTCAAGAACAAACAAAGAACAAGATTTAGTGCCATGCGATAGATAAGGAACATTTAGGTACCGCCTGTTTCGTGTAAAATCAATCACCGCAAAATTAAACTTGTATCAAACGATTGTTGCTTCAGAGTATTTTAAACAGAGATTTTCATTGATATTCCTTCCTTGCCCAACTTGTGGTTATCGAAAATATTGAGCAACATCACTTATTTTCGAAAATATACTCGATTGTGGTCACTCGCTTAGTGGAATTATTTTTTTTGCGTATAGAGTGAATTTCAAAACCGTAAAAGTCAGTAGTTATTTTCAGTTATCTTATAGAAATTATTTAGTAGTTTTTCTAATCAAGTTAAGCAGAAACAATTATTTGGAAAAAATGTTTGTATTCACACAATTACTCTTATTAATAAATTTTCTGGCTTGAAGTAGTCTACTGTAACAGAATGGTAGTCAACGCATTTTAGCCTTGATTAGGCTGTCTGTGATCCAAGAGGAACAATTTTGGTAATCGAATCAATAGTTAAAATATGACAATTCAAATACGAAAAGGATATTTACGGGATTTACGTCAAGTGTAATCATCGTCGTTGACTAAGAATGCGCTCTTAGAAAAAAAATCAGGGTTGTGTACGAGACACGACTGCTCACGATGACATTAAAAATGCACGAGCAATCTTTCCTACGGCATTATCGAACCGCATCGAGTGTAAGTCGGTTACTGATACTGATCAGCGATGCCCGATAGTTTTCGTGTCCTTTCCGTAGATTGACATTTTCCCATCACGCAAAAAGTTTCTTTAAAAAAATTCCAATTTCCGTTTTTTTATACGGCCTCGGTAGGAAATCTTCGAATACAGAGATTTTCGCAGATCTGACATCACTGCCACACTTCAAAACGAACAGTTGATTATTCATCGAACGGATGGCAAACCAAATTTTTCGCCCATCCGCTCTGCACGAAGACAGGCGTTGACTGAGCGGAGAAATGTTACAGAGCCTATATTTTCCGTTTTGAGCAAAGGTTCATACTGTGCAGATCGGTGCGGTATTTTTTCATGCAAAACACGAGCCGAACTACTACTGAATGAAATGCAAGGTGTGAAGCAACAATCGAAACCGTCGGCCGTTTTAGAGCCAAACTTTGATTGGATAGTAAAAAAAAAACATAGGTCGATTCAAACTGATTTTTCATTGATGTACTATTGAAATATGAAAACGACGTTGCAACACATGTTTAAGTCAAACATTTACGTCTCGTTTAACAGTTTCATTATGTAAATCCATCAACAAATGACTGAGTTATAAGCGTTTCATATTATGACAGGAAAAGGTTACGCGGCTAGTTTTGATTTTTTAAATTGACAACTGCTCTCGTATAGTGAACAGTAAAGGGCTCTCCGCATTTGGCCGATCCGACCGATCCGAGCTCTCCGGCATCAACTTTTTTCTGCTTCGGCTATGGTTGAGCTACCGGCGTGCGCATGTATAGGTACACCGGACCCGACATAAAATTAATATCTTTGGCAACGATATTTTTTACCGAGTTTTTCGTATCGTAGCGACGGCCCGTACAGAAAGAGCGTAAACGAGAGAGCAAGAGAGAAAAGAACTTCGTAGATAATGGTTTTGTTAGCGTTCGAATGTGGAATGCATTTTGAATCAATATCAGCGCATTTTCCTGGTTTATTGAAAGATATTCATAAAATCATATCGAATAGAATAAAAATGGTATATATTCATTTGGAGGTTTGGAACCTCTTCGGTTCCAGTTTGTGCTAAAGTGCACATGACTAAATTGAATTATTTACGTTTCGCATTCAGCTCATCAGTGCATTAGCAGATTTTGTTGATCTACTAATGTCACCTCGCGGATCAACATAATCCGCTAAGCAGACGTAAAGTCATTGCTATTTACAACGCACTTATTTTACACTAAATGTGCAATGTCTATTCTGACGTGCCGAAAGTAACGAAACCAATTGATGGCAATGCTGGCCGCCAACAGATAGTAGTCATTTGGGGGTTTGGAACCTCTCGGGTTCCGGTTTGTGCTAAAGTGCACATGACTAAATTGAATTATTTACGTTTCGCAACATCTTAGGACCTGTTTTCACTTAATTTCTTGGATTACTGAGAACATATCTGCAACTTCTTGATGACAAACTTGATTTTAAGAATCACATTGACTACATGATTTCGAAGACATCGAAACTCTTAGGCTTCATATTTCGGATTATCGAAAATTTCGTTAACATACACTGCTTAAAAACTCTTTTTTGTGCACTAGTTCGATCATCGCTTGAGTATGGGGCTGCCGTTTTGGCTGTTCGGCTCTCCGAAATCTACCATGGAGAGACCCATTAAACCTTCCAAGTTATGAAGATTGTTGCCGACTTATCGAACTGGATCCGCTGTGTATTCGTAGAAATGTTTACAAGGCTGTTTTCATCGATGATTTATTACAATCACATATTGATTGCCCTGATCGCCTACGATTGGTCAAATTCGACATCCATCGTCCCATTCTTCGTTCTCATCCATTTTTACGAATCCCTCGTGCTAGAACTAACTACGGATATAATGAACCGTTTCTCAGGATGTGTCTTTTATTCAACAGTTGCTCGCAGGTCTTTGATTTTCATTTATCGCGTAATGTGATGAAACGCTTATTCAATGATTCCTTAATTATCCAGTACATAAATGTTCACCAACTTCATTGGAAACTAATCAGATTCGTCGAAACTAACCCGTTCGTCCTCCCTCTCATTTTCTCCGTCTTTCACCATCTTTTTGATCACTAATTAGATCTACATGCCGGTTCTAACCCCGTCGTTCGCCCACGCTCATTCACTGCTCCCTTTACACTCCAAATACCAAGCCTCAAAAAAAGTTGGAACGCTAACTTTGAGCTGTCATAGCTCAGCTGTTTTTCAACCAATCTCAATAAATTTTATACCCTCGAATTTTGTGAAGTTCGTAGATTGACTCCAAAACTTTGTAGCAGACAATGGTAAAGGATAACCATTGAAAATTTGATTTTTCCCGTTCCAAGTTTTTTTCACGCGCCCAATATGCCCTATCTGCTTTCCAATTTTCTTTCCATAATCGCATAATCGTTGTTACTTGACCAATTTTGATAAATTTTACACCCTCGAATTTTGTGAAATTTGTAGATTATTTCAAGTATATCATTATTGACGATCGTTTAGGAAAAACTAATGAAAATCTGATTTTTCCCGTTCCAAGTTTTTTTTCAAGCTCAAAATGTGCCCTATCTGCATTCATGCGGCACCTGCATCGCGATTCGGATATTGAGAACCTCAAATTTACCGAGCCATAACTTTGTTGTTAGTCAACCGATCTTCAAAATTTGTTCACCATTGGAAAGGTACTACTTCCACGAATAAAATGCACTGAAAAAAAACTAAAAATAGGGTTGTCTACCCAAAGTTATAATGAAAACTGTAGATAGATGACCTAAGAAAAGATGAGACTTTTTACTATGATCGTAAATATCTTGAAATTCAAAGCGATGACCTATACATTTTTACACATCATTCGATTGCTAGTGATTCCAGCTACAATTTTCGCTCAACTACCATTCCTGCATAATCAATAGAAAACATTAAAAAATCGATGAATTTATAAATATATATGAATTTTTCATTTTTTTTCACATGTTTGTATATAACTCAAAAATTAAGAAATTTGGTACAAATACAGAGAATTTCTATTATTGGAAAAATTTTGCAACCAACATGAAATCAAAACTTTTAAATTTTATGACGTATAAGTTTTTATTATTTTGGTTGGAAATTTATTATAAACAAAATTTACAAAAAAAAACTGAAACTTGGATTTCACTGAAAATCTTAAAAATAATTATGTTTTTGTATTGGACAAAAGATCTAAACAATTTTTATGCACAACCCAAACAGAATTGATAACTACTAAAATTAGGTTTTTTTGCTTTAGGTTTTCCGTAAAATCTCAAAAAATCGGTAGAAGATCGGGAATTTCAAAATTTCTGATATATGTTGCGTTCCAACGTTTCTGCAAATCAAACTGAAAATATTGGAATCCGTTTTGATTTCATCTGTTTCAAAGAGACGTAGAATTTGTTTCTATTATTAAAATAAATTTTGTGACAACACGAAAATTTTAAATTATTTCAATGGCTTTGTACAATAAGAAATAGAACGTAAAATTATGTGAATTTCATATACTAATCCATGGCAAAAGAAACCAACTACAATTAAAAAAAAACATATGGCTTGATTTTTGTTTTACAAGCAATTCAGAACAAAAACATATATCTTAAACCTTCCGCTATCCTAAACGACATCATTTATAACCGATAGAATATTAAAATTTAAACATCACAAACTTAGAATTATTTCGGAATGTATAGAATTCGAAAATTATTTGAATTTTCTATTAGTAAACAATTCAGAAAATTAGAATTCCGAATTTAGCACAAAAAATTACACGTAACTGAGTAAAACTTGTTTTTATCCACCTAGTTGTGTAATGATGCCTTTCTCATATCTCTCTTATTCTTATATAAACAATGTATTCTTCAATCAGTTTTGTTTGATTTTTGAAAAACATGAAAGCTAGTGCATGAACTAGTGTAACCTACAAAACAGTTCTCAAATCGGTTAGTCCATCTTTCTCAGTGAAGTGAGTTCCACTATTTCAGGTACTTATGAAACTGGAATCGCCCCGAATATTGGCTTTGCAGCAGCCTTTGAGATTGGCAACAACCAACCAATCTATTTGCAGCTTACAGTTGTCTTCGTCTCGAAAAACAACCTCTTCGTTTGAATGCTTTTTACTGAATGAAACCCTGCACCTATGTTATCAGAACTAATTGGCTCAAGTGGCATGTTCCCCTAGTTATTTGGTGATTCGTGCCTTGCGTAACTTCTCATTAACTTCCTGATGGAAAGGAAAGGATAAAAGGAACATGGAAGGGAAATGGGAATTGGGTGAGGTGGGAAAACAGCACAAAACATAAAGAAATAAATCGTCCTGCATTTCCGAATGGATGCTGAACGATCTGCAGGTGCCAAAATGCACGGTTGATAAAACCTCCAACCACCGAGAGGCCTTAGAGATTTTACAAAAGCGACACCATTCTGCATTCCCCGAAGAATGCAGACCGATTTCTTTCCTAAAATGAACTTGAATTAATTTAACACTTTAGAAGACAAAAATACCTTATTTTCATATATAGCTTATAAATGACTTACATGATACGAGTATTTTCTATGAAAAAACCCAATGTTTGAACATAATTTAAAAAAATATCTCCTCAAACATGCTCAAACATGCTCAAAAATATTTTCTGCATATACAAAAAACGGATTTTTTTTTCGTTTGCCTCAATGTTAGATATAGCAGTTAAAAAATAACCTGTTTTTGAACTAGTTTTGCTCATAACTTCGGTTCAGAAAACGTTACCTAAATACGCCAGTCATTAAAAAATTGGTTTCAACAAACTCTAAAAGATGTTCAAAGATACCTATACGAAAAGAGAAAAATATAAATTATAGAGCAAAAAATCTGATTTTTTGAGGAACACCCTAAGTTGCTCTTTAAAAATAGCTGTAACACTAAAACCGTTGCAGATACTACTATGGTGTCCTCAGCAAAGCTGCTCGATATAAGTTTATTTACAATTTTGACGAAGAATGCTATCCTCTACCTCAACACATCCGGAAAATAAGTTTTGAATCACCTTAATAATAAGAGCCACCCTAATACCATGTACATTAACCTATGGCTTATCTTCACTGATCATTTGTTTTGAAGATATCATAGCTCTAAAGTATAAGGTTAAGCCACAAATGTTTTTGTCCCCCTAAATTGTGGATCCGGACCACTGGGCAATGCAATTTAACTCAAAATCAGAATTTTAGTAGTTATCAATTGCGTTTGGGTTGTGCATAAAAATTGTTTAGATCGTTTGTCCAATACAAAAATAAAACTATTTTTAAAGTTTTAAGCTATTTACCAGAATTTTTAAAATTTTCAGTGAAATCCAAGTTTCAGTTTTTTTTTTGTAAATTTTGTTTATAATAAATTTCCAACTAAAATAATAAAAAAATATATGTCATAAAATTTAAAAGTTTTGATTTCATGTTGTTTGGCAAAATTTTCCCAATAATACAAATTCTCTGTATTTGTACCAAATTTCTTGAAATTCTTTGAACGGATATATAATTTTGATCATCAATACATTGTTTCTGGTAATGATTCCAATATTCTGAATTAAAAAAAAATGTACATGTCATCGCCTTAATTTTTGAGTTATATACAAACATGTGAAAAAAAAATGAAAAATTCATATATATTTATAAATTCATCGATTGTTTAATGTTTTCTTTTGATTGTGCAGGAATGGTCGTTGAGCGAAAATTGTAGCTGGTATCACTAGCAATCGAATGATGTGTAAAAATATGCAGGTCATCGCTTTGAATTTCGAGATATTTACGATCATTGTAAAAAGTCTCACCATTTCTTAGGTCATCTATCTACAGTTTTCATTATAACTTTGGGTAGACAACCCTATTTTTAGTTTTTTTTCAGTGCATTTTATTCGTGGAAGTAGTACCTTTCCAATGGTGAACAAATTTTGAAGATCGGTTGACTAACAACAAAGTTATGGCTCGGTAAAGTTGAAGTTCTCAATATCCGATTCGCGATGCAGGTGCCGCATGAATGCAGATAGGGCACATTTTGAGCTTGAAAAAAAACTTGGAACGGGAAAAATCAGATTTTCATTAGTTTTTCCTAAAAGATCGTCCAATAATGATATACTTAAAATAATCTACAAACTTCACAAAATTCGAGGGTGAAAAATTTATCGAAATTGGTCAAATAACAACAGAGCTATGTAGCTTAAAGTTACCGTTCCAACTTTTTTTGAGGCTTGGTGCTTCGCGTAACTTTTGTAGGCTTGGTATTAGGAGTGTTAACAAACCTTATTCTTCCATCTTCATATCCACTTCTCTCTTCTATCTCGCCTTTAAAGGAAGCTGCTCTGTAATGCTGTGTAATCAACTAGTTATAGGGTTAGTGGTTTAGCTTTAATTGATAGTTTTAATTGTTAGTTTTAAACCTGAATGTATCTGGGGTTGGGTCATTGTAATCTGTAGATACAAAAGATGAGGAGATTTTATGCCTGCTGGAGAGAGTGATTACTATATTTCATCCCTATCGGGCTTTGCCCTGCTCCTCAAATAAATAAATAAATAAACTGCTATAAAGAGACAAGTTAGCAATGTGTAGGTCTAAAAATACGAAAAGCAAACAGATAATAGATATTACCCGTTGCAGTTTTTGCTGTAGCATAGGACAATATTCCAAGAAGTTCTCGCATCTCGGAATATCTCTTAAAGATGTCTATAGTCTCAGAATATGATCGTAGATGCTTTTGTGTATGAACGAATTTTTACGCAAAAAATGACAAAATAACGCGATGTTTTATTTAATTTACGCACCCATTGGTTCTGCCATTTGTGGGAAAAGTCAGTGCAGCGCTGATGTTTTTTTTATTCAATAATAACATATTTAAAGGCACACTGCTTAAGCTCTAAGATGCCAAGGGTTTTTCCTAATCATGATTAACGACTAATTAAAAACTAGGGTATTATCATTAGGGTAGTGACGTATTACGGTCGCAATGGTCAATTCTGCAGATTCAGCCTGTAGTTGGCGATCGACAATGCTCGGTGGATTGAATATAACACGAGTGTCTTCCAGATGACGATTCTACGTTTCAATGGGTCCGCGAGAAACACCCCCAGGCCACGGATACCCGGCGGGAGGCCCGCGTGTTGGTCATCGATTGGAGCAGTTTTCCGTGGAGCGCTGATGTTCTTTTCGTTCAATTGGTGTTTTATTATGTTTCATTCCTTCAGCTCTATTTTTAGTGTTTTCGATTCTGACGATAAATCCTATAATGTTTAAATAAAAATTTACAGAAAAATGAAGATCTGGTTAAACTTATAGGAGCAATAACAATGTTAGATAGTGGAAATTAATGATTTATATTGTTACTGATGCGAAACGAGCTCCCCTTCAGAATTCATTCGCTACTGATGAAAATCAAATACTGTCTTGACTATTTCTTTGTACTATGAAAAAGTGCTCACTTATCGCACCGTTCCCTCGTAGAAAAATGTCCAATAACAATTACGCCGTCTCAATCGTTTTCCATCCATCTTTCAACACGCTTTATTTCCGAAGCCGACTTATCGAATGATTCCAGGCAGGCAGTTTTGCAACCATCCCAAGTGACATCAACTTCCTAAAAGCTCTCTTTAATCCACTTGAGTGAGCACTGACCAGATGCTGTTAGCATTGCTGTTCGAAGGGGAGAAAAAATTCAACGCACGCAAGGTTAGATATCCTCCAGCGAGAAATAAAATCTGCCTCGCAATCCGGCGATTTCCTGTCGGAGGGATTTACCCCAATCTCTCTACGGGATTGCTTCAGCGATTGTTTTCTCTGTCGTTGGAGAAAACGATCCTTTTTCCAGATGCCGAAACGGAGGGAGGGGAGCGAGAAAAAATCTAACGAATTTTTCATTTACTGAAATCAAATACAAGTAAGATAAAATCACTACCACGGACGAGCGGAAAATGTTTATTCAATAAATTCAATAGGAAATTCATGGCAACGAAAGTTCGAAAAGTGGAAAAAGTTAAATTCGAACGATAATAAAGTCTACCGACACGAATTTGTCATTTGCTTTCCCGTTTTCGGCTGCAGCCTCTTTACAATGGGATTTTCATCTCCTTCGGCAAAGAACGATGGGAAAACAGTCAGCAGAACAAATGGGCGTGTTTTATGAGTCTATCGCCAACTATCGAGATGGCGAGCTTTGATTCGTTTTATACTGATTGCCGTCATAAATATTGTGGTGTGGCAGTTAGATGCTGCCACGTATTCTGTGATTATGGTTTTCTCGCCTTAAAGCTATAAATTATACCCGTTTTATTGCAGTAGGATATCATTTATCAGATACTTTTTTATATAAATGCCAACAAAACTAATTAAAAAACGAGTGGGTATTATCTGAATTAAATTTTTAATATAATTTCAAACTGCTACCTACCCATCATGCAGGTTTTGTCTGCTATCCTGTCAAATAGTTCTGTCTGACAAAGTGGACTATGAAACTTTCTATACAATTTGAAATTTTCCGCTCCATGCCTGTGTAGTTCCTTGCTTCCCCTTCGGTGGTTATCCTTGTTCGTATTTAATGAACATTCCTGTAGTATGATTTCACCAGCAACGAGCAACAAATTGCCACAGTCTGTTCATTTATTTGCACGCAGGACCAACATTTTGTGTTCGGTCATAAAAATTTATTAAACTTTTCATTTTAACGATCATTCAATGGCGCAGAGGATGAGAGCAAACAAAAAATAAAAAAAAAACCACTCGCCACGCCACCAACGGAAACAGCAATTCAAAATGCATCCTAGCCTAAAACAAAAAAGTTGGCAACGGAACATTCCAAAATGATTGTGGTGGGAATTGGGTATTTTAGACTTTTTAAACCATCGTAGCAGGCGATTGCTCTCGCGCAGTCATCGTTACCGTGGTTATTGATTCGAACCGCAAACATTGTGGTTTTCTAGGTTCGTGTAAAAAAATAGCACATGCTTAGGTGAGACTTCGGCTAGATTCTAATCTAGAAAAAAAAATATTTCTCGTCCTCGTAGAAATTGCTTCTGTTTCCGGTTGGACGTTGAGAGCAAAATTGAGAAAATATTTCACCAGATCCACCCAATACTACCATTAACAAAGTGCTACATTTTTATGGATCCTTTGTGTGTTATTTTCTCTTTGCAGGAGGAGGAGGAGGAGGAGGAGGTTAAAATATTGCACCCGAAGGTGTACAGGTATACTTTAAAGACGTTTTGCTAAAAATGACTTTGAAAATTATCCAACAACAAAATCTTTTTGTAAATTGAGAACAAACTGTTCCCATTCACATACTGAACTCAGGTAGCTAGCAAGCAATTTGAATAGTTATTATTAAATGTTTGAGCAATATGAATATTTATCTACTGCAAACCGGGTTAGTGAAAATTATTCAAATGAAATTTGTGAAAAACTCTCTCACGGATCTAGATCTAGTAAACCTTCTCTGAACCGTGTACTTTTTCTTCAATTAAGCTATTTCGGAGAAATACGGAAATCCCAAAAGTCAAGTCCCAAAGTCGATTTTTTTTCAAACATTTTTTTTGTTGAGATAATCATCGACTAAAAAAAATCTGCAAACCCGATTAATTTATGTGAAATTTACATTTTCACACTAACCAACTAACCCTGTACCAATGGAACTGGAAGTTGGATCTGATTAAAAAACAAATAGTTTTTTATGGGATCTTAAGACCTTAAGAATGAATCTTAGGTGAAGGGAGTCGGTTAAGCCATCTCCGAGAAAATAGAGTGACATTATTCGCACAATCGCACAAGTTCGCTGATCTCGACGAACTGATTCAAATTCAAATGTCCTTTCAGTAATTATTACTGTAAGCAGCTTAAACCTATATAAATATGAAATTGCTTTGAATTCGAAAATACTATCATCTTTCTGATGACCTCATATTCGAACGATTATGTTACCAAAAACGAACAACATACCAAAAAAATTTGAATTTCGCAGTTGACTTAATCCCTCATACGATGTAATTCATAAAGACCTAATTTGTCAAATGACGGAAAATTTAATTTGTAATTACTTAAAGTTTGATTAGCATGAATTTTACTGGTTTCGACTGTAACTTGCTTTCGGCTAGCGGTGCGACTGTATGCATTTAAATGCACCTTTTACCAGCCAAGCAGATGGGAGTTTATGTGGCTTAGTCGATTAACGGACGTACTTTGTGATCCAAAGATTCTCGGTTCAAGTCGCGCGGCGGTCGAAATCAGTTTCCATTCTTTTTTACTATAATAAATTTCGTGTCATGGAATTTAAGACACAATTTTGAATGTTCTTCCACGTAAATTTGTGTGAACTGCGACGCTCCATTTATGTGCATCTGATAAGATGTAAAATCACAGGATTTTTTCGAAGTGTGCATGCTAAAATCGAAACGAGACAAAATGTCATGATCTTTTAGGTGCATTGATACAATTGCATACAACAGTATCTGAATTCGTGTTTCACGCCATTCCAAAACATCGCTTTATCTATGGCTTAGTTATTTAGGGGTTTGTGGAACCGCGTGGGTTTATGCTAAATGCAAATAATTATTTTCGCTTTTTACGTTTCAGAATTTCGGCTCATCAGTGCGTTAGCAGTTTATGTTAAACTGCTAACGCTACCTAACGGTTCAACATAAACCACTGAGCAGACATAATGGTAATGCTATTTACTAAAGAGAAACTCCATGCGGAATCGGCTGTCTGTTGGCACGACTCCCTTCGATATGCATGAGACTTCACATGTTATAGCAAATAAAGTATTTCTCACTGGTCTAGAGATTTTTTGCACTCAAGATTAATATATGAAAAGGGCGTATGTGTTTTAGCCACATTAGTTATAGCTAGAATTCTATAGATTCTACCAAAAATATGCCCAAGAAGAAGTTGTAGGTAATCAATTGAACTTTCTAAGAAAAACGTGCTTAATCCACCTATCAGTGAGATGATACCTTTTTTTATCAATCCGCATGTGTTTTTTTCATGAATATTCTTTGGTTTTCATGACATTATTTTAATGACCGTCGTTTTAAGCTGCAATTTGACATTTTAATCACTCATTACTTTATCTAAAAAGGTTACAATCGATTAAACTTTTCATGATATGTCGAAGTGAGCTCCACTTTAGAATTTACGGTAATTTAAGGTACTTCCAGAGCCGGTATTCAGGAACCAGCATAAACCAAACCGATTCGTATGGCCATATGACGAATAAATTGCAATAGTTTTGAGTCCAACTTTCAAGCTTTTCGGGATTATCATCTTCTATATCGGTTTGAATTTTAAAAATTCATCCTCCTGTAATTCCAGAATCGGAAGTCAGCATTGAATAAAATTAATTATTTTAGTTTATTTTAATTTGAATTTTTTTCTGAAATTCGATTTGGCTTTATTTGAGAAAACGATTGAGCTTTGAGAAACGATTCGATACTGGAGCCGTAATTCGAAAATCGGTGTAGCCGAAGTCAGACAAATTCACCTGATTAGTTTACATTTGTTTCAATATGTTTAAAAATCAGTATAGACATCTTTGAGAAATCGTAGTACGAGTTAAATTGTTGGGTGCCTTCCAAATCGAAAACTGAATACCACTAAAACTGAAATAAGTTTATTTGGTTGTCGACTATTCAAATCAGCAAATCTTAGATGATTCTTAGATATCATTTGAATCTTAGATCGGTTCAGTCATCTACGAGGAAAATAAGTTACACAATTTTAATTTCGTTTCACATATCATCCTGTAGTTCCGGAACCAGAAGTCGGATCCAAACATAATTCAGGAACCTTGTTTAGGAGCATACGAATTTTCATATGAATCTGAGTTTGTAGAAAACGGTTGAGTCATCTTCGAAAATAAGGTAAAAAATTGAGTGAAATTATTTGTCACATACGCATTTGCTGATCTCGACGAACTGATTCAAATGGTATATGGGTGTTTTGTTCTTCCAGCATTTATTGCTGTAAGCAGTTTAAATCAATATAATTATGAAATTGTTCAGAATTCGGAAGTACTGCCATCTTTCCAATATGTCATATTCGAACGATTATGTTGCCAAAAACGAACCGTGCTAAAATTGGTCCGAGACAAAATGTCATGAAAAATAATGCTGTTCACAGTCTTTTTGGTACTTAGAAACTATTGTACGTAACAGTATAAAAAATAGTGTTTTACGTTGCTCCCAAGCCTTTCTTTGCCATACAGCGCTCAGAACTTCTACTGCTGGAATACGGGGGAAAAGTCGCTTACACAAAAAATTCGATATCTCCGTTAAGGCCATCGTCCAAGTACCATGCGCGCGGGTGGTTTTAGGAAATTTTCGATGGAAATTTCGAAAAATTTGACAAAACCAAAAACATACAGACCTTTGAAATACTTTTATCTATCTACAGGGCGAAAATGACTGGAAAATTCGGAGGATTTAACGAGTCTTATTAAAAATAGCGCTGAAAAAATGAGCTTTTTTTGTAAGTTTTCACAATTATTTGAAAAAATAATTCGATGGAATGAAATTTTTTTTTCAAAAAAAACCTCATGCTGGCAACAAGGATCACATTCGAAAACATTTTTGGAAAACCTTTTCACGCTTTTCATGGAAAATCAACGAATTTCATATAACCGATTTCGTGGAAATTTTTGAAATTCGTGGATTTTCTATGAAAAGCGTGAAAAGGTTTTCCAAAAATGTGTCCGAATGTAATCTGTGTATCCATAATAAAGTTTATTTGAAAAAAAAAGTTTATGTCATAGCTTTATTTTTCCAGATAATTGTGAAAGATCTCAAAAACACTAATTTTTCAGAGCTATTTTTGATAAGACTCGGAAAATCCTCCGAATTTTCCAGCCATTTTCACCCTGTAGATAGATAAATGTATTTCAAAGGTCTGTATGTTTTTGGTTTTGGCAAATTTTTCGAAATTTCCATCGAAAATTTCCTAAAACCATCCGCGCGCATGGTACTTGGACGATGGCCTTAAAAATGGACGGATTTTAACAATCTATGGCTTGATGGATAGCTATTTTCGTGCGGAATCTAAGTCTGAAAACATATTCTGTTTTCAAGGTCAATTGTGACAGATACTGTCAAAAAACTGAAAATTTTGACATAAAACTTCGTATAACTCAAAAAGTAAACATCCGATCTCAAAACCATTCAATAGCGTTCTGGGTGACGGGGAGACCTTTCATTTGCGACTAGTTTGATCAAAATCGGTCCAGCTATCTCTGAGATCTCGACCTCTTTGTTGACAACACACATACAGACACACACACATACACACACACACACACACACACACACACACACACACACACACACACACACACACACACACACACACACACACACACACACACACACACACACACACACACAGACATTTGCTCAGTTCGTCGAACTGAATCGATTGGTATATGACATTCGACCCTCCGGGCCTCGGAAAATTTTTCGAAAGTTTGAGCGAATTCTATACCTATTTTTTATATATATAAAAAAAGGTAAAAATATACACTGAAAAAACGGTGGATATGGGAGAAATTCGAAGTTCAATTCATGTAGTTTTGTCATTGTTTTGATTGACGTGTGACACGGTGCATTGTCTTGATGAAACAAATTTTCAATTTCAGCTTTCAAACGCTCCAATAACGCTATATAATATTCACAGGTTGTGGTTTTTCCTTTCTCAAGATAGTCGTTAAATATTACACAACGTACATCCCAAAATACCGAGGCCTTAAGCTTTCCAACCGATTGTTGTGCTTTGGATGAGATTCATTCCGGATTCCGGAGTGAAGTGATGAATCCATGTTTCATCCATTGTCACATATCGGTCACATATTCCGGTTTATTGCGTTTAACCATGGTCAAACAATGCTCAGAATGATCAACACGTTCTCGTTTTTGGTCAACAGTGAGCAAACGCGGTACCCACTTTGAACAGAGCTTTCTCATAGTTAAATGCTTATGCAATATAAAGTAAACATGTTCTTTTGAAGCTTAAACTTACAACAGTTAACGGTTAATATTCAAAACACTAAATTGTTTTTGATAATAAAAGTAGCGTCACTCGTACAATAATAATTCACAAATTATCATGAAATTTTAACAGCTGTTGTTTAAAGATTAGTATTAACTGAAAAAACCCTCTTAATCCATTTAGTGGTGTGATAATGCCTTTCTCTTTCTTGAAAATAGTCGCATGATGGCTCATTTTTGACACCAATTAAATCGGATTGATTCGACCAGTTCACAAAAGCAAGCTTCAGTGATTCTTGTCACATACTCGGCATCATTTTTCCAATCTAGCGCTTGGCATTTGCGAAATATGAAAAAAAAATTTTTTTCGTAAAATCGACTTTCTGGGACTTAAATCTCAAAAGTGCCAGAACGTCGATTAAAAAAAATTTTTTTTTTGAGATGACACTAAATCTTGACTTTTCAAATTTGGAAATCCCATCCCCTATGGTGATTTGTAATCGAGTTTCACGTAGGTTTCGTCGTCCATAATTATGCAGTTCAAATTTCCAGCAAGAATCGTATTGTAATGCTTTCGATCCCTCGGCCTGATCGATGCTTCTTGTTTCGGACTACGTCTTGGTTGTTTCTGCTTCTAATAGGTTTGAAGATTCTATCGTTCTTTAGCACGAAGAACATTTGACTTCGAAGTGCCCACTTTTTTGGCCACATCCCGAACTGAAACCTCCTTCTTTTGCTCGAACGCCTTCGATATACGTTTATCCCACTGAGGGTTAGCAGGACCTTTTCTTCGACCCGTTTTCGGTTTATCCTCAAAGGTGTTATCCTCACCGAACTTCCTGAATGCATTTCACACGGCTTTTCACTTACTCCTTCCATTTTTGCTATCTTTCTTAGTGACAGTCCGCGTTCTGTGCACCATTTGTACACAATTTTTCGACGTTGTTCTGCTGAAAGTCCACGCATTTCGAAACAAACTTATGAAAACGAATAAACAACTGCACAAGTGGTTAGAGAAGAGTGTAAACAACAAAACGCAGCCATAAAAATTGACAGATTCTGAACCATTGCGAAATGGCAGCGGTTTTTGGTTGCGTCCATACCTTCTGGCACAGTCTTTAACACGCACAAAACTTGCTCAATCCAAGTCGTTGTGGCACTATCGTTGAAAAAAACAGATATTCGAGTACTCAGTGCCTTTGAGAGAAAAACCCGGCGCTCAATACTCAGTGCTAAAGAAGAGAATCAAGCATCGGAAGCCTTATAAAACACGGTAGACTACAGTGTGCTGGACATGTAGCAAGAATGCCGGAAGAGAGAATGACCGATCGGAGAACTGTGGTCCAATATCGAGTACACTGGGGTCTCTTTTTACGCGGTTTTTTTTACGCGGATTTTCGAAGTTACGCGGTTTTTTTTACGCGGATTTCCGAAGTTACGCGGTTTATTTTTACACTGATTTCCCAAGTTACGCGGTCATTCCGTCTGTTTGGGGCACCCAAATAAGTCTTGCCCCCGGGCCCATTATTCGTGAAAGTGAGGCTGGGACAGTGAGTATCTTTATATAAGTTATTAGTGGGAAATTAATGAAAACGTTCGTGATCGCTTCTCAACAATCGGAAAAGAAAATAAACTGCAGCCTTTTGTGAAATCCACTAAGAATTGATATATTTTTATTTGTATGACTGATAAGATGTATTTGCATTTTCAAGCTATGCAAACAACATCATCATGCATTCTACATGATAATTAAGCCTAAGCATTTTCAGCAGTTTAAATGACAACTAAATCGCAAGTGACAAGTCAATTGAATGTTGGGTTGTAATACATTTGTAGTATATCTACTGTTCGATTGATGGAAAGATTTATATTGCATTTAATTTAAGTGTCGAGTCATATGCGACGAAATGAAGTGTAAAGTACTTCCGTCTAACGTGTCGATTTCTATCAGTGTAAGACAGTTGGTTGATAGGTTACCAGAGTTGCCTTATTTCCAAATTCATCTAACATTTGCCATCTTATCATTTCGACAGACACACTTGCAAATCAGATCTGATTTTACCAATCACTCCTCATAGTTTTTAAATTTCAGCATACCTCAATAGGGGGCGGCCCGTTTGGCATAAGGTCATTTGGCATAATACCGTTTGGCATAACGCTATTTGGCATAATGGTTATTTGGCATAACGGTTATTTGGCATAATGGTCTTTTGGCATAATGGTCATTTGGCATAATGCCATTTGTCATAATAATAATTGCATTTGTAAATTTTCGTTAGCGTTTCGATCGAGTTATGTTGTGCAAAGAAAACTCGAACGAAATATGTGAATTTTATATTCGGTCCAAATAGTTCGATAATATTAGGTGAAATAGCATTATTACATATTTTTTTTATATTTAAAATTCTGTAGTAAATAGCACACTATCATTTTATACAAGCAACTCACTTAGTGCTAGCACAATATTCTGTTCGTCATAGATGATTCAGGTCGAGACGGCCGAAGGCCGCGAGTGCGCCGGCGACCCGTCGTCGGAAGCTGCCCCCCCGCAGAAATCACCTCTGTCTAGTTGCGGGCGTTTGCCCGGATTACCCAAAGCTAGGAGCTATCCCTTAGTTAAGTCCGAACGAGCGGTAGCGAGGTCGGACAGCAGGTCATTAAAAACAATGAGGCGTAGCCGCATTAGACCTTGCAAAATTGCAGTAAATTAGAACAATTTCTATTACGCAGCATGTTCATCTGTTATGCCAAATGACTGTTATGCCAAATGACCATTATGCCAAATAACCATTATGCCAAATGTCGTTATGCCAAACGGTATTATGCCAACCGCCTTATGCCAAACGTGGTAGCCCCACCTCAATAAGCTCTAGTTGAACTGCTATGCATATATTAATGCACGAGTCAAACAAATCGAAGATGATACGTAGAGTAATAAAAATAAAAATAGAACTTGGCATCCCTGATGTGATCATTTTTCAAATCACCGCTATTATAGAGAATTTGCATTCTTTTCTTGATTTAAAATTAAACATTTGTAAGATATATCCGAGCGAGTAATTGATTATTCGTTGACCGTTTACTACGACCGTCTAGTTAGATAGTCACGATAACGATTACAGGTATGTTCAGAACAATTTAATATTTAAATACGGTTTAATATTATATAATACGAAGGATGTTTGTGTGTATGTTTGTAGTGACATAACTCCGACGGAACGGAACAGAGATTGTCATAGGAGAACTTTCAGAGGGAAGGAGGTGTAGCAAGTATTTCTAACAGGAGAAGTGAGTCGTAGCAAAAATGACCTGATTTAGACAAGAACGGTACTTTTTGATTACAACTGATACTTTTTGTTTAATTTAGATATGGTCCACATAGGGCGATCGTGGGTGGTAGATTTAGTAAGCAGTCCAGTAAAAGTTTCTTGCATTCAATTGAAACCGTATGTGGCCTACACTGCTGACGTGTCGAATGGACCGAATTCAGTTCTCTGTTAATTTCTCTTTCAACCGAAACTCTGTTTATCCATAGTCAATCGACCCCTTGAAATTACAAATATCTCTTTCAATTGTATAGTAAACCAGCCTCAACAGCTAGAGTATCTATCACAGAATAAAATGAATTTATTATTTCCTATTTTATTTTTAATAGTTAGAAATACACCTCAATTCATTTCAATCAGTCAATAATAATGAATATTAGTCAGGATTAGGTTTAGAAAGTGTTTCTAACATCGAAGGGAGTGGGATAAACACAGTTATTTCTTGCAACTAACAGATGGTCGTAGGGATATTTATACGACTTAGCTGTTGTACTGGTACTTCTTGCACTTCAGAAGGAATCGTAATAGTAATGGTAAAATTGTTCGACCATTGCAAAATGTATGTAAAATAATTGCGGAATAATTTTCATGTCATAACAAATTTCCACCACTGGACACCCGTCTGTGAGTTTGTGAACACAGTAACAGAGTAAGGTTTCTAGTCTTTGCTTGTGCTTGGGCCATCGTTCAGACAAGATAGATTGACAACAGACGAAATTTCCTGTAGCTTCTTTAAATTTATGTGCAAACTCTGAATATATCATCGTAACATTTGAACAGATCGTGACGCTCGCAGCTACGCGTCACACACGATTTACGAGCGATTTTCCCCGAGAGGGGAAATTCATCGACCATTATTTGCATATGCAAAAGACTGTGAAAAAATGTGAATATCCTTACTGTGATGTGAAGCGTGTTTGTCAGTTTAGTATGATGTTGTACAAATCGTTTAATAAAACATGTTTTATAGAAGCGCAATTGAGTGTAAAGTTTAAATGACATATGATTGCTAGGACAAATAAACCCCTCCTCTGCTTTCGAAACTACAATACGTAATGTGTCACCAGCAAAAAAGGATCGATTTCTAGGTATCATCATCAAAAAACCTATACCCACATCGAGTATTGCACAATTTTGCACGTTCCATTAGGTCGGCAACGGGAACGAAAATAACTTCTTGATTCGAAGCTTGAGCAGGTAATGACGAGCAACAATGTTGGGGATGAAAGAGAGCCTTTCCCCGGAGTGCCGTATCAACTTTTCCGAAGAGCACAGCACAATGATTGACAAGGACTGTTGGTCATGATGGGTTACCGGATCCGGTCTCAATCGATTGCACGTCTTCGAGATCTTCGACAAGCTTTGGGTGTTGGGTTATTGCCGTAGCAAGTGTTTGTAGCATCAGTAAGTAATGATACTCGATTTACGTGACTGACTCGGGAGCTGCATCTCACTCGGTGATGAAACGGATGTTTCAACGAGCTCAGAAAATGTCATGTGCTAAACGTTCTTCAGCAAAAAACATGCTGCTCAAGCAAACACGTTTCGGGAAAAGCAAACAAAACGTCAGCTGAATGTACGAGAATATGTATGAGATTTGTGACGCTTGTCGTTTACTGGCTAAACTTTGAAAGATTTTATCATCTGATCAATACGAACCCATTGAAAATGATTTGGAAGCATTTTAGCGCAAGTAAGTAAGTAAGCAAGTAAGTAAGAGAGTGAGTAAGTAAGTAAGTAAGTAAGTAAGTAAGCAAGTAAGTAATTAAGTAAGTAAGTAAGTATATAAGTAAGTAAGTAAGATGAATAACTATTTACTACGAGCTCTTAAAACCGGGTGAAACCATCACAGGAGATCGCTACCGAACGCAACTGATGCGCCTTAGTCGCGCGCTAAAAGAAAAGCGGCCACAGTATCAAGAGCGACATGGCAAAGTCATCCTCCAACACGACAATGCTCGGGCTCAATCCTTCGAAGAGTTGGAAAAATGGATTGCTTCATGGATAGCGTCAAAAGAGGACTCCTTTTTTCGAGCCGGGATCCGAAAATTTCCGGAAAGATGGGAGAAAGTTATCGCTAGTGACGGACAATATTTTGAATGATACATCTGTTAACACTTTTTCGCAATAAAGCTTTAAATTTTGGAAAAAAACGGCGGAAGCAAAGTTGTACACCTGATATTTAGTTTGCAAAATTCCTTGATTATTTGTCGAACAGATGGCCGAATTGATTTCTACAAATTTATGTTCAAATTACATCGAGGTCCAACTTTCGGGTCTGAATCAGCGATGTAAGTAAGTAAGTAAGTAAGTAAGTAAGTAAGTAAGTAATTGAGTAAGTAAGCAATTAATGTAAGTAATTAAGTAAGTAAGTTAGTAAGAGTAAGAGTAAGAGTAAAAGTAAGAGTAAGAGTAAGAGTAAAAGTAAGAGTAAGAGTAAGAGTAAGAGTAAGAGTAAGAGTAAGAGTAAGAGTAAGAGTAAGAGTAAGAGTAAGAGTAAGAGTAAGAGTAAGAGTAAGAGTAAGAGTAAGAGTAAGAGTAAGAGTAAGAGTAAGAGTAAGAGTAAGAGTAAGAGTAAGAGTAAGAGTAAGAGTAAGAGTAAGAGTAAGAGTAAGAGTAAGAGTAAGAGTAAGAGTAAGAGTAAGAGTAAGAGTAAGAGTAAGAGTAAGAATAAGAATAAGAGTAAGAGTAAGAGTAAGAGTAAGAGTAAGAGTAAGAGTAAGAGTAAGAGTAAGAGTAAGAGTAACAAAGTAAGTAAGTAAGTAAATCAATAAATAGCAAATAAAAAAGTGACTAAATAAGTTAGTGACCACTGTCTCTGGTACAATCCGGAACCGGGAACTGGGAATCGGGGTAACGCTGAAGTGAAGATAATATTTCCACATTCTGCATCGCTGCTTTAAATGACGGTTTGAGATTTCAAACGCACTTTTCCCTGTAGTTCCGGAGGCGAAAGTCGGATCCGGATGACATTCAATGGCTGAGCAAAGGAGTGCATACACCCGGGTTGGTGGTTCAATGCATATGGCGCTGGTCTTACAAGCCAGTTGACGTATGTTCGAGTCACGACCTGGAAGGATACATAGTGTGAGTAGGATCGTAGTACTAGCCATGCAATGATTCTGTACGCTAAGAATCGGCTGCGAAGTCTGTTGAAACAGAAAGGCCAAATTTCACAAAAGGCATGTAATGCCAAGACTTTGCTTTGCAAAGGAGTGAATTATCAACTTGAGTCACAGGAAGAAATTTTATGTTTTCCCTTGAATTAGACACACCCTTCTAACAAATCAGAGTTCATCCGGCGGAATCAAACTGGTATAACGAAACTCGTTGTTTTATGACCGGATGTTACAGTCTAAAAGGAATTCTTAACTCCATGGAATGTGCGTAAGTGACTCTGCTTGCGAGTCCGTCCAACCCTATTTTGCCCCTCTGTAACAGCAGTTATACGAAAGCTACCTGTTTATAATCTACCGTAGCGGTCACTGTAAATTTCGATCTATTGTTAGTAGATGTAGCAATCACTGAATAACTTTTTATTCTTCACTTGACCCATCGGCCCTCCCCCATTTTGATGCCCTTTAAAAAAAACAAAAAGATTTATCAAGGCCTTCAAAATAGGCTTCTGTTTGCGCAATGACCTCAGCATTCGACGAAAATTACGTTCCCCTGGTAAAACCTTTTCAGGTTTGGAAATAGATTATAGTAGCTGGGGACCAGGTTTGGAGAATACGGGGGATGGTGGACCAATCCGTACCGCAAATCATTCAATTTCACCATTGCTTTTATGCATGATTGGCTGGTCCATCTTTTTCATAGCTGATAAAAACTAGAACTCGTCTGATAACAGATCGGCTGAAAAGTTCGTATCGTTTCTATGAGAGGGCGCTACTAGAATTAAATTCATACCATTTACAGGTAGTACCAACCTTCAAAAGATACGTGTATAAATTTGACAGCTGTCTGATTATTAGTTTGTGAGATATTGCATTTTGAGTGAAGCTACTTTTGTTATTGTGAAAAAAAAATGAAAAAAAAGGAATTTCGTGTGTTGATGAAACACTACTTTTTGATGAAAAAAGTGCCGCCGATACCAAAAAATGGCTTGATGAGTGTTACCCAGACTCTGCACCGGGTGAAGCAACAATTCGTAAGTGGTTTGCAAAATTTCGTACTGGTCATATGAGCACCGAAGACGATGAACGCAGTGGACGTGAAAAAGAGACTGTTACCGATGAAAACGTGAAAAAAATCCACAAAATGATTTTCAATGACCGTAAAGTGAAGTTGATCGAGATAGCTGACACCCTAAAGATATCAAAGGAACGTGTTGGACATATTATTCACAAATATTTGGATATGAGAAAGCTTTGTGCAAAATGGGTGCCGCGTGAGCTCACAATCGATCAAAAACAACAACGAATTGATGATTCTGAGCAGTGTTTGGAGCTGTTATATCGAAATAAAACCGATTTTTCTCGTCGATATATAACAATGGACGAAACATGGCTCCATCACTTCACTCCGGAGTCCAATCGACAGTCAGCTGAGTGGACTGCACGCGATGAACCGAACCCAAAGCGTGGAAAGACTCAACAATCGGCCGGTAAGGTTATGGCGTCTGTATTTTGGGATTCGCATGGTATAATTTTCATCGACTACCTTGAAAAGGGAACAACCATCAACAGTGACTATTATAAAGCGTTATTAGAGCGTTTGAAGGACGAAATTTTAAAAAAATGGCCTCATTTGAATAAGAAAAAGTTTTGTTTCATCAAGACAATGCACCGTGTCACAAGTCGATGAAAACCATGCTGAAATTGAACGAATTGGGCTTCGAATTGCTCCCTCATCCACCGTATTCTCCAGATTTGGCCCCCAGTGACTTTTTCCTGTTCTCAGACCTCAAGAGAATGCTCGCTGGTAAAAAAATTAGAAGCAATGAAGAGGTTATCGCTGAAACTGAGGCCTATTTTGAGGCAAAGGACAAATCGTACTAAAGAAAGGGTATCGAAAAGTTGGAAGATCGCTATAATCGCTGTATCGCCTCTGATGGCAATTATGTTGAATAATAAAAACGAATTTTGGCAAAAAAATGTGTGTTTCTATTAAACGATACGAACTTTTAAGCCGAACTGTTACGATCAGCTGTCATTCAAACACTAGTGGATAGATTGTCATGCAATTTGGTATTGGGTCATCTGAAAGCTCGCTCTCAACAAAAACAATACGGTTTAAAACTCAATGCTCATGAAGCAAGAAAACTTATAGGCAAATGATTTTCTGCTTTACTAAAATAAAATCATACACATACAACGGATATCAGTCACTGTCTGAGATTGAATCAAAACCATAAAAAAGCATAAAGTATTTTCTTATTTCTCTCTGGATGGTTGCGATGAGATCGGCACAGCTCCGTTGGAACTCCCTACCTCCAGAAGATTCTTTCCTGCTACATTTTCTCTTTGAGTTGCTGTAAAAAGTTACAGCTTCAGTGTTGGAATCGGATAACGAAATATTCATCGAAAGAGAGACAAAAATGTTCCTACTGTTTAGAAAATCATTGTCAGAAGAAAACTCAATGGGATAATGTAAGCATTAAAAATTCAATTCATTATTTCCGAAATCTTCTCAATTCCCAAAACGGATCTCTCGTTCTTCGAATGTTAAACTCGGTACTCCATTGGTAATTAATCATTCCCTTAGCGATTGTCGACAGGGGAGGGTTTATTGATCGGTTTAAAACAATAGCATGCATCAATCAGAAATATTTCCATTAAACGAAAAATAATAGAGGCTGGAAATATAATCCTATTTGCCCGACAGAACCGCAGTTTTATTCGCGTCACTAGCTTCGCCAGTTTCCTGTAACCGTTGAAAGCTTCTAATTAAGCTCAGCGTTAATTAAAACGCCTCCAACGAAACGCTTGCATTCACTGCGGTAAAACGCCACCAGCAATAAGCAGCGGGGTTTGCTTTGCTATGCTCATTCGCACTTTCGCAGACCATGCGAGGCCTCACTCGAGCCATTGCCGATGACGCTGATGGGCTAAATTCAGGAATGCACACACTAAAGAGCGTTCCCCTTGCGGATGATAGGATTATTTCTGTTATCGATGGAAGATTTATGTTTCCATAGGGGAAAATAATTATTGAGTGAAGAGTGAACTGCAATCTCAGCGCATTGAGTGGACATGAAGTTCCCGAGAAAATCATTCCCGACAAGAGCGCTTCAATAAATTCAATAAAAATGAAAAAAAAACTGTTACAAATAATTTTCCTTTTTATTTCTACGACAGTGAGAAATGACTTTGCTGCAGTCTCTGAGTGTCATTTGCACTCGGCTACCAAGTCACAATTATTCATTGGTAGATATGTGCTTTGTGGCTCAGTCGATTAACTGGCGAGCGTTGTGATCGAATGTTTCTCGGTTCAAGTCGCGCTGTTGCTATCGATCTTTTATTTTTTATTTTATTTGATTTCAAACCATGTAATTTTCAAATCACATAATTGTGCATTTTTTAACATGTAAAATCACAAAATTTTCCAGAATGCATGAATCATCAAACGTAAAAGTACGTCATTTGTCTGGCTCAGCTGGCGTAAATTTACGATGATTAGTTCTGAGAGTGTACAAGCAAATTGAAGGAGATATTATAATTAATATACGTTTGACAAAAATGAGGAATTTTTAACTACACACCAAAAAAATTGAATTTTACAGTTGACTTAATCCCATCATACGATGTAATTCAATGACTTAATGTTAGATTAACATGAATTTTACTGGTTTCGGCTGTAACTTACATTCCGCTAGCGGTGCGACTGTGTGCATTTAAATGCACCTTTTACAAGCCAAGCAGGTGTGTATTTCTGTGGCTCAGTCGATTACCAGACGTACTTTATGATTCAAAGATTCTCGGTTCAAGTCGCGCAGCGGTCGCAGTCAGTTTTCATTTTTTTTCGATGAATTTCATGTCATGGAATTTAAGACACAATATTGAATGTTCTTCCATGCAAATTTGAGTTAACTGCAACGCTCCATTTATGTGCATCTTTTCTTTTTATTTCACATCTTATCAGATGTAAAATTACAGGGTTTATTCGAAGTGTGTAATCTTTGTCCGGAAATATCCTAATACAATTCCACTGTGAAATCAAATCGTTTAAATCTTTCCAAAATGATCCAATTCCTGAAACAAGGGATTCGGTGAAAATTGACCAGTCTCATTCAATTTGAGCACATCATGCGAATTTACCCTATAGTTTTCTTTCCAGTGTCTCCTCAGCTGATTTTTTTTGGTAAATTTTAGACTCAGGACTAAAAAGTGTTTGCTAAAAACAGTTTTTTCCTCTAACATATTTATAATTTATAATTTATAATTTATAATTAATTTTCAACAGTGTGAGATAACCATAATAACATATTAGTCCCGATGTTCAACTGTACAAGTATAAAACTTCAGCCATGATCGAAAATTGATCATTTCTTCTTGTGCTTTGGACGGAACTGGATGGCTTGGTGAGGATCAACCACAAACAGCAGCAAAAAGAAACCTTATGCATGGTATAATGCTCCCTAAGCACAGATCGTTTTCTCAATCGCATTTCGGACGTCGTGGCGAGCAGTTGCCTTCAAACTTGGAATTTTGGAATAAATTTTTAAACTTAATTCTAACACTGAATTCGGAACCTGGATTCTGGTTCATTGACCCTAATTTCAGGATTAGAATTTATTTTCTGACTTCAGTTTCAGAATTTAGTTCCAAATTACAGGTCTTGAATGGAACTTGGAACTGAATCCTAATTCTGAATTCTGGAACTGATTTTTGATGTGGAACACATCTTTATTTTCAATATAGGGGTGCAAATTAGAAACTCAAGAAAAAATACACGTAGAATTGTGGTCAGGTTTTAAACACTCACAGCTCAGTATACTTTGTATCAATTATTAATATTATTTCATTATTTGATTGGGAATATTTCTACGATTCGATTTGAATGTATCAAGCCTATTATAAATGATTGAAATTTTGATTAGTAGCGAACAGTGTCCTATTTTGTCTGCTGAAAATCTCCGGTATATCGGATTTCCCTGCCATAGACGACGGTTTTGAAGGGGTAAACGATATATCAAGGGGAAAGCATCGCTCTGATTAGTCAATCGATGCAAAAGCGAAGCTGTTGGAAGCACGCGAATCTATAAATAGAAGCAAAATTATAGCTAACGTTTCAGTCCTACGCGTAGCATGCTAGAGGTAGGTTGTTGCTAGACAGCAAGACAAAAAGTGCCATAAAACGATTTGAAGCTCTAATTGGTATGTTCTGATCTTGTGTCATGCAAGCTCGGATGAAATTCTATGTTATGTCGTTTCGCCTGAGAAATTGGCAACTACCCCAGAGTAAATGTTGAGTGCGTAAGATTAATTTCTAATTTGTATAAGATAAACTCGATTGATAATGAGAAAAAGTTTATCGCTTCAACCGAAATCACAGAATGGTAGAGAAACTTAACGCTTTAAAAATAACTTCTTGCATACAAAACTTGAACACAAGCTTAGCGAAGAGAAGCTTTAATATCAAAATCGTATTGCAGGTATGTACAAAGATATAATTGCATACATTTGGGATATTGGTGTAATTTCGTCGGCTATAAAACAAACAATATTCGGTGTTGGATCCTAATCAAGATAAATCTAGGCATACTCTCGTGCAATTGCGGATTCAAAAGTGTGACGATTGATTGAACTGTTTGATTGTAGATCATAAGAAATTTTGGTTGCCTTGTTCCACATCAATGGCTCGAACAACCCCATGGGGCTGATCCTTGTAGTTTTTGACTAGATATTGAAATTGATTTCAGATCCTTCGGGGATTCGAATCAAGAATTCTGATTAAGGATTTCAACTTTAGAATTCATGAACAAAATTCAGTATTCGGGAACTAAATGTTAGTCCTGAACACCAAACTTTAGAACTGATTTCTGAACCAGAATTTTATTCCTGAATTCAGTTTCAGAATTTGATTACTAAACTCAGTTTAAGAATTCAACTGAATTCTGAGCCTATCCCAGATTTCGAATTTAGTAATAAATCTAGTTCCAGAATCCAGTCCCGACCTAAAATTTTAGCTCTGGTGTTGATTAATATACTAAGGCAAAAACGACTGAAACAGACCCGTACCCAGAATTTCGTTTCGGGAAGGGCCCACAAATAAGGAATAACGTGTCTAACTGATGATTATTTATTTACCTAGTTCTAGGTGTAGTAATTTGCAATTTAAGTAAGCAGTCACATATTTTGAATTGGAACTAAAGCAAGAAGAAAGGCACAAATCTCCAAATAACTAGGGGAACGTGTCACTTGAACCAATTAGTTCTGACTAATAAAACCTTCAATTTCAACGGTATTTTCTTATAAGTGACAGTGTTAAAAGGAGCAAATACTTTGAAACTATCATCGCAAAAGTGGTCAAAAAGTACCTGGAAACGCTGAAATGGGAAGACTTGCCCCATCCGCCATATTCCTCAGATGTCGCCCCTTCTGACTTCCATCTATTCCGTTCGATGGCACACGGCCTGGTAGATCAACATTTTCTATCCTCCGAAGAGTTGGAAAAATGGGTTGCTTCATGGATAGCGTCAAAAAAGGACTCCTTTTTTCGAACCGGGATCCGAAAATTTCCGGAAAGATGGGAGAAAGTTGTCGCTAGCGACGGACAATACTTTGAATAATTCATCTGTAAGCACTTTTTCGCAATAAAGCTTTTAATTTTGGAAAAAAAAACGGCGGAATCTAAGTTGTACACTTGATATTTAGTTTGAAAAATTCCTTGATTATTTGTCGAACAGATGACCGAATTGATTTCTACAAATTTATGTTCAAATTTCATCGAGGTCCAACTTTCGGGGCTGAATCAGCGATGTCAGATCTGCAGACTTGTCTATAAATCAGTTGATTTCTAAAATGAGCTACCGATATGTTTTAGTTACAAATTTTTTGCAGACTTTTGAAACTCACTTTTTTCGTAAAAATTCACAGTTTTTTTCTGCTCTCTAAACCAATTCCGTTTATAGAAATCTTGAAGTTCGCAGCCATTTTTTTTAGCCTGAATATATTTGAAATTTTTACCTTGCATCCCTGATCGGATATGTAGGGTGGTCAGTATTAAAAATTAAAATTCGTAATTAAAAGTGACGAGCAACAACAACAGATAAATCGAGATAGTTCAATCCAAAGAACTGATTTCAGAATCATTCCGCCCAATTTAGCCTTCCTAGGCCGCTTCGGAGCACTCGTACCGATTTCAGTCCATTGTCGGTAAATCATTCTGTTACCTGGCGTATAATAACGGATCTAGACTACGTCGACAGTAACCAACCGACACCAATCTGCATCAGCATAGCCGAACATGCTTCCGAAGTGTGTTCGCGTTCGTCTTTTTAATCCTGATTATGCAAGTGCGGCACCCAGCGGCAGGATATCTTTTTCATTTACAGAATCTTGCTAAAACGATTATATGTTCACTCAGTTCTAATCCTTATGGCTTTCGGATGTGGAATTATAGGGTGAAAAATACTAGTGACTTGCAAAAAATGCGAAAGGTCCTATTAGTTAATGGCCAAACAAAGTGGTTCTGGCTATACCGGTTTTCAGATTTCGGTTCCAAAAGTACCGGAAGTACTGGTCAAATGAAAGTGTCCAATTTCGGGAGGAGCCAGGGCTACTTGCCCACCCCCCTTCCCCCCTCCGATGGATACGTGCCTTGACTCAATAGTCGCAAACACTGAATAATTTTCAGAACCATCAAAATATTCCCAAAGAACTATACGAAATTTACCTCTACTGAGTATCTGAACCTACAAAAACGGTATATGTCACATGTTATTTATTTGTATGGTACAATATATATATATATATATATATATATATATATATATATATATATATATATATATATATATATATATATATATATATATATATATATATATATATATATATATATATATATATATATATATATCGTGAATAAATTGTACTTTAGAATAGATACCGCGTTTCAGTTCTGTTAGCAAAGAAGGAAAAGTTTCAAAAACAGTTTTTTTGGTTTCCCGAGCAGTCCAACCCAGAGTACTAAAACACAAAACTACAAACTACAAACGAAACGACCGCGAAACCAGAGACCCTTTGAAGAAAACAAAACTACTGGAATATCACTTCAAATAACAATACATGAACCCAAGAACTCCTGCACATTCAGTAATAGCCGTTCAACCGAGAAGGTTGTGTATAGAAGCGTACAGTTTAATAACGCTGGTTAGTTTACACGCGTTAAATACGACAACGGTTGAACTACAGGTAGAGACCTGTTGGCAGCAGCCGTTAAAACGTAAAATCGTGCTGCATAAGAGAGCCCTAGTGCTGGGCCAAGCTGGTGAAGGAAACAACAAAGGGCGTTTCCCAAGCTCTACCCAGGCCACAATATACAGCCACAAGTGCTGAGCAGGAGAGTGCAAAGGCACATCGAAGAAGAAGAGTGCAAAGTCACACAGAAGCAGGAGAGTGCAAAGGCACACCGGTGCGAAGGCACTTCGGTGCAGAAGCATTTCGGTGCGGAGCACAAGGAAGAAGGAGACAAGACAACTCGGTCTTTCCACTGCCATACAACACGCAGGTATACACCGGTGACCTGCGCTGGTTACAGCTGGCGAAGACAAAAGTAAATCGGAAATCGAGTGGTGCTGGATGTCAGGTAGCAGTAGCATCACATCCAACAATCAGCATCCAACAAGAACATCTAGAGCAACGAGGATCTACACGGCAGTGCAACGGAGATAGACAACAATTTCAAGGTAGAAGTTTTTTCTTTTCCTTTTGATTGAGTACTGTGTAGTGTTGGTTTCATTTTTTATTTTAAAGTTTGATTACAAATTTTTTATGTGATGGATGAATCCATGGACGTAAATCCTAGCATGAATCCGATACCCCCACGAACGAAAAAATATCAGGAGAGCTCTTCTGGGCCTTGGATAGTCTTTTTTAGACGTATATCAAAGCCATTAAACATTTTACAAATTAATAAAGGTTTGACATCACGATACTCTTCAATCAAAGAGATCATAAAAGTAAATAACGATAAAATTCGTGTTGTGGTAAATAATTTGAAACACGCGAATGATATTGTCTCTTCGGAACATTTCATTAAAGAGTATAACGTTTACATACCCTCCAAAGATGTCGAAATTGACGGTGTTGTTACCGAAGCGAGTCTTTCGGTAGATGATTTACTCAAGCATGGTGTTGGTCGTTTCAAGAACTCTATGCTTGAGGGTGTGAAAATTCTGGAGTGCAAACAACTGTACTCAGTAGTTCATGAAGAGGGAAAAAAAGTTTATCGCCCATCAGACTCGTTTCGAGTGACATTTGCCGGGTCTGCGTTGCCGTCCCATGTCTATGTCGATAAAATTCGCCTCCCTGTTCGGCTTTTTGTTCCAAATGTAATGAATTGTACGAACTGCAAAAAATTCGGCCACACAGCTACTTACTGTAGTAATAAACCAAAATGTATGAAGTGTGAAGGGCCTCATAAAGATAATGATTGCAACAAGGAAATTGAAAAATGTATTTATTGTGGAGAAAGTCCTCATGAGGATATTTCAGTATGCACTGCATTTAAAGTACACAAAGACAAAATTAAGCTTTCTTTAAAAGCACGGTCTAAGCGCACATATGCAGAAATGCTTAAAACGGTCATTGATGTACCCCCTTTGGAAACCGAAAACGGGTTTTCAAATCTAGAGGAACCAGAGGACTCTGACTCTGACGAAAATAGTGAAGGTAATTCGTTTATCACTACCCAAGGGTCAGTTAAGAGAAAGAAGTCTTCTTCCAAATTACCAAAAAGACACCTAAAATTTCATCTTCAAAAAAAGATCCCCGTGTTAAACAAAAAAAGTCAAAACCAAAGACTGTGCCTCCTGGTTTGTCAAATTCACAAATCAATCCAGGATCTAGCACAGAAAAAGATAATAATCCTGTGGGCTCCATTTTACAGCCTCCAACAGGATTATTGAAGTTTTCGGAAATTGTTGAATGGATTTTCTCAGCATTCAATATATCTGAACCCTTAAAGACCCTCATAATGGCATTCCTTCCAATAGCTAGAACCTTTTTGAAGCAGTTATCAGCTCAATGGCCAATTGTCTCTGGTTTTGTATCTTTTGATGGATAATTTATCACCCGCCGCAAATGATACAATCACTGTCCTGCAGTGGAATTGTCGAAGCATCATGCCAAAACTTGATTCATTTAAGGTTTTGTTGCATAGTCAAAAATGTGATGTATTTGCTTTGTGTGAAACATGGCTTACATCAAACGTAGCCTTAAATTTTAATGACTTTAACATTATACGTCTCGATAGAGACTCTCCGTATGGTGGAGTGCTTTTGGGAATTAAGAAATGCTATTCCTTTTATAGATTAAACATTCCTTCAACTTCTAGTATAGAAGTTGTTGCTTGCCAAATAAACATTAAAGGCAAAGATATTTGCATAGCTTCGGTTTATATTCCTCCAAAAGCACAAGTTGGACAGCGACAGCTTAATGAAATGGTTGAAGCCCTTCCTGCTCCACGATTGATTCTGGGGGATTTAAATTCGCACGGAATGATGTGGGGTTCCGTTTACAATGATAGCAGATCATCTTTAATACAAAACATTTGTGACAATTTTAACATGACGGTATTAAATATGGGTAGCATGACACGGATCCCAAGACCTCCTGCACGCCCAAGTGCATTAGATCTATCTCTTTGCTCAACATCAATACGACTAGATTGCACCTGGAAAATATTGCCTGATTTACACGGTAGCGATCATTTACCAATCATCATCTCAATTAGCAATAGCAATTGCATTGCTACTTCAGCTAGTATTCCATATGATTTGACAAAAAATATCGACTGGATTAAATACCAAAGTAGTATCTCTCTTCTAACAATAACGCTCCTGGGTTGGACAGAATTAAATTCAACTTGGTGAAGAATCTGCCCGACCTCGCAAAAAGACGTTTGTTGGAATTGTTCAACAAGTTTCATGAGCAAAATATTGTTCCACCTGACTGGAGACAAGTGAAAGTTATCGCCATTCAAAAGCCGGGGAAACCAGCTTCCAATCACAACTCATATAGACCCATTGCGATGTTGTCCTGCATCAGAAAATTGTTCGAAAAAATTATTCTACGACGTCTCGACACTTGGGTCGAGACGAACGGTTTGTTGTCAGATACTCAGTTTGGCTTCCGTAGAAATAAAGGGACGAATGATTGCCTTGCATTACTTTCGTCTGACATCCAAATTGCCTTCGCTCAAAAGCAACAAATGGCATCTGTATTTTTAGACATTAAAGGAGCATTTGATTCAGTTTCCATTGATGTTCTTTCAGACAAGCTCCACCAACATGGACTCCCAGCGGTTATAAATAATTATTTGCACAACCTTTTGTCAGAGAAACGCATGCATTTTTCATATGGCGATTTGACAACATTCAGAATTAGCTACATGGGTCTACCGCAAGGCTCATGCCTCAGTCCGCTCCTTTATAATTTTTACGTGAATGACATTGACAGCTGTCTAGAAACCCCATGTACACTAAGACAATTGGCAGATGATGGCGTGGTTTCAGTTACTGGACCCAAAGCTATTGATCTGCATAAACCATTGCAAGATACCTTAGATAACTTGTCCGTTTGGGCTGTTCATCTGGGTATCGAATTCTCTGCGGAGAAAACAGAGTTAGTCGTCTTTTCAAGAAAGCATGATCCCGCGCAGCTTCAGCTCCATATGATGGGAAGAATAATCGAACAGGTTTTGACTTTCAAATACCTCGGGGTGTGGTTTGATTCCAAATGCACGTGGGGAGGACACATTAGGTATCTGATAACGAAATGCCAACAAAGAGTAAATTTTATTCGAACAATAACAGGATCTTGGTGGGGTTCTCATCCGCAAGATCTAATAAAATTGTATCAAACAACGATACTTTCAGTGATGGAATATGGATGCGTTTGTTTTCGTTCCGCTGCAAACTCTCATATTATCAAACTTGAGCGAATTCAGTACCGTTGTTTGCGAATTGCCTTAGGCTGCATGCATTCGACACATACAATGAGTCTTGAAGTTCTGGCGGGAGTTCTTCCATTAAAAGATCGATTTTGTGAGCTTTCATCACGCCTGCTAATAAGATGTGAGGTGCTGAATCCCATGGTAATTAATAATTTCGAACGACTAGTCGAGCTTCGATCTCAAACAAAATTTATGACAGTATATTTTAACCATATGTCACAGGAAATCAACCCTTCAAGATATATTCCTATCCGTGTCAGCATCCTAAGTGCCCCTGACTCAACTTTATTTTTCGATACATCCATGCAGCGTGAAGTGCGTGGAATCCCGGATCATCTACGCTCGACGGAAATCCCAAAAATATTTTTAAGTAAGTTCAGGCATATTGACTCTGAGAAAATGTTTTACACGGACGGATCGCGAATTGAAGAAGCGACAGGGTTTGGTATGTTCAACAATAATGTTTCGGCCTCATTTAGGCTTCAAGAACCTGCATCTGTTTATATAGCAGAGCTAGCAGCAGTTCATTATAGTTTGAGTGTAATCGTCACATTATCTCCAAACCATTATTTCCTCTTCACAGATAGTCTGAGTGTAATTGAAGCCATTCGCTCAAACATGACTGGCAAGACTGAACCGTTTTTCCTGGGCAAAATAAAACAGTGCCTGAACGACATATTGAACAATAATTATCTAATCACTATAGTCTGGGTCCCGGCTCATTGCTCCATTCCTGGCAATGAAAGAGCCGATATTTTAGCCAAACGTGGTGCTATTGAGGGTGAAATTTATGAGCGACCGATTGCTTTCAACGAATTCTATAGCTCGTCTCGCCAAAGAACACTTGCCAGCTGGCAAGCTTCTTGGGATAGAGATGATCTGGGTCGGTGGATGCACTCAATTATTCCTAAAATATCGACAAAGGCATGGTTCAGGGGACTGGATGTGAGTAGGGATTTCATTCGTGTGATGTCCAGACTCATGTCCAATCACTACACGTTAGATGCACATCTCCTTCGAATTGGGCTCTCCGAGACTAATCATTGTGCTTGTGGAGAAGGTTATCGGGATATTGATCATGTCATTTGGACATGCGTGGAGTATCGTGATGTCAGATCTCAACTAATAAATTCTTTGCGTACCCAAGGTAGACTATCCAATATCCCAGTTCGAGACATTCTTGCTTGTCGTGACCTTTCATACATGAAACTTATTTATCATTTCATAAAGAAAATTGGTATTTCAATTTAATAAAGGCCCCTTTTAAGACTTAGTTCTGATCCCAGCTGCGTCCATGAGTTCAACCAATAGCTAAATTAGAATAAAAATTATGTAATGATACAAACAAACTCGAAACAGTTTATGAAATTATCAACAAAATGTCTGAAAATAACAGCTTATTTTATAATTTATAGAAGTTAATCGTTTGGTTCAAATAATATTTCCGAGTAGATTTCATAATTAATGACGAGTTACCTAAGATGATATTTAAGCTATAAGTGAATATGTTTTAATAAATTCAAAACGTTGTGACTATGTTAGAATTAAATAAGGATAAGAATATTATGTAAAAGTGATGCTACGGCGAAGAAAAACTTATGTAAACTGCCTTAAGAAATAAACGTATTTATGAAAAAAAAAAAGACCTCCTGCACGTCCAAGTGCATTAGATTTATCTCTTTGCTCGACTTCTTTAATTCGACTAGATTGCACCTGGAAAGTATTTCCTGATTTACACGGTAGCGATCATTTACCAATCATCGTCTCAATGAGCAATAACAAAGGCATTGCTAATTCAGTTAATATTCCATATGATTTGACAAAAAATATTGACTGGATTAAATTCCAAAGTAATATGTCAAGTATCTTAAATTCAATGGAAGAGCTCCCCCCACTTGAAGAGTATGACTTCCTCGTTCGTTCGATTCTGAAGGCCGCAGAACAAGCCCAAACCAAACGATTTCTTGGTCCATCGTCTAACAGAAGGCCTCCAAACCCTTGGTGGGACAAAGAGTGCTCAGATTCTAAACACGCGAAACAAAATGCTTGCAAGACGTTTCTAAAACAGGGAGGAGGAACTCCTCAGAATTTTGAAAAATTTATGGTTTTAGAAACCAAGTACAAGAGCATACTTCGGGCCAAGAAATGTAGCTATTGGAGGCATTTTGTCGAAGGTTTGTCAAGAGAAACCTCAATGAGCTCTCTTTGGAATACGGCCAGACGAATAATGAATCGTAACATAGGAAATGAGAGTGAGGAATACTCGAACCGATGGATATTTGATTTTGCGAGGAAAGTTTGTCCAGATTCTGTTCCTACGCATAGCATTATTAGGGAGTCTTCTTCAAACAATGGTACCATTGATAGCCCCTTTTCAATGATGGAATTTTCAATAGCACTCATGTCTTGTAACAATAACGCTCCTGGGTTGAACAGAATTAAATTCAACTTGGTGAAGAATCTGCCCGACCTTGCAAAAAGACATTTGTTGAAATTGTTCAACAAGTTTCTTGAGCAAAATATTGTTCCACCTGACTGGAGGCAAGTGAAAGTTATCGCCATCAAAAAGCCGGGTAAACCAGCTTCCAATCACAACTCATATAGACCCATTGCAATGTTGTCCTGCATCAGACAATTGTTCGAATAAATTATTCTACGACGTCTCGACACTTGGGTCGAGACGAACGGTTTTTTTTTATTCAATAATATAATATAATATTGAGACGAACGGTTTGTTGTCAGATACTCAGTTTGGTTTCCGTAGAAATAAAGGGACGAATGATTGCCTTGCATTACTTTCGTCTGACATCCAAATTGCCTTCGCTCAAAAACAATAAATGGCATCTGTACTTTTAGACATTTAAAAAAGCATTTGATACAGTTTCCATTTATTTCAGAAAGCTCCACCAACATGGACTTCCAGCGGTTATAAATAATTATTTGCACAACCTTTTGTCAGAGAAGTGCATGTATTTTTCACATGGCGATTCGGCAACAATCAGAATGAGCTACATGGGTCTCCCACAAGGCTCATGCCTCAGTCCGCTCCTGTACAATTTCTATGTAAACGACATTGGCAGCTGTCTCGTAACCCCATGTACATTAAGACAATTGGCAGATGATGGCGTGGTTTCAGTTACTGTACCCAAAGCTATTGATCTGCAAAAACCATTGCAAGATACCTTAGATAACTTGACCGTTTGGGCTGTTCATCTGGGTATCGAATTCTCTGCGGAGAAAACCGGAAATCGCAGTACGAACTCATATTGGGCTACTCGGAATCGAGCCGAATTCTCGTTTTCCCTTTAGTAGTCCCCATCTAACCGTCTCATACCCCAAGTCAACGAACTTCGGGTCAATATTTGAATATCAAGAACATGACAAGTAAATCTCATCGTCGCTTCGCGAGTCCAAAGGTCACGATACAGTAAAGAGAGACAAAATTGGAGAGAATAGGCCATCGGCTTTTACGCAAGCCGCTTTTACGCAAGCCGCTTCTACGCATGCGGCGCATTCTAAACAACCGTCCAATGTTCATTCTTCAAACTTTAGGTAGGGGAAGAAAGTTTAATCGATAAACTGGGCAACAATAACGAAGTGACTTTTTTATTGAAACCACGTAATTGTTACAAAATGTTTCAAGATAAGTCTGGTTCAATTCAATTTCGGTACTTTTTTCAAACTTTTCAGCCGTTTTCTCAGCAATGGTGCGTTTAGATTTATTTATAGACCTGAGATTTCAATTATGTTCAAATAATAGACTATAAACTTGTTTTACGGTTATCTTGATAACCGTCTCCTTGTCGATAGTTTTTGCAGTGTGAACCTTGTATTATTCAAATTTAACAAAATATAGTCTTGGTGGATATTTGACTGTACAGAAACGTGAAATTGATTACTCATCGAACTCGACTCCTAATTGATGCATGGTTTCTGGTACAGTATGGCATGTGGCACCGTCCTGTTATAACTCGATATCGGTCAACGCCAATTTTTCGTTCTGGATAAATAGTCTGTCGTCATCGATCGGTATTTTACACAACGTTGCGTGTTTCATCTTATTTGCAAAAAAAATTTAAATTTATTTGGTTTTAAAATCGAAATTCCACTGTCGATAGTAAAAGAATTAATCACAAATAAAATATTCCAAGAACAAGGTTTTTTACTCTGTTTTCTGTTAATTACTCTCCAAAACGTGTTTAAATATTCTAAATCTCACAGCAGTCTATCTTTAGACAGAAGACACAAGCTGGTAAAATTGTTGGAATACAAGACTGGATAAATTATGAGAAGAATTTGGGTCTTGCGCGCTACGGGTATGACATGTCAAGCTTTACCGCTCGGATGCAGAAGCGTTCTGAACCATCAAAAGCAGGACTCCAAACCTGGTCCCTCGGAATGACGATGGCACATCGTAATTGAATTTTGTACCGTCGAATTCAAGTGTAAACAATTTAAACGTTGAATGCGAGGGTCACCATGTTTTTAGGATCACCACATCTTATACTGCGGGAGGAGAGACAGCAGCTGGTCGGGCGCCGGAACAATGTACAATGTCCCTTAGAGGCGTCTGGTAGCGAGATGACGCTCATCATCATGAAATGACAAAACGTGGGGGAGTCGGCTGTTATAATTAAAATAATAATTAAAACAGGACCGACAATACTCGAACGAGTGGAAATCAGGGCACTGGTGAATGCCATGAAAGTGAAATTTGCCTTGGCTCGAGGTAGACAGAAAACTCCATCGTCAATATTATCTGTCCTTGTGTAAAGCTACTACTAAATTGTATCCAATCGAAATTCACATGGTTTTGACGACTTTATACTTTATACTTTCGCTGTCAGTATCCTGTCCTTCAAAGTGTCAACATTTCCTTTCCTTACATTTCCACTAGCTGTTACGTGAAAAAGTTGCCTTCATTCACGCAACTTTTATGTTATCAAAGCGGTAAAATGATTTCAATAAATGTAATTGGAAACGATAAATTGTCCATTGTTTCATTGTTCGACGCTCTCGCTTGGTCACAAACCAAACAGAGTACACCCACGTACACAAACACACACACACACACGTACGCAAACATCCGATCACAATGGACCACTTCTGGGCAACCGAGCCACAGCACAAACCACGCAACATTTTGGCACACGGAGAAGCTAACCGGAGCAACGCCCATCAGTCGGCGGAAACTTTGTTTGCACTTTTTGTGGACATTTTTAGCCACACATTGGCCGTCGTTTGGTGATAAAAACAAATGTCAGTTTGTCGAACTCAACGAGTATATATGTCACCAATTTCCCACGAGGGACAGCTCGGCTTGTTGGTGAGTTAGCAAATCCGGAACATCCGGCTAGTGTATTAAGCTTTCACCGATGGGAAGAGGGGGGGGGAGGATAAAGTGTAACCGAACATCACCGGAAACGAACCGTTTTTGTGGTTTTGATGAAATCGAAACAGGAAGTCCGACTATCGACGCTGTCGTATGGTTTAAACTGTGTTAGAACAATGTGCACCCATTATGTCGCTTATCACATATTTAATGACTGTTTTTGTACAATAAACGGGGTTTAATTATACATCGGATTAAGTCATGATTCCATCAATTAGTATTAAATGCATAATACTACCTTTCGTCATTGGATCCTTAGTACGGAACAGCTTCGATCGAAGCAGGCGGCTGAAGCTGAAATGCAAAGAGTGGTGAAAAGAGTTGAGACGACGAAGGACACCTTTCACTCGGCCTACTCGGATTTGGTTTTCAACTTCCGTGTATAGAATAAGCAAATCTGTGCAACCGAATAATATTATGTTACACTTTACGTAGTCAAATCGTATTTTGAAGCTATTTCAAGCTCAATTTACTTGTTAGTAATTATCATGCCTGAACTTGAAGCTGGTGATGTTTGATTTGTGTTCACTGGAGTCTCTTTTTACGCGGTTCTCTAATGCGGTTTTTTTACGCGGGTTTCCGAAGTTACGCGGTTTTTTTCGGCATCAAAAAAAAATTTCGATTTTTGAAGTATCCAAATTTTTCTATGTCCCAAAGTCGATTTTCATTGAAATTTTTTTTTTTGTGATTGCACCAGATCTGGACGTTTCATGCATTTCTGGACGTTTCATGCATTTCTAAGATTCTAAGGCGTTTTTTTTAACGCGGTACGTATCCCCCGCGTAAAAAGAGATCTCAGTGTAATCTATTAGTTGCCCGTAACTTTACTTATAAGCATCCAGCAATCGATCACCCAATTGAACAATTACTCCACAACTACGAATGTCCGGCCAAATCGGGTACTTTTTGAAAAATTTCAACCACTTTTGGCATTAAAACAATTGTCAGTCTTGCCACGTTATACTACGGCAAAAAATTCAAGACTAGAAAGTTTGACATTTGTTTCATCTTTCATTGTTCTCTCGTTTACGATGCGGTTTTCTGTCGTTCGTTTCTGTTTGAGGATTATATCACCGTAAGCGACCTATGTCCTGCCACTTTGTTCACTTTTTAGGCACATTTCGGATAGAAAGGATCAAGATTCGCTTCAGGGAAGGGGTTGCATAAACATTTATTTTCAAATAATTGTTATTCTTTATTTGAGACTACTACAGTATAAAGTTTATGTAAAAATATCGTGTTGTTCCTGAGACATGGTTGCTAAAAGTGGTGTGCATTGTAGTGTTTTTGAAGTTGAATCTGAAACCAATAATATTAAACTACCTTGATCAAAAAGTTTCCAGAATCACCACCGTGTGGCGCTCTCAGTCACCCAATTAAAGACTGTCCCAGAAAGTATGGACGCAACCAAAAACCACTGCCATTTCGCAATGGTTCAGAATCTGTCAATTTTGATGGCAGCGTCCTGTTGTTTACACTCTTCTCAAACCACTTGTGCAGTTGTTTATTCGTTTTCATTCGTTTGTTTCGAAATGGGTGGACTTTCAGCAGAACAACGTCGAAAAATTGTGTACAAATGGTGCACAGAACGCGGACTGTCACTGAGAAAGATAGCAAAAATGGAAGGAGTAAGTGGAAAAGCCGTGCAAAATGCAATCAGGAAGTTCGGTGAGGATAACACCTTTGAGGATAAACCGAAAACGGGTCGAAAAAAAGGTCCTGCTAACCCTCAGTTGGATAAACGTATACTGAAGGCGAGCAAAAGAAGAAGGTTTCAGTTCGGGATGTGGCCAAAAAAGTGAGCACTTCGAAGTCAAATGTTCTTCGTGCTATAGAACGTTTGAATCTTCAAACCTATAAGCAGCAGAAACAACCAAAACGTAGTCCGAAACAAGAAGCATCGATTAGGCCGAGGGTTCGAAAGCTGTACAATACGATTCTATCTGGAAATTTGAACTGCATAATCATGGATGACGAAACCTATGTGAAACTCGATTACAAATCCTTACCGGGACCACAATATTATACGGTGCGAGAAGGGCAAGTGTTGAACCAGTCCGAGACATCGATTGAAATCGAAAAGTTTGGTAAGAAAGTTATGGTCTGGCAAGCAATTTGTAGCTGCGGTAAGATTTCGAAACCCTTAATCACCACTGCTTCAATGAACAGCGAAATATACATCAAGGAATGTTTACAAAAACGACTATACTACCAAAAATGTCACTTTCGTCCCAAAAGACAAATGTTGAGAATAATATTCTGTTGTTGTAGTCTAATATTATCAGTATATCGAATAAAATTTGTATATCTAACACTCGTGAATTATTTACAGCGAAATCGAAGTGTGTCCATACTTTCTGGGACAGTCTTTACATTTTTTTTGATACCTGGACATTTGTCAAAGTTACGCTGTATTGAGTACACCTTCGATTGTGCGTGTCCTCGATGTTGTATAATTTTCAAAATGAAATTGAATTTGCAACAACGAGTTTGCATTAAATTTTGAACAATTTGAATAGTTCGACGACACGTCGAATGTTAGAAAAGTGTTTCGGCCACGATACTCTGAAGAAAACAGTCGTTTATCAGTGACACGAACGTTTCAGAAGTGGCCGTGAGTCTATGAATGATGGTGAGAGAAGCGGTAGGCGATGCTCACAGTTGTCACTGATTACATTGATTATATTATGCATTCCTTCCACAAGGCCAGACGGTCAACAAGGAACATTATTTTGGCGTTATAAGACGTCTGCGTGAAACAATTCGCACGATGCCATCGATATACGTGAACATTTGGCTAAAAACGAAACGAATACCATTCAGCAGTCACCGAATTCACCGGATTTGGCTCCCTGCAACCTTTTCCTATTCGATCGACTCAAGAAACCGCTCCGTAGAAGACTTTTCAGCACCCGAGATGAGATTATGGAAAAATCGCAGATGGCTCTGATGGTCATTCCGAGAGCTGAATATAAAAAATGTTTCGAGGATTGGATCAAGCGCTGGCATAAGAAAATATCGATTTCGATGAATAATCTTGTATGTTTAATTTTCTGAATAAATTCCGGGATCTTTTTGATCGAGGTAGTATGCTTTTTGTTTGTTTTCCCCTTTGAACGGAACGCCGTTTTTGTTTTATTTTAATTAATTTTTACAATTTTCTTTTCATTAAATTTGTTTAAAAAAAACTAGGATAATTTTTGTTCTTCTTCTTGATTTTTTCCACGGTGTTCTATTCAAAATTTAAAACGCCTCACGTATTTTTAAACCGGCCAAGCTTTTCGTTAGTTATCGTGGATCAGGGTAATTTCGCCGAATTCGTCATTATTCTTAATATCAGTGTTGTTCGTATGCTATCCGACCTCGCTACCACTCGTTCGGATCTAACTGAAGCAAAGAAACACAGCTTTGAGTAGACCGGGCAAACGAGGCGGTTACAGAATTATATGCTAGAGGCCACCGCTTCCGACGGCGGGAACATCCGGAGATATAAAAACAAAAAAAAAAATTTTTTTGACCCTAAAAAAATGACCCTTTCGGTGAAATGACCTTTTCGGCGAAATGACCCATTCGGTCATTTTTTTTCGGCGAAATAGCATTCGGCGAAATGACCCGCTCCCAGTTATCCTGTTCATCAGTTTGACAGTGTGTCCTACTTTAAGCAACCATATCTCGGGAACAACTCGATAATTTTACACAAAATTCAAACTGTGGCTGTATCAAATAGAGAATACAATAAATACAAAACATTAAAGATTAGGCAACTCGTAGATTTTTTTTCAATCCATGTTCGTTACGGACATAACTGAAGGTCGTGACTGTTGAGAACAATCTATTTATCTACACAAGAACCAAAATTCTGGACCAGGACCCAGGAACTGAAATTGAATTCAAGATCTGGAAACGATAATATGCAACAGACTCCGAATCCAGTTGCAAAATTCTGGTTCGGAATCTAGATGAAGAATGAAGAAAGTTCATGAGTTTAATTTAGAATTATGAAATTGAATTTCGAGCCTGAATCAGAATTCATGTTCCGAATTTAGTTCCAACACAGCAGGTTCTGAATTCTGAAATTGAATTCAGGAATTAAATTCTGAAACTGAATTCAGGAATTAAATTGTAAAACGGAATTAGGGAATTAAATTCTGGTTCAGAAATCAGTTCCAAAGTTTAAGTTTGAAGTTCAATTCTAACATTTAGTTTCAGATTCCTGATTCATATTCTGATTTTTTTTCCATAGTTTCGAGGTTGAAATTCTGAATCAAAATTCTAGATTCAAATTTCATTATATTTCATTCGTTTATGAGTTCAGGAACTAAATTTAGTTCCATTATCTAGTCAAGAATCCAGTTAAGATTCAGTTCCAGAATCATGATTTTACTTTTTAAACCTGTTATCTGAACAAATATCTGAAGCTGAAGTTCAGAATTCAGGTGAATCAGATCCCAGGCTCTGAATTGAGTTCCGGTATTCCGTTTTCGGATTTTGTTACAGAGTCCAATCCAAAATTCAATTCCTAGATCCAATTAGAAATTCAGTTCCCAAATCCAAATCCAGTATTCAGAAGCTGAAAGCGATTACTGATAATCTGTTGTTGCTGCTGTTAGTAGAAGGTCCTCACCACTATGTCCAGTTCCGTATAAAGCACAAGAATTATGTTGTTGCGTTTAGTACAACTCGAGATATTCACGATTAAGTTCTACCGATTCAACCACAGGGCTAATTTTGAAAAGGTGCTCCATAGTGAAGTAAAACGTGTTCACGTCAAAAACCCTCGTTCACAGGAGAAACTCCCCTCAATCCGCCTAGATACTGTTGCGATTTGAAGTTATCGTTTCACTTGCTGCCATGTTTGAATCCTCGAAGTATTCCTGAATGATACTTACTGGCTCCATTTTCAAAGCAATGCTTTTATGACAGCGAACCGTGTGTCGAAATTTTCACATACACACAATGACACTGCGTTAGCGGTGTTCGTTACATCTTTACATAGGCAGTTAAATAAATGTGGCTAATAAACCATGGCTACCTAGATTTTTAATAGTGAGAATTGTACAGGAACACGCGTCTTTGCTTCCAGAATTAGGGTGAAGCCAGAGTGGGAGCGACAAGCGACACGAAGCGATGCGAATATTGAAGGACCGCACGGCGAATCACAAACGAATTTCATCCACTCAACAAAAATATACATGCATGCCACTGTAAACACGATACGTTGCGTAGCGACGAGCGATTTTCCGCGCGACAAGCGACCAAACACCACGTGCAAAGTTTTTCACGCGATTTACGAGCGAACAGAGGTTGAATTGATTTTTGTTATGACTGAACAAGATAATTCGATTGATGTTGAAGCGCTAATCGGTACTATTCTTAAACAAAACAAGCTCTGGGATCAACAATATCGTAATTACCGGAACCAGGTCCCTGTGAAGAAGTGTTGCGAAAAAGTTACGGAAATATTAGGAACTACATTCTTTTGAAAATGTCCATTTTTGTTTACTTCTGGCGCTTTTGAGCATCGCTTCTAGTTGCTTTTGTTTTTGTGTGTCTCATTTCTCGAAAGGACAATGTATGGAACATTTGTAGAACTAAAAAAAATCGGTGACTGCATAGCCGTACCATTTCTAACTAACTATGGGGTACCTCAAGGTAGTCATCTCGCACCCTTTTTATTTTTGCTGTGTCTGAAAGATTTGAGACATGCGCTTGTATGTCAAAAACTATCATTAGCAGACGATTTTAAGCAGTACTATCTTATTAAAGATATGAAAGATGCCAACTTCCTGCAGAAACAGTTGGATATCTTCTCCAGTTGGGGCGACCTCAACAGAATGGTATTCAAGGCTTCAAAATGTTCCGTTATTTTCTTTTTCACGTTAACGCACAGCAGTTGTTTTCAACTATACTATTTCCCAAACTTTTCTCAAATGAGACGATTTAGGATTCCTGTTCAAAACCTTATTTTGAGGACTGCATCGAATATACAATATCTAAGGCTTCCTAAGGATGGTAGCACTATGGTATTGTGCGCTGGTTTGCTCTATTCTCGAATATGCTGCAGTCGATTCAGTATTATCAACTTGATATCCAACTCATCGAAACTATTCAGCATAAATTTATTCGGTTTGCCATTCACAGTCTTCCTTGGAGGGATTCCAACAACCTCCCAGCTATCGTGAGCTCTGTAAACTTATCGATATTCTCAGAATTCAATCTGCATCGCACTAATGTGTCGTCTATTTAATCGATGTTCTCACGTGTTCGATTTTCACCTATTTTGTAACGTTGTAAAAAATTCGTTTTTAAATTTCTTCTCTAGTTCCTAAGTATTATGGCTAGCAATAGGGTTAGTTTTCAATTATTAGTAAAAAGTATATGATGAAGTATCTGTTGGATTATTGTAATCTGTTGATATAAAAAGATCAGGTGATTTTATGCCTGATGATGAGAGAGACTATGAGATTTCAACTTCATTGGGCGTAACTAGGTTGAAGCCGGGTATAAATAAACGACATAAATTAATTAAAAGATCCATTGGGCTTTCCTCTGCTTCCAATATATAAATAAAAAAATAATAAATCCTCTCACTAGTGTAAGAAGTGCACAAAGTGTTAATGAAACTAATGCTGAAGCTTGTTGAATGAAAAGATTCTCTTTAAATACTCAACGCACAACTCGTTTGCATTCAGTAAGGCGGGGCTAACGAGAGTAAGACTATAAATTGCCTATCCAAAGACAACTTTACACGGTGCGAATAGTATTCGATATCGCTTTTCAATAGAACTGAATATTAATATTTAATTAATAATCAATTCACCAGAATTGATTTTTGGTCGTTGGAAAACAAAATTTTCAATTTCCTCCACGTCAAACAATGTCGAGAGCATTTTCTTTAAATTCAAAGCTTCTGCTACTAATTATTAGAAATCAGTGCTATTTTCGATGTGCGCAGCAAACAAAACTATCTCCTATAATGCCTCAGGTTCACTGACTTTTATTGCAAAGAATTGTAACTGATTCAGTGCTACGGTACTCAAAACTTATCGGCCAATAAGCCACAATAACTGTTTCCTCGTTTTCATCTGATAGGAAGTACCAGTAAAGATAAACAGCAGGACTGATATGTATCTGACTTCATCAGAACCATCATCAGAGTGCGAGAAAGGCCAGCACACGTGATACTCGCTGATTCCAAAAGTTAGAGAAATCTTAATGTTTGAATCTTTTTCAATTATAATCATACCAGCTAGCCCGGAGAATTTCGTCCCTGAAAAAATTCATATCTGGATTCAAATTATTTCTTGCAATCATCTTCATCCGAAATCAAACCATATTCAAACTAAAGAATTATCAAAAATCTCAAGTTATTTGCATTTCACTCCAAACTGGAGTTATTAATTGAACTCTGTACTTTGCTTGAGTTAATTTAATAAAGCCTAAGCACACTCTTGTTTCATTTTACTCCCACATAGAAAAAAAGGAGAACCGATGAATGCGCAGCAAATGACTAATGTCCAAATCATCAAACGCTATGCGGAACTAGAGAAATGTTAGTTTTGTTTTCTGTTATATGTCGAGTTTATTCTACGTTTTCTTAGAACAAGATTTGAAGTCAATATTTTAGCTGGGGTCATTTTTGTAGAATTTCTAGTGTTGAGTTCATGCTAGACAAATTAGTAAAACATGTACTCAAAGCTATTCATCAGCTTCAGCGCATTTATGTTTTGTATACCGAAAAGTGAATTAGGAAACATGAATGCTGTTCATGTGGTGTCCCTGTTGAATTAGGCATGCGGTTCGAAATAGTGGAGCACATGGATCAAGTAGGCTCAGTAAAATTCCTCAAAAAATTTAATGACCTTCTCCATTATTTTAGCAGCTGTTTGTTTTTAAAAGTGATTTGAAAATAAGTCGTTAAATTATGTGTACGATAAGAAATTTGAAGTTTTTCTATGAGAACACGAATATAAATACCACGACACCAATTCCAGAAACTCATTAGATTCTTTACCTTTACGAATCAGAACTCAGTATCTAATAATAAACCTCCGAAGAAAATTTTTTCCAAATAATGTTTGAATGCCGAACAGCTCCTCAAACGGCCTATACGAGTTGTGATAGGATGTTAGTATTCCCGGTTTGCAAGCAACCTAACAAGTAACTGTTCGTTCTTCAATTTGGTGAGGATACAAGCATCTGAAGGTATCATCAGTCGCCACATACAACGACTAGGAGCAGTTATGCAACTGAAACGTTTTACACACTTTCAACAGCAGTCAACGGATCATCCACTTTCTGCAGGCACCGGGCATATATTTTCTCTGGCGTCCATCGTCGGTTGGTCAGAAATCTCGCTCGGATGTGCGGAAAACACTGTCTGGCAGCAAGCCAAACAAGCATCCCAAGAAGAGGCACTATGGCTATGGCCAACAACAGATGTACGTTCTCGTCCGGGATCCTTACGTCGTCGATGCAAATAGAGATGAAGGAGGATTCGTTGGTTCCTCGTTACTGTTTGGTTCGCCGGCTTTGAGCAGGGTTGCCGAAAGCAGACGCGGTGGTCTTTTACAGGAAGGAATAGCATCTAGCTTGGATGTTTTCCCGGAGATAAATTGCCTACTTGTTGATCAGAATGAAATGAATGCACTTTCAAATGCTAGTATCTTCTCGGTCGGATCGGACCAGGCATTCAGCGCCAGTAGTCGACTGGTTGCTGAGCAACGCCTTGATTAATGAACTCTGGCTGGCTGTCATAAAACTGGATCAGCATGGCTGGAATTGTGCTGTGTTAGCTTCGAGTTTTCATGATAAACAATGGTCATTGTGGTCGGATTATAGAAGGTGTCAGACGTTTATTTATTGGTCAAGTACGACAGTATCCATTCACCGGAGAAAGAATTTGCTCAAGCCGATTAAAACATAATCTTGAAGGAAATCCTGAAACCTAGTCTCAGATCGGTTTGTAAAACCAAATCAATTAAAGACGACGCAGATTGGTGTTTTTTAAGGAAAATTTTACAGCTGAGTACGGTATTCCCAATTTAGATAGTAACACGAATTGTTAAGCTTAGGATTGAAAATTTGTTATACTCTCAAGTCTTTTTTATGTAGGGGAAACCACATAACTTGGAAAATTCGCATCAAAAACCGCATAATATTGGAAACTAGCATAAAACGAAACAGCTTAAAAATCGCATAAAAAGAGACTTGAGTGTACTTTCAAGCAAAACTCACCGTCAGAGGAAAGGAGTGCAACCGTATGTACAAATTGCTTGCCAAATCAAAAATCATAATAGACTCTGAAATTTTCTATTTATGACAATCAAAACGTTCTTATTCTTTGCCCAGTTAGGCAGTGAGAAATCATGTGCAAATTCTCTGCGAATGGGTTTTCTTGTTATACAGAAAGATACATGGTTTTTCGGAGAATCGTTTGTTTGATGATTTGTGTAAAAATTGTCATTTTTACATAAATCATCAAAACCGAAATATATCTTCACTAATGGAAGTCCAGACTCTCCTACTCGAAAGGCATGCACACCGAATTATTCTTTTTTATGCCCCCCATTCAGTGATTCTTGAACTAGAAATGCTTTTAATAAAAATGAAACAGAAAAAATTCTCCAATGCTGACGGCAAACATATTTGTCTGAAAATATTTTGTCAATCATTTTAGAATATTTTAGTGTCCAAAAAAATACGGTGGTCACCTAATTTATTATCGCCAGAATTTTTTTAATCCGGGGTTTTTTTCTTTTGCGCCTTTTCAAAATTTACCCTCTGAAAGAGTGATAAGTTTTTGATCGTGAATATCTCTTGTTGTATCGAACGTATCAACAAAATTTTTGCTTCCTACAAGTTCTAGTATCGAGAACTCAGTTCAGTATTGAATCAATTGCGGGACGTTCGCAGAACCATCTTCGCTTCAAACAAGGGCCCTCCTGCTGCTGTTCGTTTGCATTGGAGATAAATACAACGAAAAGTGGACAACGATGGGGAACATTATGGAAAATCAGTCCTTTTAATGGCCTCGAATAGTATCTAAAGTTCTATTAGAATTGCTTATCTGTTCAAATATGCAAATCGGAAGTAAATATAATCAGTTTAGTGAAGGTTCACAATCTGAAAGATTCTAATCAGAAAATTTTCACAGTTTTTTCACGGCTCTTTTTTAAATGTATTTTGCGTGTATTGGTTTGAATGAATTTTGTTGACTTCAGAATGTGCAAGTGACGTCACATATTTTATTGTTCGTTACATTTGCATTAAATTAGAGGAAATTTTTCATATGATATCGAATAAAGAACGTTTTCAACGTGTATGTCTTCATTTTTATTTTAAAGAACTGTACAAATTATACCGAAATATTTAATTGTATGTTAGAATGTTTGACGTAACTCATCCGTACTTTAGTGTATGTGCATCGTTTTAATTTCTAGTAATAAAGAAGGGAAAAGTTTGCACAATTCTCACATTCGATTAACTAATTGATATTCGGAAGTATAAAGAAAGAGTGTCAGTTTTATTCGTATTCACATCATCCAGTTATGTCTCTGAAATTACCCAACCCCTTTTTTAGCAAACGTTATCGTCTTATTGACTGTAAACGTTTAGGTCGTGTTTAACGCTTCGAATCCCAAGGGCATACAAAATGGAAAGGATAATTTTGACTGACTTCATCCCAGCTAGTTTTTAATCGATTTTAATAGTTTTACCATCATAAGAAAGGTACATTCATTGAGAATTAAATTTACTTAGGGTTATGAAAAACAGAATTGGCTACCCAAAGTTTTAAGAAAAACTGCGAACCAAAGTTGTTTTTAAAAGAATAAGAACACTTAATTCGATTGACCATATCTCAGTCATTAGTAGTCCGATTTTGAACATTTTAAGATCATTTGAAAAATATTTTTTTACAAAATAAATAAACTGTGACATCCTTCAATTACATATAGATAATAAAAGTTCTAATTATCAACGTAATCAAAAGTCCAAGCGTAAGTAAAGGGAAACTTCGTATTTGTGACATATCATGAATGTCAAAGCGGTGACGCGGTGCGGTGTATTTTATTATATGCGTCGCTTCCATCCCGCATCCACCGTGAATAGCAGTGTGGCTATTTGAGTATACAGTATAAAAATGTTCTCTTTGTCCTTCTCATATCCAAAGCTGTGGCATTCAAACATAACATCAAATTGAGTTATCTACTTGATCGCACATAACTCGCATATGTAATCACTTTGAAATACAAATTTAGAGCCTCTGAAGACCGAATGTTTTACAGTGAAGTCTTTCACAACACAGTGAACGTGAATTAGAAATCCGGCAATAAGGTATCCCAGATTATTTGTTTTTTCGACTAATTGGGACAATGATCGATTATCTCGCTTCTGACCATAGATAGAACCACAATCTCTTCAGTTCTTGTGTAGACTTATAATTTACGATCATTTGATGCAGAATTAGTCCTGTGACTCAAAATTATGAAGATTTAGTTAGACGGTTTCTTTAGAAAAGTGTATTAAAGTTCCAAGATCTATTAAATGATTGACAAAATACTTCTCATAGTATCTAGCGTTAGTGAGAATATGAAGTTCTAAGCATTTATAACTAGAAATAAGAATTCATTTATAACTAGAAATAAGAGATTATTCGACACAGTTTATAGACTACTTAGGAATATACAAGTTAAACATATATTTCTTGGTGGCTCCTCTAAGCCACTAAAGTATTATTAAGAATTAGCTCATCTCCAAAGGATGGTCCTAATGGCGATGACAGGAGCATTCACGACAACTCATACTGCTGCTCTAGAGGCGCTACTGTGCATTAAACCACTACATGTGTTCCTGAAACAAGAAGCATTATCTTGTGCATACCGTCTTAGGGTTACAGGGCTTTGGAACAGTAACCCATTAGATTATGCTACTAGCCACACTCGCTTGTGGTCTCAAATGGTTACGTGGGATGAGTATTTACTCGCTCCTAGTGACCTAACTCTCACGTGCAGTTTTCCTTTCAAAACATTCAATGTGAGCTATCCTCTTCGTGAGGAATGGTTGTCTGGTTGTCTGGAACGACAACTTGATGAACACATAGTTTGTTATACGGACGGTTCTCTGTTGAATGGTCGTGCTGGTGTTGGTGTCTACTGTCGTGAAATGAGGCTGGAACAGTCTCATTCACTTGGTAGATACTGTACTGTGTTCCAAGCAGAAATCTACGCAATTCTGTGTGGAGTACAATCGGCACTTTAGCAGAGGATCTGTGGTAAACAAATTTATTTTTGTTCCGACAGTCAGGCAGTCTTAAAAGCACTCAGTTCGAATGACTCACGGTCGAATCTAGTGATCGCATGTCGAACTCAAATTGAAGACCTCAGCATTTCAAATGCTGTTTACTTCTTATGGGTACCCGGCCATTCTGGTATTACTGGAAATTAATGGGCTGATGAGTTGGCTAGAGCTGGTGCAACGAATGATTTGGTTGGTCCTGAACCAGCTTTACCACTTTCAACTAGTTGGATAAAGCACAAGATTCGTTCTTGGGCTGCATCCAAACATGCCAGCTACTGGCGCAGCTTGCAAACTTGCGCTCAGACAAAAGCATTTCTACCAGATTTAAATCTGAAAATGTCAAAATGTCTACTGCATTTCTCCAAGCATCATAGCAGTATTCTGGTCAGAGCTCTGACTGGACATTGCAAACTCAATTATCACATGGCTACTATTCAACGTGCTGAGTATTATTCGTGTGATTTGTGTGAATGCGATTATGGTACTTCATATCATCTGATATGTAACTGTCCCGCATTGACGCAGCTAAGTATCCGGGTTTTTGGTTCTCCATACATGGTTGAGTCTGTGTATGCGGAGCTAAAATTGAACGATATTATCTCGTTTCTCACCCAATGTGGTAAGGAGCTATAGTCAGAAGGGTTCATCGTTCTTCCTGGAGTGAATGAATCCCTTCGGTATTCACCTTAAATAGGGTTTAGCAGATTGTTTGGCATCCTTTAGGGGGTACCGAATTTACTTCTGCTCGTACATACTGCAAATCGTTCTGCATTCTTCCGGGAGTGCAGAATGGTGTCGCTTTTGTAAGATCTCTAATTTCTCTCGGGGGTTGGAGGTTTTATTAATAGCAGACTGTTCGGGACCTCGTAGAGGTTCAGAATTTACTTCTGCTTCCACTAAATGTGATCCTCAGCAGAATGTTCGGGATCCCTTAGGGGTGCAGAATTTACTTCTGCTTTTATGTGTTTTTGTGTCGTCAATTTTTCCCATCCTCCTAGTCCAACCCTTACCATTTCCTTTCAATCCTTCCCTCTTATATATCGGGAAAATGAAGCTAAAAACAAATTGATGGCAAGGCACAAATCTCTAAATATCAAGGGGAACGTGCCATTTGAGCCAATTTGTTCTGATTCCTGATCTAGCGTTAGTGAGAATATGAAGTTCTAAGCATTTATAACTAGAAATGAGAATTGTTTTGAAGAGATTCTTCGACACAGTTTATGGACTACTTAGGAATATACAAGTTAAACATATATTTCTTGGTGGCTCCTCTAAACCACTAAAGTATTATTAAGAATTAGCTCTAGGTTCTCAAATCTGAGACATTCAATGCTCGATGTTCGAACTTCGTAAACAATGAATTTTTCCATACTGTTGGATATAAAGCTATGGATATTTTCAGAACGGGTTTGGCGAGTAGATTATTTTCGCCATCCAGGTCCCCGATTTCTGGATGCACTGAAAATAATGGTCTAAGAACTTTGGAATGAACTTCGCAAACATCGAAACATTTTTTTTTTTAAACTGAACGCAAATAATGTTACAGGATCGGATACTTAACGTATCTATAAGGAAATAGATGACGTCAAATATATTTCTCATACCAAATTCAGAAATAAGCTCCTTCTACGGCAGCGAGATGGGAATGCCAAAGCCACTATTCAGATTGACCTGCTTCAGACAAACGTGGTACCGATGATCGCCAATTTATCTAATGCCTCACAGACGTGTGGTTTGACACCAATATTCTCGTGGTTAAAAGGAAAGAGCATTATTTGCGTAGAAGTTGAAAAAATGTTGTAAAAAATCGCGGTTATGATTGCGGTCAACTGCAGGATCTCGGCGGATGTCAAAGCATTTTTGTAAAAGACAACGAAGGATTGAAGGAATAATTCTTCCATTGAAACTTAACTTTGTATTTTTGTGCTGCCATTTGAAATTTGCTCAATTGCAAAGGATTCACTAAGTTGTTGATATTAATATTTTCATTTTTTTGAGTTTCACAAAACTTTTGCCTTTAAACAGCAAAATGATAACACAATGTTATAATCATTGAAAATTTGATGAGTCGATATCATATAAGGATTTCAATCTGATGTTGCTATCATAATCAAATATCAATTTGTTCTAATTTTGATGTTAGACTTTACTCGGGTACTGACTTTACTAAAATTAACTTAGGCCTCAGACCCCCATTCACAAATTCCTTCGAAAATTAAATTTCTTACTTTTTTTATATTGATGTAAAATACTTACCAATTTTAGCGGATGGTCAAATAAACATAACTTTTCTAGCATGAATATTTCAAATAACAACTTATATCAAATGGGGACGGGTATAGCGTGATGGGTAAGTGGATGCCCTTTCACGCAGCCCACTTGGGTTCGATTCCCATCCCCGCACATAGGGTCTGAAGATTTTTCTGGCCCGAAGAGGCGAATGACCTTAAGGTTGAAATCTCTATAATCGAAACAAAAGAAAACTTATATCAAACAATAGGGAGTCGATTTCTAGAGCTCGTCGAACCCCATAGTCAGTTTTTGTTTACTTCGACCCCCGCAAAAAGTATATCGCCCCAAGGATCGCTTTGAGTTCTTTGTACAGTGTCAAACATATAATATTTTAAAAATTTTTATGTACACTGAGGTCTTTCTTTTACGTGGATCTCTGAAGTTACGCAGTTTTTTTATGCAAATTTTAAAAGTTATCCGGCTTACTTGTTTTGTGTTAGAAATACATGAAAAGCTGATTTAAAAAAATTCTGAGGTAACACTAGTGCTGGACGTTTCATGCATTTCTTGGAGATTTCGCTTTGAAAAAAATTCTTTAGTTTTGCGTTTTTTTATGCGGATTTCCGAAGTCCCAGAGTTGATTCATGTTTTTTTTTAGATTACACCAGATCTCGACGTTTCATGCATTTACAAGACATTCGGCATGAAAAATTTCGATTCCGGAAATCTCAAATTTCACCAAAATCCCAAAGTCGATATTTTTCAAAAATATATTTTTTTACATTACATCTGGACGTTTCATGCATTTCTAAGACATTTGATATAGAAGAATCTCCGAAGTTACGCTTTTTTTTGCGCGGTTTTTTACACGGCACGTATCTCTTGCGTAAGTGTAGATATCAACTTTTAGAAATTTTTTTCCGACGTTTTAATTTTAGTTGGTTTGACGTAAAGCCGCCATAACTGAGTTCAGTTTTGCAATGACTGAGTGGAAAGATATATTGGAGAAGCCAAATAAATGAAAAACTTAACAGAAAAGATGATTTATTGAAAAAAAAAATATACGCTCATGGACAGGACTCGAACCAGCGTTCTTATGCAATAGTAGCGCGTATACACGGAATGCATAAGAACGCAGGTTCGAGTCCTGTCTGTGAGCGTATCTTTTTCCAATAAATCATCTTTTCTGTTAAGTTATTCATTCATTTGGCTTCTCCCAATATATGTTTCCATTCAGTCATTGCAAAACTAATTTTTTTTTGTAAATTTGAAATAAATTTTTTCCTAGCAATTTTAGCTTGTATCAAAAAGAATCGATGAAAAGCCAAAAGTACTTAGCTTAGTACTTAGTCCTTTTTTATAAGAGTTTTATTGTAATATTTGAAAATTTCTGTGAAAATATCTATTTATTTTGATATGTTGAGACAACTCAAAACATAAATTTCAAATTCTTGTACCTGGTATTGAATGTAATCTATTGATATATGAAAATACATCTGTCATCGCTTTAAATTTCAAATTTTGTCACAAATACGAAGTTCTCCATTACTTATACCTAGACGATTGATAACGTTACTAAATAAAACTTTTATTATCTATGTGTAATTTCATTTATTTTGTGAAAGAATTATCATTAAATAAAATAACAAGAATTTAAAATCGTAATAATTTTTGCAACATAACGAAAACTTATGGCGTTTTCGTTTTTAATTTGCACTACACCGGTACAGTGCTACACTGAGGCATGAATAAACGAACGAAAATGACGAAAACATAAACAGTAACCATTGACTACAATAAACAATTCCATTGCACAGAGCTACACCAAACTTTTGAAGACCAGTGGTATCGGTGCAGAAAAAGTGTAGTACTGGTGTAGTGCAATTGGTAAAAACGAAAACGACATTAGCCTGCACTTGGACACGAAAGGGTTTTACAGCCCAACGGTTTTCGAAAGTTTCCGAACAAAAATCAACGCCTGCTGCAACGACACGGTTTGTTTCTCTCTGTGTAGAAATTGCTCATGATAAACCATTCCTTCCGCTGTTAACTGACGCCTTCCCCCTGAGGAGCAAATATGCAAAGAAAAACACAAACCCACGATTTTACTACAAATAGGCACTCAGATGTCATCCTCATGGTTGCCTGCATCTGTGAATGCACAGAGAATCTGTTTCCTTCAGTTTGATCTCACATATCGACCGGTGGAAGCGAGAGTGTTGTATTTGTTTTTTTTCTGAGTTCCAACTCAAATGTTGCACAATGAATGTGCCGCATATCCTCCGGTTTCTACAAGGCGTTGTTATGCTGACCTAGCAGCACATGAGGGTGGAATTGCAAATACGCTGGTAACATCTGCAGTAGGCTAGAATAGGTTTACAAAAGGTTGTCAGAATTTGGAGCTTGTTGGGAATGCTCGGCCGGCAATGGAAGGGAGGCGAACGGCATTCCGTATTGTTCCATATCTGCCCTTCGGGCAACCTGTTATCGTGAAAGTTGTTGATACAACGAGCCACTGTTGGCAACCAGTTTTTCCCCGAATAATTGGGTTGGACACGGTCTAGTGTGCTGCGCGTTGCATCGAACGGGAGAAAACAGACAGAAAGTGAATGTGTCAGTCACTGTTCGAGAACTGTTGGTGGGTGCCAGGCAGGCAGGCAGGCATCCAATGAACGTAGGCCTCGTGGGAGAGCAGCATTGCATTGTTCTGTGGGAAAATGGAAAGTCTAAAAGTGACGTGTTGGTGAATGTTTGAAATACCAGAGCGAGAGAGAGAGAGCACAAAAGGAGTGGGACGTCAAAGTTTCAGGTTTCTGGTTTTCATTGGTGATAGATGGAAGTTGTGCGCTGATGTTCAATTGTTACTGGGTTGGAAAACATGCCTCCCCGAAGCTGTAAATCGAACACGGGTATCACGAATCGAGCATAATTATGAGATGAACTGATCGAAAACATTACCATTTTGAGCAGTTTGCAACATGCCGATCAAAATAGTTTCTGTGAGCTTCATGTATTGGAATCAGTACTATTTGGCTCAAGTGGCACGTTCCCCTTGTTATTTGGAGATTTGTGCATTGCTCTTGCTCTTGCTCTTGCTCTTGCTCTTGCTCTTGCTCTTGCTCTTGCTCTTGCTCTTGCTCTTGCTCTTGCTCTTGCTCTTGCTCTTGCTCTTGCTCTTGCTCTTGCTCTTGCTCTTGCTCTTGCTCTTGCTCTTGCTCTTGCTCTTGCTCTTGCTCTTGCTCTTGCTCTTGCTCTTGCTCTTGCTCTTGCTCTTGCTCTTGCTCTTGCTCTTGCTCTTGCTCTTGCTCTTGCTCTTGCTCTTGCTCTTGCTCTTGCTCTTGCTCTTGCTCTTGCTCTTGCTCTTGCTCTTGCTCTTGCTCTTGCTCTTGCTCTTGCTCTTGCTCTTGCTCTTGCTCTTGCTCTTGCTCTTGCTCTTGCTCTTGCTCTTGCTCTTGCTCTTGCTCTTGCTCTTGCTCTTGCTCTTGCTCTGGCTCTTGCTCTTGCTCTTGCTCTTGCTCTTGCTCTTGCTCTTGCTCTTGCTCTTGCTCTTGCTCTTGCTCTTGCTCTTGCTCTTGCTCTTGCTCTTGCTCTTGCTCTTGCTCTTGCTCTTGCTCTTGCTCTTGCTCTTGCTCTTGCTCTTGCTCTTGCTCTTGCTCTTGCTCTTGCTCTTGCTCTTGCTCTTGCTCTTGCTCTTGCTCTTGCTCTTGCTCTTGCTCTTGCTCTTGCTCTTGCTCTTGCTCTTGCTCTTGCTCTTGCTCTTGCTCTTGCTCTTGCTCTTGCTCTTGCTCTTGCTCTTGCTCTTGCTCTTGCTCTTGCTCTTGCTCTTGCTCTTGCTCTTGCTCTTGCTCTTGCTCTTGCTCTTGCTCTTGCTCTTGCTCTTGCTCTTGCTCTTGCTCTTGCTCTTGCTCTTGCTCTTGCTCTTGCTCTTGCTCTTGCTCTTGCTCTTGCTCTTGCTCTTGCTCTTGCTCTTGCTCTTGCTCTTGCTCTTGCTCTTGCTCTTGCTCTTGCTCTTGCTCTTGCTCTTGCTCTTGCTCTTGCTCTTGCTCTTGCTCTTGCTCTTGCTCTTGCTCTTGCTCTTGCTCTTGCTCTTGCTCTTGCTCTTGCTCTCGCTCTTGCTCTTGCTCTTGCTCTTGCCCTGGACCTTCAAGCCAGTTGTCATATGTTCTGTAATTATCAAGATGCGAGTCATAGTTCAAAGAGACCGTTTCATATTTTTAGAAATTTTTCCTTCTTTAAATGATACTTTTCTTTAAGATTCTAGGTAAAGATAGATAAAAGTTATTTTTTGGTGATGAATTCACAAGAAACTTTTCGATTGGGCAAGCGATATCAAGCTGCGGAAGTTTTACTTACAAATGAGTCTTTTAAATTGAGGCTCTACAAGTACCTGAAAATTGTGAAATTTTCAACCAATCATAGACGGATGTAAAGTTTTGATAGAATATTGGATAACTGCCTCTATAAGGCTTGTTCGCGGAAAATCGGGAAGAATTATATTTTGAGTAAAACCAACTGGATGCAAGCTCAATCCTAAATTCATTTTTTATTTCTTTAATTTTGCTTCATTAGCCATCTTGAAACTAATCACAGTTACTTGTTAAGGTTACATAAAAAACTATGAACTTTTGAGTTCACATTGGGGTCTCTGAAATCGATTCCCGATCAGATGCACATAACAAAATCATAACACAAGTATATCAACAGTTGTGTTATTTTGAGATTTTTATCAAATGAAAACAGTTGAAAGTTAAAACTTATGATAACAATATTTAAAACAAAATCAGTTATGATGTTTTATTTTTGTTTGCAAGACTCATGATAACGTTCATTAATTGGAAAAATGAGTTCTTCCGTTACATTATATCGAAATATAATGATCGGAATGTCAAAAAACTAAAACAAGATACTACTGACTACTGATTTTTTTAATAAATTATTTAATAAAAAAAATTATTCAACAATTTAGGATTGAAACGATGCTAACTGTTGGCTGTGATATAGTTTTTCAGTGTTAAATTTTCTATCTAATTTATTACAACAATTGTTATAAATTTCTGCTTTCAGACTTCTGTAGTTATATCAAATTCAATAATAATTGTGATACAAACGTTTAACAATCTGTTACGATTTTGTTCCCGCTAGAGTCTTTTTTGTTATGATTTTTGTTATTTTAACAGCTTACCAGCCAAAAATATTTCGCCAAATTTGTTACAAAATAAATTACTGAAATAAATTACTCCAGTTGTTATAATTCTGTTATTACCATCTGATTGGGTATACCTGCTTTTGTCCAAGATTTTCGAAATTTTTCTATAGTTATAGTTTGTTGTTTATATTGAGATAGTTATATCTTCACGAGAGACCAATACCGCTTGATAGGTTGCGATCAATCGCATCTTTTCGCATTCTTCAGGGTATATCTTGTTTACCGCTCCGGTAGTGATGAAGCTTGGGCTTGCTTGACCACAGCTTCATATTGCCTGCCAAACTAAATTTTTTTTTTGAGAAACTTGGTCTTTCTTTTTAGCCTGAAATATAAAAAGACACTCCGGGAGGCTTACAGTTTTACATCGCATAAGTTTTATCGCCCATTATCACACAGGAAAACTTCGTCGTTTTTATCATTGAATTTTGGTACAGCTTCCACCTTGAACGACTTCATATCTTACCGGTGCTTGAAAGTATGCACGAAAGTTGGAGACATTTTTATTTTTCTACAGATAAATAGATAAATTGATCTCTAAAGTTTAGTTGTTAAGTGAATTGAAGACTGTCCCAGAAACTAAGGACGCAAACAAAAACCGCTGCCATTTCGCAATGGTTCAGAATCTGTCAATTTTTATGGCTGCGTCCTGTTGTTTACACTCTTCTCTAACCACTTGTGCAGTTGTTTATTCGTTTTCATTAATTTGTTTCGAAATGCGTGGACTTTCAGCACAACAACATCGAAAAATTGTGTACAAATGGTGCACAGAACGCGGACTGTCACTGAGAAAGAAAGCAAAAATGGAAGAAGTAAGTGAAAAAGCCGTGCGAAATGCAATCAGGAAGTTCGGTGAGGTTAACACCTTTGAGGATAAATCGAAAACGGGTCGAAAAAAAGGTCCTGCTTACCCTCAGTTGGATAAACGTATACTGAAGGCGTTCGAGCAAAAGAAGGAGGTTTCAGTTCGGGATGTGGCCAAAAAAGTGGGCACTTCGAAGTCAAATGTTATTCGTGCTAAAGAACGTTTGAATCTTCGAACCTATACGAAGCAGAAACAACCAAACCGTAGTCCAAAACTAGAATCATCGATCAGGCCGAGGGTTCGAAAGCTGTACAATACTATTCTTGCTGGAAATTTGTGCTGCATAATCAGGGACGACGAAACCTACGTGAAACTCGATTACAAATCCTTGTCGGGACCACAATATTATACGGTGAAGGGCAAGGGCAAGTGTTAAACCAGTCCGAGACATCGATTGAAATCGAAAAAATTGATAAGAAAGCTATGGTCTGGCAAGCCATTTGTAGCTGCGGTAAGATTTCGAAACCCTTCATCACCACTGCTTCAATGAACAGCGGAATATACATCGAAGAATGTTTACAAAAACGACTTCTACCCATGATTCGAAGCCACAAGGATCCTGTTGACTTCTGGCCAGATCTTGCTTCTTGCCACTACTCGAAATCAATGGTAGAATGGTATACTACCAAAAATGTCACTTTCGTCCCAAAAGACATGAATCCACCAAATTGCCCACAACTTCGACCAATTGAGGAATTTTGGGCATTACCGAAGGCACATCTTAGGAAACATTTCTCGGCAGCCGAAACCATTCAACAGTTCGAAAAAGATTGGAAAAAAGTGTCAAAACTTGTCGCCAAGAAGTCTGTACGGAATTTAGTCTACAATGGCTAAGTAGCAAATGTTGAGAAAAATATTCTGTTGTTGTAGTCTAATATTATCAGTATATCGAATAAAATTTGAATATCTAACACTTGTGAATTATTTACAGCGAAATCAAAGTGCGTCCATACTTTCTGGGACTGTCTTTAGAAGGTAGTAAGTATTTTCTATAAAAAATATTTTCTATAAAAAATATTCTGCAACGGACAGGAAAAATTGTTCAATCAGTGGAGCAAATTTACCAAAAATTAATTAAAATGATTGCGATTAATTTCATTAATATTGTAATCTAATGTGTTTGATTCTCTCATAGTTAGTTTGAAATTCTGTTGAAAATAGCCAAACAGAATAAACAGTAAAATTCAGATGAATTAATCACACACGAATTTCCAACTCATGTTCCACCATCAACATTTTACATCCCACAGGTGTAGGAATTATGCACGGAAACTACAACAAATTTATTGCAAATGGCTTTTGAGTTGGATGTAAAATCACTGCCGGACAATCATTGAAATAAACGCCGTTAGTGTCCGTTGTCCAATTTGACTTTAAAACAAATCACACTGCAAAACTGGGCCCTGTGTTAGTAACTTAGGTTGTTCCGGTGGTTGGCTAACGATGCCAAAGTGTTGAACTGTTGTCCGTCGGTTCAGGATGAGTTATGGGGTGCTAAATTAGCCCCCAAAAAGTTTACTAATATTCTCATTGAGACCCTTCACCGTTACAGCTTCAACACAAACCACAGAATATACTGGCTGGCAAATGGATGCCGGGCGTTCTCTACGGACGGATTGACTACAGCATGTTTGTGTGTTGATCCAAAAGATTGAGTTTGCTGTGGTGATACTTAAGCCGATCTATTCTGATGACCAGTCAGCCGTACTAGCCCTGGTGCTTCCGGATGAACGTTTCGAATCAAACAGGCAAAATATGCAAATTAGAACAGCTCAAAAAGGATGCTTTTCATGTGGTTTAAATAAAGACCAGCAGCTTCCGACAGAACATCACTGAAAGAAAAATGAAAAGCAGGTTCTCGGTTGAATAGGAAAGAATCTAAAATTTCAGGGAGCAGTCAAAAGTGTTTTTTTTTTGTTAGCTCGATAATACAATTCTAGTATTACAGTAGAAAAAAGGGTGGATTTTATTCGACTTGAAAACTTGACTGCTTTTATAAATGTTGGCACCCCTCAAAAGAGGAATATGGCCCCATTTTAATTTTAATAAACGCCTTACATTTTTTCACATTGTGTTTCAGGTCTGTATTTATTTGAAAATTCTGATTTTATGTTCAACAGGGATAAAGAATCGACTCCGGATCGGTAGCATTAAATTCTTTCGATGACACATTCCTTGCCGCATGGCATGTCAGACAGCACCTTCTACCTCTCGTTGGAAACTGTTGATGTTAAACTGTCTTTTTTGTTTCTTTATTATCCACAGAACGATCCGGAATCTAAGCCTGTTAGTGCTCACCAAACATAAAAAAATACCATTGCAGCATCGTATTCAGGTGACTTCCTGCACGGTGCCCCCAACTTGCCCGAAACCCCACCAATCCGAAATCCCCTCAAATGATAAGCATCGATACCCCGGATGCAAACAGCCGACTACAATCGTTCCCCTCATCAACGTCAGCGGCAGTCTCGACGGCCATCGCACAGAACCGATTCCCGGTAGAATTGCCGACCGAGGAAAACGTTGCTTTCCGATCCTGTACGCACGGCACCACCGCCACCAGTGCCACTGTCATTGATTCTACACCCAATAACGACAGCAACAGCAGCGCCAACCGAGGGGAAACCGAAAACAACAAGATGACCACTGCAGCGGCCGTCACCGCAGCAGCCAACAAAGCAGTCGCAGCTCTCATGGAGTACCGGCAGAGGCAGGCTATACAACAACAACAACAACAACAACAACAACAACAACAGCAGCAACAACAACATCACCAGCAAAATAATAATGTAAGTATTATCTTTGCGTGATTCGGGAAAGGGTGCTTCTGCTTTTAAAGCGTATGTTCAAACGTAGGTATTATGACTCAGTTTGCCGGCAGGATTATGACTTGCGGTAAAACAATAATTACTTTTAGGGTTGTCATTGTTCACAATTAGAATCCAATTTTTTTGGTATACATCGTTGTTGCGACTGCTTCTAACATTAACTCTTCGGGATTAGACTACAGTCAATTCGGTGCATTCTGTCTAGAATTCAAGATGTAGTCTTCAGAGTCTGGATTCCAAAGTCCAAATTGATGGGTTCAGATTCCAAAAGTTTGTTAACAGAGTTAAGATTTATGTGTGTTTAGTAGAAGTTTTGATCTCAGTTCATAGTTAGTTAAAGTTCGAGAGTCCAGATTTTACAGTTCAGAATCAAAAGATACGAGTCTAATGTCCAGAGCCTGACGTTCAGAGCAGAGTCAAGAGTCAAGAGTCAAGAGTCAAGAGCCAAGAGTCAAAAGTCAAGAGTCAAAAGTCAAGAGTCAAGAGTCAAGAGTCAAGAGTCAAGAGTCAAGAGTCAAGAGTCAAGAGTCAAGAGTCAAGAGTCAAGAGTCAAGAGTCAAGAGTCAAGAGTCAAGAGTCAAGAGTCAAGAGTCAAGAGTCAAGAGTCAAGAGTCAAGAGTCAAGAGTCAAGAGTCAAGAGTCAAGAGTCAAGAGTCAAGAGTCAAGAGTCAAGAGTCAAGAGTCAAGAGTCAAGAGTCAAGAGTCAAGAGTCAAGAGTCAAGAGTCAAGAGTCAAGAGTCAAGAGTCAAGAGTCAAGAGTCAAGAGTCAAGAGTCAAGAGTCGAGAGTCAAGAGTCAAGAGTCAAGAGTCAAGAGTCAAGAGTCAAGAGTCAAGAGTCAAGAGTCAAGAGTCAAGAGTCAAGAGTCAAGAGTCAAGAGTCAAGAGTCAAGAGTCAAGAGTCAAGAGTCAAGAGTCAAGAGTCAAGAGTCAAGAGTCAAGAGTCAAGAGTCAAGAGTCAAGAGTCAAGAGTCAAGAGTCAAGAGTCAAGAGTCAAGAGTCAAGAGTCAAAAGTCAAGAGTCAAGAGTCAAAAGTCAAGAGTCAAGAGTCAAGAGTCAAGAGTCAAGAGTCAAGAGTCAAGAGTCAAGAGTCAAGAGTCACGAGAGTCAAGAGTCAAGAGTCAAGAGTCACGAGAGTCAAGAGTCAAGAGTCAAGAGTCACGAGAGTCAAGAGTCAAGAGTCAAGAGTCAAGAGTCAAGAGTCAAGAGTCAAGAGTCAAGAGTCAAGAGTCAAGAGTCAAGAGTCACGAGAGTCAAGAGTCAAGAGTCAAGAGTCAAGAGTCAAGAGTCAAGAGTCAAGAGTCAAGAGTCAAGAGTCAAGAGTCAAGAGTCAAGAGTCAAGAGTCAAGAGTCAAGAGTCAAGAGTCAAGAGTCAAGAGTCAAGAGTCAAGAGTCAAGAGTCAAGAGTCAAGAGTCAAGAGTCAAGAGTCAAGAGTCAAGAGTCAAGAGTCAAGAGTCAAGAGTCAAGAGTCAAGAGTCAAGAGTCAAGAGTCAAGAGTCAAGAGTCAAGAGTCAAGAGTCAAGAGTCAAGAGTCAAGAGTCAAGAGTCAAGAGTCAAGAGTCAAGAGTCAAGAGTCAAGAGTCAAGAGTCAAGAGTCAAGAGTCAAGAGTCAAGAGTCAAGAGTCAAGAGTCAAGAGTCAAGAGTCAAGAGTCAAGAGTCAAGAGTCAAGAGTCAAGAGTCAAGAGTCAAGAGTCACGAGAGTCAAGAGTCAAGAGTCAAGAGTCAAGAGTCAAGAGTGTTAAGAGTCAAGAGTCAAGAGTCAAGAGTCAAGAGTCACGAGAGTCAAGAGTCAAGAGTCAAGAGTCAAGAGTCAAGAGTCAAGAGTGTTAAGAGTCAAGAGTCAAGAGTCAAGAGTCAAGAGTCACGAGTCAAGAGTCAAGAGTCAAGAGTCAAGAGTCAAGAGTCAAGAGTCAAGAGTCAAGAGTCAAGAGTCAAGAGTCAAGAGTCAAGAGTCAAGAGTCAAGAGTCAAGAGTCAAGAGTCACGAGAGTCAAGAGTCAAGAGTCAAGAGTCAAGAGTCAAGAGTCAAGAGTGTTAAGAGTCAAGAGTCAAGAGTCAAGAGTCAAGAGTCACGAGAGTCAAGAGTCAAGAGTCAAGAGTCAAGAGTCAAGAGTCAAGAATCAAGAGTGTTGAGAGTCAAGAGTCAAGAGTCAAGAGTCAAGAGTCACGAGTCAAGAGTCAAGAGTCAAGAGTCAAGAGTGTTAAGAGTCAAGAGTCAAGAGTCAAGAGTCAAGAGTCAAGAGTCAAGAGTCAAGAGTCAAGAGTCAAGAGTCACGAGAGTCAAGAGTCAAGAGTCAAGAGTCACGAGAGTCAAGAGTCAAGAGTCAAGAGTCAAGAGTCAAGAGTCAAGAGTCAAGAGTCAAGAGTCAAGAGTCAAGAGTCAAGAGTCAAGAGTCAAGAGTCAAGAGTCACGAGAGTCAAGAGTCAAGAGTCAAGAGTCAAGAGTCAAGAGTCACGAGAGTCAAGAGTCAAGAGTCAAGAGTCAAGAGTCAAGAGTCAAGAGTCAAGAGTCAAGAGTCAAGAGTCAAGAGTCAAGAGTCAAGAGTCAAGAGTCAAGAGTCAAGAGTCAAGAGTCAAGAGTCAAGAGTCAAGAGTCAAGAGTCAAGAGTCAAGAGTCAAGAGTCAAGAGTCAAGAGTCAAGAGTCAAGAGTCAAGAGTCAAGAGTCAAGAGTCAAGAGTCAAGAGTCAAGAGTCAAGAGTCAAGAGTCAAGAGTCAAGAGTCAAGAGTCAAGAGTCAAGAGTCAAGAGTCAAGAGTCAAGAGTCAAGAGTCAAGAGTCAAGAGTCAAGAGTCAAGAGTCAAGAGTCAAGAGTCAAGAGTCAAGAGTCAAGAGTCAAGAGTCAAGAGTCAAGAGTCAAGAGTCAAGAGTCAAGAGTCAAGAGTCAAGAGTCAAGAGTCAAGAGTCAAGAGTCAAGAGTCAAGAGTCAAGAGTCAAGAGTCAAGAGTCAAGAGTCAAGAGTCAAGAGTCAAGAGTCAAGAGTCAAGAGTCAAGAGTCAAGAGTGTTTAGAGTCAAGAGTCAAGAGTCAAGAGTCAAGAGTCAAGAGTCAAGAGTCAAGAGTCAAGAGTCAAGAGTCAAGAGTCAATAGTCAAGAGTCAAGAGTCAAGAGTCAAGAGTCAAGAGTGTTAAGAGTCAAGAGTCAAGAGTCAAGAGTCAAGAGTCAAGAGTCAAGAGTCAAGAGTCAAGAGTCAAGAGTCAAGAGTCAAGAGTCAAGAGTCAAGAGTCAAGAGTCAAGAGTCAAGAGTCAAGAGTCAAGAGTCAAGAGTCAAGAGTCAAGAGTCAAGAGTGTTAAGAGTCAAGAGTCAAGAGTCAAGAGTCAAGAGTCAAGAGTCAAGAGTCAAGAGTCAAGAGTCAAGAGTCAAGAGTCAAGAGTCAAGAGTGTTAAGAGTCAAGAGTCAAGAGTCAAGAGTCAAGAGTCAAGAGTCAAGAGTCAAGAGTCAAGAGTCAAGAGTCAAGAGTCAAGAGTCAAGAGTCAAGAGTCAAGAGTCAAGAGTCCAGAGTCAAGAGTCAAGAGTCAAGAGTCAAGAGTCAAGAATCAAGAGTCAAGAGTCAAGAGTCAAGAGTCAAGAGTCAAGAGTCAAGAGTCAATAGTCAAGAGTCAAGAGTCAAGAGTCAAGAGTCAAGAGTCAAGAGTCAAGAGTCAAGAGTCAAGAGTCAAGAGTCAAGAGTCAAGAGTCAAGAGTCAAGAGTCAAGAGTCAAGAGTCAAGAGTCAAGAGTCAAGAGTCAAGAGTCAAGAGTCAAGAGTCAAGAGTCAAGAGTCAAGAGTCAAGAGTCAAGAGTCAAGAGTCAAGAGTCAAGAGTCAAGAGTCAAGAGTCAAGAGTCAAGAGTCAAGAGTCAAGAGTCAAGAGTCAAGAGTCAAGAGTCAAGAGTCAAGAGTCAAGAGTCAAGAGTCAAGAGTCAAGAGTCAAGAGTCAAGAGTCAGGAGTCAAGAGTCAAGAGTCAAGAGTCAAGAGTCAAGAGTCAAGAGTCAAGAGTCAAGAGTCAAGAGTCAAGAGTCAAGAGTCAAGAGTCAAGAGTCAAGAGTCAAGAGTCAAGAGTCAAGAGTCAAGAGTCAAGAGTCAAGAGTCAAGAGTCAAGAGTCAAGAGTCAAGAGTCAAGAGTCAAGAGTCAAGAGTCAAGAGTCAAGAGTCAAGAGTCAAGAGTCAAGAGTCAAGAGTCAAGAGTCAAGAGTCAAGAGTCAAGAGTCAAGAGTCAATAGTCAAGAGTCAAGAGTCAAGAGTCAAGAGTCAAGAGTCAAGATTCAAGAGTCAAGAGTCAAGAGTCAAGAGTCAAGAGTCAAGAGTCAAGAGTCAAGAGTCAAGAGTCAAGAGTCAAGAGTCAAGAGTCAAGAGTCAAGAGTCAAGAGTCACGAGAGTCAAGAGTCAAGAGTCAAGAGTCACGAGAGTCAAGAGTCAAGAGTCAAGAATCAAGAGTCAAGAGTCAAGAGTCAAGAGTCAAGAGTCAAGAGTCAAGAGTCAAGAGTCAAGAGTCAAGAGTCAAGAGTCAAGAGTCAAGAGTCAAGAGTCAAGAGTCAAGAGTCAAGAGTCAAGAGTCAAGAGTCAAGAGTCAAGAGTCAAGAGTCAAGAGTCAAGAGTCAAGAGTCAAGAGTCAAGAGTCAAGAGTCATGAGTCATGAGTCAAGAGTCAAGAGTCAAGAGTCAAGAGTCAAGAGTCAAGAGTCAAAAGTCAAAAGTCAAGAGTCAAGAGTCAAGAGTCAAGAGTCAAGAGTCAAGAGTCAAGAGTCAAGAGTCAAGAGTCAAGAGTCAAGAGTCAAGAGTCAAGAGTCAAGAGTCAAGAGTCAAGAGTCAAGAGTCAAGAGTCAAGAGTCAAGAGTCAAGAGTCAAGAGTCAAGAGTCAAGAGTCAAGAGTCAAGAGTCAAGAGTCAAGAGTCAAGAGTCAAGAGTCAAGAGTCAAGAGTCAAGAGTCAAGAGTCAAGAGTCAAGAGTCAAGAGTCAAGAGTCAAGAGTCAAGAGTCAAGAGTCAAGAGTCAAGAGTCAAGAGTCAAGAGTCAAGAGTCAAGAGTCAAGAGTCAAGAGTCAAGAGTCAAGAGTCAAGAGTCAAGAGTCAAGAGTCAAGAGTCAAGAGTCAAGAGTCAAGAGTCAAGAGTCAAGAGTCAAGAGTCAAGAGTCAAGAGTCAAGAGTCAAGAGTCAAGAGTCAAGAGTCAAGAGTCAAGAGTCAAGAGTCAAGAGTCAAGAGTCAAGAGTCAAGAGTCAAGAGTCAAGAGTCAAGAGTCAAGAGTCAAGAGTCAAAAGTCAAGAGTCAAGAGTCAAGAGTCAAAAGTCAAGAGTCAAGAGTCAAGAGTCAAGAGTCAAGAGTCAAGAGTCAAGAGTCAAGAGTCAAGAGTCAAGAGTCAAGAGTCAAGAGTCAAGAGTCAAGAGTCAAGAGTCAAGAGTCAAGAGTCAAGAGTCAAGAGTCAAGAGTCAAGAGTCAAGAGTCAAGAGTCAAGAGTCAAGAGTCAAGAGTCAAGAGTCAAGAGTCAAGAGTCAAGAGTCAAGAGTCAAGAGTCAAGAGTCAAGAGTCAAGAGTCAAGAGTCAAGAGTCAAGAGTCAAGAGTCAAGAGTCAAGAGTCAAGAGTCAAGAGTCAAGAGTCAAGAGTCAAGAGTCAAGAGTCAAGAGTCTAGAGTCAAGAGTCAAGAGTCAAGAGTCAAGAGTCAAGAGTCACGAGAGTCAAGAGTCAAGAGTCAAGAGTGTTAAGAGTCAAGAGTCAAGAGTCAAGAGTCAAGAGTCAAGAGTCAAGAGTCAAGAGTCAAGAGTCAAGAATCAAGAGTCAAGAGTCAAGAGTCAAGAGTCAAGAGTCAAGAGTCAAGAGTCAAGAGTCAAGAGTCAAGAGTCAAGACTCAAGAGTCAAGAGTCAAGAGTCAAGAGTCAAGAGTCAAGAGTCAAGAGTCAAGAGTCAAGAGTCAAGAGTCAAGAGTCAAGAGTCAAGAGTCAAGAGTCAAGAGTCAAGAGTCAAGAGTCAAGAGTCAAGAGTCAAGAGTCAAGAGTCACGAGAGTCAAGAGTCAAGAGTCAAGAGTCAAGAGTCAAGAGTGTTAAGAGTCAAGAGTCAAGAGTCAAGAGTCAAGAGTCAAGAGTCAAGAGTCAAGAGTCAAGAGTCAAGAGTCAAGAGTCAAGAGTCAAGAGTCAAGAGTCAAGAGTCAAGAGTCAAGAGTCAAGAGTCAAGAGTCAAGAGTCAAGAGTCAAGAGTCAAGAGTCAAGAGTCAAGAGTCAAGAGTCAAGAGTCAAGAGTCAAGAGTCAAGAGTCAAGAGTCAAGAGTCAAGAGTCAAGAGTCAAGAGTCAAGAGTCAAGAGTCAAGAGTCAAGAGTCAAGAGTCAAGAGTCAAGAGTCAAGAGTCAAGAGTCAAGAGTCAAGAGTCACGAGAGTCAAGAGTCAAGAGTCAAGAGTGTTAAGAGTCAAGAGTCAAGAGTCAAGAGTCAAGAGTCAAGAGTCAAGAGTCAAGAGTCAAGAGTCAAGAGTCAAGAGTCAAGAGTCAAGAGTCAAGAGTCAAGAGTCAAGAGTCACGAGAATCAAGAGTCAAGAGTCAAGAGTCAAGAGTCAAGAGTGTTAAGAGTCAAGAGTCAAGAGTCAAGAGTCAAGAGTCAAGAGTCAAGAGTCAAGAGTCAAGAGTCAAGAGTCAAGAGTCAAGAGTCAAGAGTCAAGAGTCAAGAGTCAAGAGTCAAGAGTCAAGAGTCAAGAGTCAAGAGTCAAGAGTCAAGAGTCAAGAGTCAAGAGTCAAGAGTCAAGAGTCAAGAGTCAAGAGTCAAGAGTCAAGAGTCAAGAGTCAAGAGTCAAGAGTCAAGAGTCAAGAGTCAAGAGTCAAGAGTCAAGAGTCAAGAGTCAAGAGTCAAGAGTCAAGAGTCAAGAGTCAAGAGTCAAGAGTCAAGAGTCAAGAGTCAAGAGTCAAGAGTCAAGAGTCAAGAGTCAAGAGTCAAGAGTCAAGAGTCAAGAGTCAAGAGTCAAGAGTCAAGAGTCAAGAGTCAAGAGTCAATAGTCAAGAGTCAAGAGTCAAGAGTCAAGAGTCAAGAGTCAAGAGTCAAGAGTCAAGAGTCAAGAGTCAAGAGTCAAGAGTCAAGAGTCAAGAGTCAAGAGTCAAGAGTCAAGAGTCAAGAGTCAAGAGTCAAGAGTCAAGAGTCAAGAGTCAAGAGTCAAGAGTCAAGAGTCAAGAGTCAAGAGTCAAGAGTCAAGAGTCAAGAGTCAAGAGTCAAGAGTCAAGAGTCAAGAGTCAAGAGTCAAGAGTCAAGAGTCAAGAGTGTTTAGAGTCAAGAGTCAAGAGTCAAGAGTCAAGAGTCAAGAGTCAAGAGTCAAGAGTCAAGAGTCAAGAGTCAAGAGTCAAGAGTCAAGAGTCAAGAGTCAAGAGTCAAGAGTCAAGAGTCAAGAGTCAAGAGTCAAGAGTCAAGAGTCAAGAGTCAAGAGTCAAGAGTCAAGAGTCAAGAGTCAAGAGTCACGAGAGTCAAGAGTCAAGAGTCAAGAGTCAAGAGTCAAGAGTCAAGAGTCAAGAGTCAAGAGTCACGAGAGTCAAGAGTCAAGAGTCAAGAGTCAAGAGTCAAGAGTCAAGAGTCAAGAGTCAAGAGTCAAGAGTCAAGAGTCAAGAGTCAAGAGTCAAGAGTCACGAGAGTCAAGAGTCAAGAGTCAAGAGTCACGAGAGTCAAGAGTCAAGAGTCAAGAGTCAAGAGTCAAGAGTCAAGAGTCAAGAGTCAAGAGTCAAGAGTCAAGAGTCAAGAGTCAAGAGTCACGAGAGTCAAGAGTCAAGAGTCAAGAGTCAAGAGTCAAGAGTCAAGAGTCAAGAGTCAAGAGTCAAGAGTCAAGAGTCAAGAGTCAAGAGTCAAGAGTCAAGAGTCAAGAGTCAAGAGTCAAGAGTCAAGAGTCAAGAGTCAAGAGTCAAGAGTGTTTAGAGTCAAGAGTCAAGAGTCAAGAGTCAAGAGTCAAGAGTCAAGAGTCAAGAGTCAAGAGTCAAGAGTCAAGAGTCAAGAGTCAAGAGTCAAGAGTCAAGAGTCAAGAGTCAAGAGTCAAGAGTCAAGAGTCAAGAGTCAAGAGTCAAGAGTCAAGAGTCAAGAGTCAAGAGTCAAGAGTCAAGAGTCAAGAGTCAAGAGTCAAGAGTCAAGAGTCAAGAGTCAAGAGTCAAGAGTCAAGAGTCAAGAGTCAATAGTCAAGAGTCAAGAGTCAAGAGTCAAGAGTCAAGAGTCAAGAGTCAAGAGTCAAGAGTCAAGAGTCAAGAGTCAAGAGTCAAGAGTCAAGAGTCAAGAGTCAAGAGTCAAGAGTCAAGAGTCAAGAGTCAAGAGTCAAGAGTCAAGAGTCAAGAGTCAAGAGTCAAGAGTCAAGAGTCAAGAGTCAAGAGTCAAGAGTCAAGAGTCAAGAGTCAAGAGTCAAGAGTCAAGAGTCAAGAGTCAAGAGTCAAGAGTGTTTAGAGTCAAGAGTCAAGAGTCAAGAGTCAAGAGTCAAGAGTCAAGAGTCAAGAGTCAAGAGTCAAGAGTCAAGAGTCAAGAGTCAAGAGTCAAGAGTCAAGAGTCAAGAGTCAAGAGTCAAGAGTCAAGAGTCAAGAGTCAAGAGTCAAGAGTCAAGAGTCAAGAGTCAAGAGTCAAGAGTCACGAGAGTCAAGAGTCAAGAGTCAAGAGTCAAGAGTCAAGAGTCAAGAGTCAAGAGTCAAGAGTCACGAGAGTCAAGAGTCAAGAGTCAAGAGTCAAGAGTCAAGAGTCAAGAGTCAAGAGTCAAGAGTCAAGAGTCAAGAGTCAAGAGTCAAGAGTCAAGAGTCACGAGAGTCAAGAGTCAAGAGTCAAGAGTCACGAGAGTCAAGAGTCAAGAGTCAAGAGTCAAGAGTCAAGAGTCAAGAGTCAAGAGTCAAGAGTCAAGAGTCAAGAGTCAAGAGTCAAGAGTCACGAGAGTCAAGAGTCAAGAGTCAAGAGTCAAGAGTCAAGAGTCAAGAGTCAAGAGTCAAGAGTCAAGAGTCAAGAGTCAAGAGTCAAGAGTCAAGAGTCAAGAGTCAAGAGTCAAGAGTCAAGAGTCAAGAGTCAAGAGTCAAGAGTCAAGAGTCAAGAGTGTTTAGAGTCAAGAGTCAAGAGTCAAGAGTCAAGAGTCAAGAGTCAAGAGTCAAGAGTCAAGAGTCAAGAGTCAAGAGTCAAGAGTCAAGAGTCAAGAGTCAAGAGTCAAGAGTCAAGAGTCAAGAGTCAAGAGTCAAGAGTCAAGAGTCAAGAGTCAAGAGTCAAGAGTCAAGAGTCAAGAGTCAAGAGTCAAGAGTCAAGAGTCAAGAGTCAAGAGTCAAGAGTCAAGAGTCAAGAGTCAAGAGTCAAGAGTCAAGAGTCAAGAGTCAAGAGTCAAGAGTCAAGAGTCAAGAGTCAAGAGTCAAGAGTCAAGAGTCAAGAGTCAAGAGTCAAGAGTCAAGAGTCAAGAGTCAAGAGTCAAGAGTCAAGAGTCAAGAGTCAAGAGTCAAGAGTCAAGAGTCAAGAGTCAAGAGTCAAGAGTCAAGAGTCAAGAGTCAAGAGTCAAGAGTCAAGAGTCAAGAGTCAAGAGTCAAGAGTCAAGAGTCAAGAGTCAAGAGTCAAGAGTCAAGAGTCAAGAGTCAAGAGTCAAGAGTCAAGAGTCAAGAGTCAAGAGTCAAGAGTCAAGAGTCAAGAGTCAAGAGTCAAGAGTCAAGAGTCAAGAGTCAAGAGTCAAGAGTCAAGAGTCAAGAGTCAAGAGTCAAGAGTCAAGAGTCAAGAGTCAAGAGTCAAGAGTCAAGAGTCAAGAGTCACGAGAGTCAAGAGTCAAGAGTCAAGAGTCAAGAGTCAAGAGTCAAGAGTCAAGAGTGTTAAGAGTCAAGAGTCAAGAGTCAAGAGTCAAGAGTTAAGAGTCAAGAGTCAAGAGTCAAGAGTCAAGAGTCAAGAGTCAAGAGTCACGAGAGTCAAGAGTCAAGAGTCAAGAGTCAAGAGTCAAGAGTCAAGAGTCAAGAGTCAAGAGTCAAGAGTCAAGAGTCAAGAGTCAAGAGTCAAGAGTCAAGAGTCAAGAGTCAAGAGTCAAGAGTCAAGAGTCAAGAGTCAAGAGTCAAGAGTCAAGAGTCAAGAGTCAAGAGTCAAGAGTCAAGAGTCAAGAGTCAAGAGTCAAGAGTCAAGAGTCAAGAGTCACGAGAGTCAAGAGTCAAGAGTCAAGAGTCAAGAGTCAAGAGTCAAGAGTCAAGAGTCAAGAGTCAAGAGTCAAGAGTCAAGAGTCAAGAGTCAAGAGTCAAGAGTCAAGAGTCAAGAGTCAAGAGTCAAGAGTCAAGAGTCACGAGAGTCAAGAGTCAAGAGTCAAGAGTGTTAAGAGTCAAGAGTCAAGAGTCAAGAGTCAAGAGTCAAGAGTCAAGAGTCAAGAGTCAAGAGTCAAGAGTCAAGAGTCAAGAGTCAAGAGTCAAGAGTCAAGAGTCACGAGAGTCAAGAGTCAAGAGTCAAGAGTCAAGAGTCAAGAGTGTTAAGAGTCAAGAGTCAAGAGTCAAGAGTCAAGAGTCAAGAGTCAAGAGTCAAGAGTCAAGAGTCAAGAGTCAAGAGTCAAGAGTCAAGAGTCAAGAGTCAAGAGTCAAGAGTCAAGAGTCAAGAGTCAAGAGTCAAGAGTCAAGAGTCAAGAGTCAAGAGTCAAGAGTCAAGAGTCAAGAGTCAAGAGTCAAGAGTCAAGAGTCAAGAGTCAAGAGTCAAGAGTCAAGAGTCAAGAGTCAAGAGTCAAGAGTCAAGAGTCAAGAGTCAAGAGTCAAGAGTCAAGAGTCAAGAGTCAAGAGTCAAGAGTCAAGAGTCAAGAGTCAAGAGTCAAGAGTCAAGAGTCAAGAGTCAAGAGTCAAGAGTCAAGAGTCAAGAGTCAAGAGTCAAGAGTCAAGAGTCAAGAGTCAAGAGTCAAGAGTCAAGAGTCAAGAGTCAAGAGTCAAGAGTCAAGAGTCAAGAGTCAAGAGTCAAGAGTCAAGAGTGTTTAGAGTCAAGAGTCAAGAGTCAAGAGTCAAGAGTCAAGAGTCAAGAGTCAAGAGTCAAGAGTCAAGAGTCAAGAGTCAAGAGTCAAGAGTGTTTAGAGTCAAGAGTCAAGAGTCAAGAGTCAAGAGTCAAGAGTCAAGAGTCAAGAGTCAAGAGTCAAGAGTCAAGAGTCAAGAGTCAAGAGTCAAGAGTCAAGAGTCAAGAGTCAAGAGTCAAGAGTCAAGAGTCAAGAGTCAAGAGTCAAGAGTCAAGAGTCAAGAGTCAAGAGTCAAGAGTCAAGAGTCAAGAGTCAAGAGTCAAGAGTCAAGAGTCAAGAGTGTTTAGAGTCAAGAGTCAAGAGTCAAGAGTCAAGAGTCAAGAGTCAAGAGTCAAGAGTCAAGAGTCAAGAGTCAAGAGTCAAGAGTCAAGAGTCAAGAGTCAAGAGTCAAGAGTCAAGAGTCAAGAGTCAAGAGTCAAGAGTCAAGAGTCAAGAGTCAAGAGTCAAGAGTCAAGAGTCAAGAGTCAAGAGTCAAGAGTCAAGAGTCAAGAGTCAAGAGTGTTTAGAGTCAAGAGTCAAGAGTCAAGAGTCAAGAGTCAAGAGTCAAGAGTCAAGAGTCAAGAGTCAAGAGTCAAGAGTCAAGAGTCAAGAGTCAAGAGTCAAGAGTCAAGAGTCAAGAGTCAAGAGTCAAGAGTCAAGAGTCAAGAGTCAAGAGTCAAGAGTCAAGAGTCAAGAGTCAAGAGTCAAGAGTCAAGAGTCAAGAGTCAAGAGTCAAGAGTCAAGAGTCAAGAGTCAAGAGTCAAGAGTCAAGAGTCAAGAGTCAAGAGTCAAGAGTCAAGAGTCAAGAGTCAAGAGTCAAGAGTCAAGAGTCAAGAGTCAAGAGTCAAGAGTCAAGAGTCAAGAGTCAAGAGTCAAGAGTCAAGAGTCAAGAGTCAAGAGTCAAGAGTCAAGAGTCAAGAGTCAAGAGTCAAGAGTCAAGAGTCAAGAGTCAAGAGTCAAGAGTCAAGAGTCAAGAGTCAAGAGTCAAGAGTCAAGAGTCAAGAGTCAAGAGTCAAGAGTCAAGAGTCAAGAGTCAAGAGTCAAGAGTCAAGAGTGTTAAGAGTCAAGAGTCAAGAGTCAAGAGTCAAGAGTCAAGAGTCAAGAGTCAAGAGTCAAGAGTCAAGAGTCAAGAGTCAAGAGTCAAGAGTCAAGAGTCAAGAGTGTTAAGAGTCAAGAGTCAAGAGTCAAGAGTCAAGAGTCAAGAGTCAAGAGTCAAGAGTCAAGAGTCAAGAGTCAAGAGTCAAGAGTCAAGAGTCAAGAGTCAAGAGTCAAGAGTCAAGAGTCAAGAGTGTTAAGAGTCAAGAGTCAAGAGTCAAGAGTCAAGAGTCAAGAGTCAAGAGTCAAGAGTCAAGAGTCAAGAGTCAAGAGTCAAGAGTCAAGAGTCAAGAGTCAAGAGTCAAGAGTCAAGAGTCAAGAGTGTTAAGAGTCAAGAGTCAAGAGTCAAGAGTCAAGAGTCAAGAGTCAAGAGTCAAGAGTCAAGAGTCAAGAGTCAAGAGTCAAGAGTGTTAAGAGTCAAGAGTCAAGAGTCAAGAGTCAAGAGTCAAGAGTCAAGAGTCAAGAGTCAAGAGTCAAGAGTCAAGAGTGTTAAGAGTCAAGAGTCAAGAGTCAAGAGTCAAGAGTCAAGAGTCAAGAGTCAAGAGTCAAGAGTCAAGAGTCAAGAGTCAAGAGTGTTAAGAGTCAAGAGTCAAGAGTCAAGAGTCAAGAGTCAAGAGTCAAGAGTCAAGAGTCAAGAGTCAAGAGTCAAGAGTCAAGAGTCAAGAGTCAAGAGTCAAGAGTCAAGAGTCAAGAGTCAAGAGTCAAGAGTCAAGAATCAAGAGTCAAGAGTCAAGAGTCAAGAGTCAAGAGTCAAGAGTCAAGCTATATTCTTAGTTCAATATTTAAGAGACTTTCTTATCCCTTATTTTTAAAGCGTTTGTCAAAAAAAACTCAAAATTTCGGTTTTATCGGATAACGACATAAGTCCAATATGCTACAAAAAAAGAGAATGTAGAACTTTCTGTCTAGTCTAGTCTAGAAAAACATATTATTAGCATTGACTTCGTTCTGTCAAAAAAACTTGTTCCAATCAGTGACATTGCTCTTTTCTGATCACACTGAAGATGTAACGAAAGCGCATTTCAGAAGCAATCCGATAGGGAAAAGTGGGTCGCACTTGTACATTTTATGCGGACAGTGAGGTTCTTAATTAATCTACCTTGAAGTCTGCTTTCTCAGGCAATATTTACAGCCGTACTGTATCATGAAGATTGTTTTTTATCTATCATTCGTCGAATAGGGGCAATGATGTAGCGAAAAAAGTAGCCTTTATACATTAGCCAACAAATATGTTTTCAATGCATTGTTTTATTTGATTTTATTTTATTATTGTCATTTTTTATGCTTTTTGGCTTTACAGTTCAATGCATAGATCACTGGTCGTTCAAGCCAGCGCTCGTAGATCTGAATGATCACATTTCACACAAGGATTGTAATGCCAAGAATTTGTCTTTTCTGCATTGCCATGCAAGTGTTTCTCATTTGAAGGAATCAAAAACCGAACTCAACATTTTTTCGATGGCGGTTTTTTGCAGATGATTTGAATTTCTCTTTCGCAATGAAATCAGCTATTATAAAATTCTTTTCTCGTTATTTTGACTGCACAGTAAGTAAAATTTATTCCCTTTTCTGGGCCATTGCAAACAAGAAGGATTCAAGCCTGCGTTGATTATAAGACTCGTGCACAGTTTAATTTTTCCAGCTAACCGTTCGTCCCGTGGCAAACAAAGAAAAGCTTAAATTAATAACCATCCCACATACGGTCACAGTAAATTTTCCCAGTTCAAACCACTCTGAAAAGGGTAATATAGTAATAATCTTGCGGTTTTACGACGTCGTTTGCTTCCAACAACAGCAGCCGGAACCCAACACCATGCGGTACGATTTCCCCCTCATTAAGGGCGAATCCGGACCGAAGCCATAAACTGAGCACGACCAGTGAGCCTTCAGACGAACGTTGCTTGGTACAGATTGACCCTATCTCTCGTGTTTAACGATGCCCACGTGGTTGGGTAGCATTGTATGCAGCATCCACCAAGAACAATCATCCCAACGCGAAAATAGAATGATTTTTCTTGAGCATTCCGAAAAGACAAAACAAAATTGTTTCGCGGTAAGAAATTGACTACCATGAAAATTTGGCATCGCTCCTTTTAATAGAAATTTAAAATAATCGTTCGAAAATAAAATTAAAATAAATCATCCCAACTTCACAAAAATAGCCCTTTGTAGTGCTCATTTTAAGTTCCGGAAAAGGTTGATTGTTGTTTGATTACTTGACAAGAAGAAAACAATTCGAACCCTTTCATTTGGAGTCGTTTCTCACCGATTTCGTTCTTCAAACGCTTCAATTATAACGTTGACTATTGATAAAGTTACCTTTGACAAGAAAATCGATAAACAAAATTGCACGAGCATCCCAAAATAGTTAGGCCATAGCTTTACCGGGGTAATTTTTGATCGCTTTGAACGGTTGCCAAGAACTGTAGTCCACTCTGCTGACGACCGCGTTGATCCCGAGGTATAGTCAAAGATCCATGTTTCGTCCATTGTCACATATCAACGCACAATTCCGATTCATTTCGTCGGAACAGCTCCAAACAGTACTGGGAATCAACGACATGTTGTCGTTTTTTGGTCCAACGTAGCAACAGCTTCCTCAAAGACAAATATCTATGCAAAAAAGTACACACGCTGCCGTATGACATCTTGAAGTTGTCAGTTACCTTACGCATTTTTGATTTACGGTTTTCAAAAACAAATTGATGGACATTGTTTCGGTTTCCGATTTAATTACCTCATAACCAACTATATTTGCGTTTCGTCATAGACTCGTCCGAGCATAACAGTTTATGTTGAACTGTTACGTTTGCCTATTGGTTTATGTTGAACTGCATGTGGCATAACAGTTCGAAAGAAACTGTTATGCACTGACGAGTCTAAGACGAAGCGCAAAGATAATACCTCATTTGGCCGGCCGGAGCGTTCAGCATCTTCAGTTTCAGTGGTATTTTCCGTTTATTAAGTGAAAATGAAAAAAATATCTAATGCGGCAACGCAACATCGTTTTGGTTCATGTGCTGTCCGACTTAGCTACCGCTCGTTCAGACCTAACTAAAGCAAAAACAAACGGGCAAACGAGGCGGTTCCAGGTTTGTATGCAAGAGGACGACAGGAGACGTAACATGCAGGAGATATGCCCCTTTCGGCGAAATGACCATTTCGGTAAAATGACTCTTTCGGCGAAATGACCTATTCGGCGAAACGACTTTCGGCGAAATGGCTTTCGGCGATATGACCCGCTCCCGAAGAAATGAATACTTTAAAACTCATTGGTGTCAAGATATTAAGCATTGTTTATTGGAGACCCCCAAAATCAAGTTTTTCCATCATAACCTTGTTCAATGGTTTTTCTGATGTTCTACAATTATATTTTATTTATCAAATTACATAGTTTAATCAAAAGTAGCATATTTTTATGTTCACAAACTAAACAGTTTTTGGACAAATTCGTAACAAAATACTGCATATTCGAATATCAATATATCAAAAATGTGGAAATTTGTGGAATCAATTTTAACAACGATTGAAACACTATTAGAAAAATTAGTAGTCACATCTTAATCTCACTTAAATTTATAAAGAAAAATGCACTAAAAAAGTATTTCCTATCATACAGTATTCATTAACCCTGCACCTCAAAGTCAATATTGATCCAAGAAATCGAGAAAAAAGAAGCAGCTTGACATTTCAGATGAAAGTAAGAAGAATTTTCTAAAGATAGACGAAATTTTGGACTCCATTTGGAACAAAAACATTGAAAACTATCTATCTTAAAGAATTTTTCTTTTACTTGTTTGCACATTCTCAGCAAATTTTAGACAGGATTCAATGAAAGCTTGTTCGCGATAAAATCTTGACTGATTAAATTTGGAATAAAACAAATTTACTGTTAATTGAAACCAAGATGCATTTTCCATTCATTTGAATGTACATTATAATTTATCTTGAAACTAAGAACTTAAAATTTATTTATTTATTTATAAACGTTTATTTATACCCGGTTTTCACCTAATCGTGGTATTTCGCCGGGTAGGGAACTTGAAACTTTTGAGTTTACCTCAACCATTAAGGTTTGTGCAGACTTCTCTGAAACCATTTTAGCTGCTTTAGTCAAAAATTTTCGAAATTTTTCTATAGTTGTAGCTTGTTGTTCATACTGAGAGAGTTCTCTCTCCCTCCACGCGAGCCTAACACCGCTTGATTTATATAATTTCAAAACATCTTTGGTGTAGTAGCAAGATGCCAAATTCAGCCAGAATAGCGAAGGAGCCTCAAGGCTGCGTAGGACTGGTAACAATCGCTCCTTCACGCTATATTGCCTTGTTCACCGTTCTGGTAGCGATGAAGCTTTGGTTTTCCGACCACAACTGCATATTGCCTGCCAAACCAAATATTTTTGAGGAAACATGGCTTTTCTTTTCATCCTGAAATGCTCCTCTCCGCCGATCCATTGAACGGCAGTATGAAAAGACATTCCGAAAAGCTGCTTAAAGTATTCCAGCACGTAAGTTTTATCGTCCATTATCACGCATGAAAACTTCGTCTAATATTCGCGATACAAGTTGCGAGCCCGGGTTTTAGCCGTCACATTCTATTTAAGAAGTGTATCGAAAATGTGCTATCCACAAATTTTTCTATCAAATTATGATAAAAACTACAAGGATCAGCCCCATGGGGTTGTTCGAGCCATTGATGTGGAACAAGACTACCAAAATTTCTAATGATCTACAATCGAACAGTTCAATAAAACGTCACACTTTGGAATCCGCAATTGCACGAGAGTCTGTTTAGATTGATCTTGATTAGAAATCAACACCGAACATTGTTTGTTTTATAGCCGACGAAATTATACCAATATCCCAAATGTATGCAATTATATCTTTGTACATACTTGCGATACGGATTTCAATATTTAAGCTCCTCTTCGGCAAGCTTGTGTTCAAGTTTTGTATACAAGCAGTTATTTTTAAAGCGTTGATTTACTTTACCATTCTGCGATTTCGGCAGAAATCGTTTTGTGGCATTTTTTGTCGTGCTGTCTAGCAACAACCTACCTCTAGCATGCTACGCGTAGGACTGAAACATTAGCTTTTTTTTTTGCATAAATATCTGTTTATTAATCTTATTTTTGTGTATTACATCAACATTTTACAGTACAAGTGTTTTGACCCTTTGGCCTTTCATCTTTGTTGTTCATACGATTCGTTATTAATATTAGGTGTTTTAGTTACTCTTGTTTTACATACTAATGTTTAATCATAATATTTATTTTAATTATTAATAAAATATCTACCTACTTATAACTATCCCTAACCTAATACGTACAAATTTTGAATTATTTGTATTTCAGAGATTGAGCACCTCTCTTCAAATTTCGTGCAGTATTGTTCGAATTTTTGTTCTAGTATATCCAGTGAGGCCATCTCATGTACTTCACTAGTCCTTGTCCAAGGGGGTAGATTTAGAATCATCTTTAAGATCTTACTTTGAATGCGCTGAAGCCTAAGTTTGTGTGTTCGTGCACAGCCCCGCCAAACAGGGACTGCGTATTCAATTGCGAGGTAGAAGATTTGTTTATAGACAGCCATCGTATTCTGCAAAATTGTATTCTGCATTCGTCTGATGGAACAAGTTTTGGAGATCTTGAATGTGGAAACAAGATGACCTGAGTTTTTGCTGCTTTGATCACAATTTTCCAGCTTGTAAAATATTCCGTTAAAGCGTCCAGACCTGTCTGTAGTTTATTCTTCAGAGCATTAATGACACGACCTTTGTAAAGAATGGCAGTATCATCAGCAAATTGTGATAGAACACCACCACCTGGAAGAGGTGGGATGTCTGATGTGAAAATGTTGTATAGAATGGGACCTAGGATACTTCCTTGGGGTACACCAGCAGGAATAGTAAATCTTTCTGAAAGTGCATTATTCAGAGAAACCTGGAATGCTCTATCTGCAAGATAATTTTTGATAATTTTAATAAGATACATGGGAAAATTATACCGATGCAGTTTGAACACCAGTCCATCGTGCCACACATTATCGAATGCCTTTTCAATATCCAATATTGCCATGGCAGTCGTTTTGGACACTGATTTGTTTTGCTGGATGACGTTGTTAACCCTTGTGAGTTGGTGGACGGTGGATCTTCCTTTCCGGAACCCAAACTGTTCTTCCAGAATTATATCCTGTTCATCTGCGAAAGCAAGAATTCGCCTTTGTATTGACTTTTCAAACAGCTTGGATAGGGCAGAGAGTAAGCTGATGGGCCGATAGCTCTTGGAAAAGGAAGGATCTTTCCCCGGTTTCAAAACTGGGATAACTTTAGCTAACTTCCACATTGAAGGGAAGTAACCAAGCTCCCAGCACCTGTTAAAAATTTTAGCTAAGAAGACAAATGAGCGAATACTCAAATGTTTCAGCTCAATGTTGAATGTGTTGTCGAAACCGGGGGCCTTCATATTTTTGGATTTTTTCACAAAAGCCATCAGCTCATTCGCAGTGACTCTACTTTCCTCAGGAACCAAGCTGTCTGATTGGTCAACCTCAGCTACGCTATCAGCAACGGCTCTTTCATATGGACTAACAATGTTAAGTCCTAAATTGTGAGAACACACAAACTGCTGGCCTAGCGCATTTGCCTTCTCTACTGGTGTGATTAAAGGTATTCCTTCTGGAAAGTGGTCAGAAGAGAGCTCGTTGTAGACAACCGGAGAGCTGTCTATGGCGATGTTGCTGATGAATATATCCAAAATAGAATGAACTCCCGATCTGGAAAGTCGCGTTGGTTGATCCGGAGCGAGGATGTTGTATTGTCCAGCTTCGTAATCTTCGGCAAGTACGAATCCGTTTCGATTCTGTCTTCTGTTTCCCCACAGCTCATGCCGTGCGTTCAGGTCCCCAGCAATGATGAATTTGTTCTGTCGTCGAGTGAGCATAGCCAGATCTCGCTTCAATGATGCACACGTACCATCTCGAAGATTGGTTTGTTTGGGACAGTACGCTGCAATGATGATGATGGGTCTCATCGTCGTTGTAATCTCAATTCCGATGGCTTCTATTAGTTGCAATTTAAAGGCTGACAGAAGCCTATGCTGAATGGATCGTTTAACGGCAATGGCAACTCCCCCTCCTCTGGTAGTTGTCCTGTCTAGCCTGTGAATCCTGTAATTGGAAATAAAAATAGAAATTTCAGGTTTATGATGAGTTTCAGTTAAAATAGCAATATCGGCATTCTTCTCTTGAAGAAAGTCAGACAATTCAGCAGTTTTGCTCCTGAGTGAGCAAGCATTCCAATTTACTATAACCAACTCATTATATTGCATATTCGATGATGAATTTGCCTAAGGCGTTGATTTGATCTAACCGCGTTCTGCAGTTTCGTAGTTTTGTTGTCATTGTTTCAAAAATGACGATCAGTTGTTCAGCAGAGAATAAATCACCAGAGTCATCCTTTGCTTGTGGTTGATTATTGCCCCATCCAGGAGGGATTTTTGAGGAAGATTCTTTTTGTGATCCAGCGGCTGAATCTTTTGGATTGCTGCGGGGAAGTGGCGGCAAATTCGGAATATCCCTCTTCGGTGGGAGCCGTGGGAAATTAACTTCATCCTTCTGTGGAACATTCTTGCGCGTTGATTGTTTGCGGGACGCCTGTTGTCGAATTTTTGTGAACTCAGCACGTTTGGGACACGATTTGCTAGTAGGTGGATGGTCGCCATCACAGTTCACACATTTTACAGCGATGTCATCTAGTAGGCAATCGTTGGTATTGTGTGATTCGGCACATTTCCCGCACCGACTTTTCATGTGGCAATTCCTCGCTCCATGGCCGTAGTTCAAACAGTTCGTGCACTGTGTGACATCCCGATGTACCGGTTTATACTTTTGCCATTCGATGATTATGTGAAATAACGATTTAATCGTTTTCAGTTGACTCATGGTGATGGAGCCCTTCTCCAGATGAATCAGGTACAGTTGATCTCTAAACTTTTTGTCCGTATTATGTCGCTTCATTTTAAATACCATCAAAGGCTTTAGTCCAGCCTCCGACAGTGCCTGCTTTAGTTCGGCTTCCATCATGTCGGGTAGTCCTCGAAGTACAACCTTCATAGGTTTGTTGGCGGCAATATCGTGTGTGAAGTATTCCGCTTTTGTCTGCTTCAGATAGCATTCCACTCCTTTGTAGTGGTTCAAAGCCGGAACAGTTATTTTGTAGCCTTCAGTACATAAACGGATTGTTGCCTGTAGTCCTTTGCTGATCAGTGTGTTGAAATCCGAGCGTAGAGTTGGTGGGAAGCCCTTCAGGTAGAAAGGCGGCATTTTTTCCTTCTTCTGCAGTTCCTCTTCGACATCTACTGGCAGATCAGCATATTGGTTTTTACTCAGCAAACGGTCGTTTACCTGTACATCACTTGGCTTCAGACGCTTAGCATCCTTTGGATCCTTCTCGGATCCATGGCGGTTTTTCCCCATAGCTTGGGTAGGTAGACAACTGCGAATAAAAAATAAAACAAAATCGAAATTAGTCGTAGTAGGTTATTCGTCTATCCACATCGAGTGTTAGATGACGAATATGAAACATTAGCTATAATTTCGCTTCTATTTATAGATTCGCGTGCTTTCAACAGCTTCGCTTTTGCATCGATTGACCAATCAGAGCGATGCTTTCCCTTTAATATATCGCTTACTCCTTCAAAACTGTCGTCTATGGCAGGGAAATCCGATATGCCGGAGATTTTTAGCAGACAAAATAGGACACTGCTCGCTACTAATCAAAATTTCAATCATTTATTGTTGAAAATACGTGGGTGGATACATTCAGATCGAATCTTAGAAATATTTCCAATCAAATAATGAAATAATATTAATAATTGATACAAAATAGACTGAGCTGTAAATGTTTAAAACCTGACAACATTTCTACGTGTAATTTTGCTTGAGTTTCTGATTTGCACCCTTATATAAAAAAAACGATATTTTATTCAAACTAGAAATAGATTTTTTATTGTACGAGGTTAAACTTGAGCAAGTTCCGGACAAGTGTTGCATCGCATTTTTTGGACGCTTGAGCCCAAATTTTTTTGAACTCCTGCATGTTTCCAGCTCCCTTACCAGTCTTCTTGAAGACCCTCTTCACGATTGCCCAGTAACGTACGATGGTGGTGACAAGAGAGAGTGGTTTTGGCATAGTGAGCCGACGCCAGCCAAAACATCTCTTCTGGAGACACTCAGATCGATAGATTTCTGCATTTATAGTTCCGGTAGCGTAAAAATGGTTGACTTCAAACCACAGGAACATATTGCTTGCCATACCAGTACCTTTCGACCGAATTTCTCCACTTGAATCGACCTGTCCGCATCGCTCACATCCTTCCCAACCTGTGGACCTGGAACGGTTTTTGAGTCCTCCTTTACATAAGTCTCATCGTCCATCAAAATGCATGCATCCGGACACTGTGAAAGACGCGAATACAATTCCCGGGCCCTTGTTGCTGCTGGCTTATTCTGTTCCACATTTTGTTTCGAAATTTTCTGCTTCTTGTTCAGACGATTTCGCCTCTTGATACGCTGGATGATTCCGACACTCGTTCCTGCTTTTTTGGTCAAATCTCGTATTGACATTGATTTGTTCTTCATGATTAGAGATACAACTTTCTGGTCTAGTTTCGAGTTTTCTACCTCGTTCCTGGTAGCTCATCCAAAGAATAGTGTTCCCCAAACTTATTATTGAAGGTTTTAACACTGGCATGATGAATTCCAAACCGCTTCACCAATTTTCACATAGTAATACCCTTCTCACTTAGCCATGTGTCCAGAACCTTAATTTTGACTTCCTTTTCAATACGCGACATTTCGAAAACGCCGAATTTCAACCGCACAAACAAGTAAACAAACGAAAACTGACAGCCAAACGCACAGCATGCTGTGATCTGAACATAAAAAACCATCACAAATACATGCGTACATACAACACAAATGTATGTGGATAGCTTTTTTTCGATACACTCCTTATCCTTATGGTTCGGTACAGTTTTCGTCTTGTACGAATGTTTGAGATATTTATATTTTTTTAGCCGCAGTACGTGCCGAAAGATTTGGTCTCTTCTGCAATAATTGCTTCACCTTCGCGTTCTTTTGGTAATTATTAAGATACATTTTTACTCCGTTTTCTGCCTGTCTTGCTGTTCTCAAACGTGTATCGAAATGTTTAATAACGTTATGGACAGTTTTTACAGGAAAACCAAGCTTTTTTTTACTTCTTTAGCACTTGCTCTTCTTTCGACACCATCTTCGATTTAAAAGCTTGTGGTATTACCAAAAATTGATTTTACCATTTTTTCAAAGATGGAACACGAGCTCGAATGTTTTTTTTTTTTTTTGATAATCGGTCAACCGGGCTGTGTTGAAATCGAATATGTTAAAACCGAATCAGCCTTCCGTCATTTTCCGAATGTTAATAACATCCTTCCCGAAAATCTGTTTCGGTCACATGATGCATAATAAAGACGGATAGACATTCGGAAATATTCAAATTCAACACCCCCAACGAAAACGACGCAACTTGGCTCCGATAGTCCTAGTGAAACTTTCTCCCTTCATACCTACCTTCTTCCTCGAGCTCTGATGAATGATGTTGATTTGATTTCGTGTTGCTGCCGCCGTTGCCGTTGATGATGACTGCCGTGGTACCAATCAACTGACACCGACACCGAATCGCTCTATCTCCGAGTCGACATAATAAGGATGATAACAGCTTATCGCACGAGCAACCGCATCATGAATAGTTGGAAGGAGGAGGAAGGTAAGCAAATCCGGGGCCTCCGTTTCATCCAGACTAAAAAACCCGTCAGACCGACTCGTCCCGCTCCACTCAGGGAGGGGGGGGGGGAGCTCAGACGTGAATTTATGTATGAGTGGATCCTTCTCCAACTGGTTACTACAAGCCGGCTACTCCACTAAAGCCGACTAACGAATGAATAGAAATTGGATTAGGAGCAGCTCTTTTTTTTTCGTTTGCGAAAAGGTAGCATGTTCTGCTTCGTGGTGCTTTTCCAGCCGGGAACGTTACGACGATGGTTGGCCAAACTAATGGGTTGGTTCCGGACGAGATTGAGGTTCACAAGGTTGGATGACTTTCGATTTAGTTACTGTTTATTTTATGGGGAAACATTAATTTACGATAAGTGCCAAATGATTTTCGATATTTCGTCGAATCGATCGGGTCACTATTCTATTTTATTACAGCTTCAACGACGTTTTGTGATTTGAATAACAGAACGCTCTGACGATGGGATGGATGGGGATTTTTTAATTATCCCGAGACGCTTCCCTCTTTTCATCCAACAGGCAAACTTTCCAATGATGTTTCCCCTTGTTTTGAACTTATTTCGTGCAACAGAAGCATCCGCAGGAAATAATGGAAATACACCGGAACACAATTAGGTGCTTTCATTAGCCATTCGAAGGGCTTCTGTTGATTCATTGGCTTTGACTTTTGCTACAAGCGCCGGGAGGTGGAAGATCCTGGACGCCAAGTGGCTGCCTGCTGTCGGTGAAAAAAATGTGTGAGACACGGATGCAACGGGACAGCGTGTTGTCAGTGAAGACTTTTATTTATGTCATGAAAAAAACTGTTGATTGCTCGCGTATTTTTAATACCGGTGAAAGCAAAATTTTGCCTGCCTAACTTTGACCCGTGTTTTTTATCACATTGGTTAAATTCGTGAATCTACTGAATCACGTGAACTCCCGCAAATGTCAATTTCTTTTATGAATGACCTCTGCAGACTGACCAAAATCATTGTTTTAACTGTAATCTGTACTGTGAAAGTGACTGTCAAATGAGATATTCAATATAGTGCTATAGCGGCCCTTGCACGGAAATTTTTCATCATTATTCATTTTTAATGATTACTTCGTAATGACATTCCTTACACCCTTACACCAGAGATGCCAGGTAAAAATTTCAAATATCTTCAGACAGGGTTGCAAAAGTCAGTATATTCGAAAAACAAACTGCAGTCAGCAAGTATGTCTTGCTGGCATCAATTTCTCTGATCCGCGAAACTGACTTGGCGAGCAAAAAAAAAGGTCGCCGACAATTTTAAAAGTCTGTCAGCAGCACTATGTACGAACTATTTATGCAAATTTACAGACAAATCTGCCGATCTGGCATCTCTGCCTTACACGTTCATTAAAAATGACATTACTTATGACCAAGTATTGTGGCTTTCAGCGGGGTATAGAGCGTCAAGAGCGTTAAGCGTCAGAATCACACTTGCCAGATTGCAGATTTGCCGATTTCTTTTGTAAGCAGACCCTACTATTTTGCATACTTCTTACAGGTTTTTGACACTTTTATATACAATCGTCAAATTGACAGACTTTTAAAATTGAGTTGGGCTTCTTGTTTGTTTTTTACTTATAAAATTTTACACTTGCACTGAAGTATTTCTAGTATGCAGACGTGAAAATTTAACCTGACATCTCTCCCAGGAATTTGACAGTTGTTTTAACCTCTTCGCTGTCTATTGTGCTGAGGTTTACAGTATTAAAGCGAATAGAAATTAAAAATTAAAGCGAATAGAAATTAAAAATTATCAGGCGGATTAAAGGAAATTACAGATTCAAAAGGTAATATTCTCTAGCGACAAGATTTATTTGTTTTTTCACTAAAATCATCATGTATCTGCCAAGGCGACTGAGTTTTTAAAGTAAACGATTTAGTTTTTTTATAGTAGTTTATTTTTATAGTTACTAATGATAATGTTTCGAGTGAGGCACGAGGATTTGAAGACAAAGACGTCGAATAATACAAAGTATTATTGTATAACTAATCTTGTTATAGAAACATTTTTATTTAACGGTCAATTCAAAAAAATATTTTTCTGGTTTGTGGTCACGAAGGGGTTGAATCGATGCGAATGAAAGTTTCGCTACCTTTGCGGCATTTGTTCGCTACCTTGTCGCATCGCGATCTTTGTTAACCGCCAGTGAAAATTACAATATGATATTAATTCCGTTGTAAGGTGAATTATTTATCACTCCGTGAAAAAAAAGCAAACTTTGCATTGGAACTCGTTTTTATTTTCAAAGCATCCATTTATAAATCCAATTTTGGCAATGAAAATAAAGTAAATCTGGGTTTCTAAAATCAAGTGTAAGAGATAAGAATTTAAATTGAATTCTTTTAATATGGGAATACTTTTACTATATAGTATTAGTAGTTGTTTATAATATTACAAGATTTTAAATACAATTCTAATTTTGCCTTGGAAAGCATGCATCTTATGACGAATTGAAAGTATGTATTTTATTCAACACGGCTTCGTTTTCTCTTATATTTGGCAACACTGCCCATAAACTAACAGAAACGAAACTAAGGGAAAGTGAAAATAAGCAAAATAAGTTTCCATTTTCAGATGGAATTTCAAATATTTTCATCAAATCATTGTTTCGGGACACTCAAACGCAAAAATCACTTGCAACGTTTTTTTTTTCATCTAAAACATCATAAAATTCAGACGAAGAAAAGTTCTGGTGTCTTTAAATTTGGGTTCTAAAGACTATTCGTTTTGTTGTGCTTCGATTTCTTATAATTTTCTTATACAGATTTTCAAGGCAGATTTTTGAACCCGCCGATTGGCATATTGTCGCACAACTGAAATGCAGAGGCGCTGCTTGATTAGAGATGATACTTTCAGAAAGAGCTGTCAAATCGGTAGGAAAATTTCTAATTACTCCACCTTTTCAACGATTTCTTATGAAAACGGGCAAATTCATTTGAAAAATCATAGTAGAAGTTGAAGAAAAAGTTTTTACTCTGAGGCAGTAATGTTGAACTTAGTTCATTGTGCGAAAACTACCGTTTATTCTGAATAGAGTATTAAACATGGTTCGATCCCCTTTTTCAAATGCCTGGATATAACAAATAAAGTATCCAAAATAAATAGTACTCGATCGCTATACATTCTAGTACTCGAGAAATCAACATTACACTGGTTTCTGTTAAAAAAAACGTGATTAATCCACCTGGCAGTGAGATGATACCTTTTTTATCAATCCGCATTTGTTTTGTGCATGGATATTCTTAGGTGTTTTAGTTCTCAAGACATTATTTTAACTATCGTCGTTTTAAACGGCAAATTGAGATTTTAATTACTTATTACCCTGTAATGTCGAAACTGCAAATCGTATCGAATTTCAATCTTAACGTGAGACAATCGATTGAACATTCCATGCGATGTCGAAGTAAGTTCCACTTTAGAGTTTTTCGTCATTATTTATCCCAACCCAAAATGATTCGAATGGCCATAAATTATTACGCCAAACAATTTACATCTCCTATATCGGTATGAATTTTAAAAACTCATCATCTGTAATTCCGGAATCGGATAAAATTAATCAATTTTGTATGGGACCTTAAGTCCTTAAATTAAGTTTTTATTTTTAAAGTTCGATTTGGCCTTTTTGAGAAAATGATTGAGCTTTGAGAAACGATTCGATACTGGAACCGGAATTCTAAAATCGGTGTAGCCGAAATCAGCTAAAGTCACCTGAGGAGTGTGTAGACATCTTTGAGAAATTGTAGTGCGAATTAAAATTTGGGGGTACATTCCGATTCCAAAAACCAATACCGCAATCCAAACGTAATTCAGGAACCTTGTTTGGGAGTATACTACTTTTCATATGAATCTGAGTTTGTAGAAAACGGTTTAGCCATTTCCGAGAAAATTGAGTGAAATTATTCGAACCATATTCGAACGATAATGTTGCCAAAAACGAACCGTGCTAAAATCGGTCCGAGGCAAATTGTCATGAAAAAGGATGCTGTACACAGTCTTTTTGAAACTTAGAAACAATTGTACGTAACAGTATAAAAAATCGTGTTTCACGTTGACAGACGACTCTTTTTAGTTTTTCTGATTCTCCTATTCCCTGTTGAAGTAAAAATATAACAAAGAGAGTTCTAACATTAACATAAACCGATCAAATCGATAAAGTTCATTATTATTTATGAATATATTTCAATATTTATACTGTTCGATTACTATTTAGTCATATTGTATTTGACGCATTGTCGCAAACCTGAATTACCGGTAGCGACACCTGTCAATGAAAAATGGAACCAAGAAAAAAACGGTTCTTCCGAAAATTTTCATGTCGACAGTAGTGATTTGCATTAATTTTATCGTTTATTTAATAGTACAAATGGATATTAGCAATTACAGTACACTCGGAGTAAAAGAGAATCGATTTCAAAGTGATTACTACTACGTTTTTAAGTGTAAACTACGATTAAATATGGAAAATTTTCAGAAATGTGTGAAATTGGGTAAGGTTAGGTTTTATAGGACCAACATTTTTTTTTCAAGCAGAAACCAGTGTAATGTTAATTTTTCGAGTAAAATAATGTTTACCGATCGAAAACTATTCATTTTGGATTATTTTATTTGTTATTTCCGAGCATTTGAAAAATGGTATTGAACCAAATATAATGCTTTATTCTAAACAAGCGTTACTTTTCGCGTAATACATTAAGATCAACATTACCACCTCCACTTCTACTATGATTTTGCAAATGATTTCTGTAAGAAATCGTTAAAAGGGTAAAGTAATTAGAAATTTGTCTACCGATGTGAAAGCTCTTGCTAAAAGTATACTCTCTAAACTAGCAATGCCTCTACATTTTATTTTAGCATAATTCTGCCAATCAAGCAGTGAATATTATATCGATTGCATCGATTACATCGGTAATCAATGAGCATCCTGACGAGCAAAGTTGCCAAACTCAGAAATTTATCTGGATTTGTCTGGGTCTACTATATAAATTACCGGGCTTCATTTTGAGTAAAGAAAAGGTCTCACCACCTACCGTATAGAGGCCAAAACCTAATCTGACAAAATCTAAGCAAAAGATCTGATTAGTTTGAGTGTTTGGCGAAGTGAGCAAAATCTAAATCTGGCAACCTGGCTGCTGACGAGTGAAATATCGAGAGAATCATAACAAGCTTGAACAGTGATGTCAGATAAACGGATTTGAGGTAGTCAGGCACTTATCAGTCCCGATGTTCTACTGGACGAGTACAAAAGGTGAACTTGGATCGAAAATCCTTCATTTGTTCTAATGCATTAGACGGAACTGGACGTCGTGGTGAGGATCTTCCACCAACACGAGTAATAACATACCTTCTGCGTGGTATAATATCTCATATAATCTCATTCGCATTTCGAACAACGTGGTGAACAGTCGCCTGCAATCAGCAGCAGCAGCAGAGAACTGAATTTTGGATTATATTCTAGAACTGAACACTAAAATTAAATTTAGAATCCCGATTCTGGTCTTCCTGGATTCTGAGCTTAGTTTAAACTTTAGTTTCACACTTCAGATTCATAATTTAATAACCCTGCTCAAAATTAAAGGCAATGACTCTGGAACTGATTCCTAATTCTGGAACTGGTTTCTTTATTAGATTTTGGAACTGATTTTAGTTTCTTCAATTATGTTCAGGAATCGAGTTCAGAATTCTAATTTAGGATTTAAACATCAGAACTCATGAACAGAATTGAGGATATGAATTTTCGATCTCAGCTGATCTCCAATTCAGGATTATAGAATTAATTTCTTAACCAAAAATTAATTCCTGGATTCTGTTTCAGAATCCATTTCCAAAACTCAGAACCTGCGTGCTAGAACTAAATTCAGAACATGAATTCTGGAGTTAGATTTTGGAACAAAATTCAGTTTCTTTATTACGGTTTGTAATTCAAGTTTAGGGTTCAGAACTAAATCCGGAACCTTGACTCTGAAAATGAGTTCAGTTTTATAATTCTAGAACTAAATTTATGATCTGGTTTCTTCATCTGGATTCCGAACCTGAATTTCGCAAACTGAATTCTTAGCCTGTCCCAGATTTCGAATTAAGTTCTTGAAGCCAATTCCAAAATTCAGTCCTGGCCAAGAATTTTAGTTCTGGTGTAAATGAATGAAGGCTAAAACAACTCAACAGTTGTAAACATTGGATAAATTCCGCAAATTGTTTTTTAACTATAAAAAAATATTCCTAAAGCATTTTGAGAAGTTTACCTCTACTGAGTATCTAAATCTACTAAAGAAACTGTATTTGTTCCGTGTTATTTCATTGTACGGTAGAATATATGAGTCGTCAATAAGTCGTGCTTTAGCATAAAGACTGCTCCAGAAAGTATGGACGCAACCAAAATCGCTGCAATTTCGCAATGGTTAAGAATCTGTCAATTTTTATGGCTGCGTCCTGTTGTTTACACTCTTCTCTAACCACTTATGCAGTTGTTTATTCGTTTTAATTAGTTTGTTTCGAAATGCGTGGACTTTCAGCAGAACAACGTCGAAAAATTGTGTACAAATGGTGCACAGAACGCGGACTGTCACTGGAAAAGATAGCAAAAATGGAAGAAGTAAGTGAAAAAGCCGTGCTAAATGCAATCAGGAAGTTCGGTGAGGTTAACACCTTTGAGGATAAACCGAAAACGGGTCGAAAAAAGGTCCTGCTAACCCTCAGTTGGATAAACGTATACTGAAGGCGTTCGAGCAAAAGAAGGAGGTTTCAGTTCGGGATGTGGCCAAAAATGTGGGCACGTCGAAGTCAAATGTTCTTCGTGCTAAAGAACGTTTGAATCTTCGAGCCTATAAGAAGCAGAAACAACCAAAACGTAGTCCGAAACAAGAATCGATCAGGCCGAGGGTTCGAAAGCTGTACAATACGATTCTTGCTGGAAATTTGAACTGTATAATAATGGACGACGAAACCTACGTGAAACTCGATTACAAATCCTTGCCGGGACCACGATATTATACGGTGCGAGAAGGGCAAGTATTAAACCAGACCGAGACATCGATTGAAGTCGAAAAATTTGGTAAGAAAGCTATGTTCTGGCAAGCAATTTGTAGTTGCGGTAAGATTTCGAAACCCTTCATCACCACTGCTTCAATGAACAGCGAAATATACATCAAGGAATGTTTACTAAAACGACTTCTACCCATGATTCGAAGCCACAAGAATCCTGTTGTCTTCTGGCGAGATTTTGCTTCTTGCCACTACTCGAAATCAACGGTAGAATGGTATACTACCAAAAATGTCACTTTCGTCCCAAAAGACATGAATCCACCAAATTACCCATAACTTCGACCAATTGAGGAATTCTGGGCATTAACGGAGGCACATATTAGGAAACATGTCTCGACAGCCGAAACCATTCAACAGTTCGAAAAAGACTGGAAAAAAGTGTCAAAACTTGTCGCCAAGAAGACTGTACGGAATTTAATGAGGAACGTTCGCAAGAAGATACGCCAGCTAGTCTACAATGGCTAAGTAGAAAATGCTGAGAATAATATTCTGTTGTGGTAGTCTAATATTATCAGCATATCGAATAAAATTTGTATATCTAACACTTGTGAATTATTTACAGCTAAATCAAAGTGCGACCATACTTTCTGGGACAGTCTTTAGATGCACCGTCACAATTCTGGAAGCGAATCAATTAAATTTGCAATATTCACACAGTTCACTAGAACGAGCGATTCAAGTTAGACGGAACTAAGTTCGGAAGTGTAGAAGAAGCATTTCAGTTTTATTCGTACTCACGTCTACCAGTTATGTCTGTGATATTACCCACCCGACTTTTTTTTGTTCTAATTTGTAATCTCCATTTAAAGCTATACTCCTGATCCATCGGTCCTACAACATTTAAATGCCCTTTGAAAAAAAAATTGTCAACGCCTTCAAAATAGGCATTCGTTTCTGCAATGACCTCAGCATACGACGAAATTTTTTTTCGGATGGTGGACCATTCCGTACCGCAAATCATGCAATATCACCGTTGTTTCTATGTAGGAATGCGCTGGCGCGTCTTTTTCCATAGCTCTATGAAAACTAGAACTCGTCTGACACGATCAGCTTAATAATGGTCTAGCCCAGCCGATTTTGGATTTTTTTCCGATCAATGCACAGATCTGCAGTCGTTTAAAAAACTGATAACTATAAACATGTTAATGTTTTTTCTGCTCTTGTATTATTAGTGAGCTGTGATTAACAATCTGTTGTGATCTCGAATAAAAAATTTTCTATTATAAAAACTATCTGGACTGTTTTTTTTTCTATGGCTTCACAATCTGCATTTGTTTTCCCTGAATTCAATCTTTACACTGATGGAATTACCGCAGGAGTAATAGAAATTGTACTCGTAGTGCATACACGAAGCATTTCACGTTGTTCAATCATCCAGCACAATTTTTACGATTATGACTGAACCGATTCAAACAATCTCGTTTGGAAACTACAACATGGCCAAGGACCACGTGTAAATAGAACAGGAAAGACGCTTCTACTACCACCAAAGATGTAACTTAAAAAGTAACGCAACCGTCAAACTCCATTTTTTTCTATCGATACAATTATCTCGAAGATGGAGGTCAATAATTAAGTTCAAATATATTATTTCTTATACTTTCGGATATGTTAGCAAACAAAAAACAAGAAAAACCATAAGTCTTTAAAGTTGTTCATACTTTTGACGTAGGACTGCACAACTATAGTGATTAGCGTTTCAAGGATGAAAATTTGACAAGTGATTTTCCGCTGGCATTGAGTTACAAAACTGGTCTTATCGATTCTAGATGCTATTAGTTTATTTGGCTTAGGTACGACTGTCAACGCTTATCCAATGATACTTCATCTTCAAACCAGAAGGAGTATAATCATTTTTTGATGGATGGAAACTGTTAATGAATCTTTTCGATCCGAACTTTTGCTATATATCTTTCTAAGCAAGTGTCAGAAATTCACGATATTATTGAATAAATAGAAAAAAAAGAGCTTGTTCTTCCGAAACTTCAGATGCCTTGCCAAATAAGTAATAACTTTTTCGGTGTTCGATGGACTTTCAGACCTAAAAGATGTCTCATTAGTCTCTGCGATAACTAAAGCCGTAATAGTAGTTTTAAAATCGTCCAGATACTAAACAGATTTTAAATATGACACAGAAACACTGAGCAAAACAATTAAATTTAATTTATGCGTTTTTTGCCTTTGGTAGACCATTTGACGAACCAGCACGGCACTACATCGACAACTGAAAACTGGAAATGCACTCCGAGCCCGTTTCCTTGCATGAAATATTCATCCCAACTTACCATCTTCGAATCCAGCAGCGATTCCAACGCCATAAGTTTGAGCTTTGATTTCGTTTACTTTACATCCGCCGTTCACGACGCAGTGCATGACAGTTGGAAATCCCATCAAAACGTAAATGAAACAGATTGAAATTCATGAACTGAATTCAATTGATCCAATTACTTTCTCCGATAATGATTTTCTCCGTTCCGAAGTTTAGCACGGCCGGCTGTGCTGTGGAAAGACGCACGTTCCGACCATCGGTAGGCTAACTGTCTGTGAAAATTGACATTTGCCGGGAAGAATTATGTAAATTTGAAACAATAAAAACCATCAAACGTTGTCGAATTCGTACTAAGTAATGGGAAAAATTTCGTCCCTGTTTTACTGGTTGCATTCCGATCGGATTTGGAAGCATGAACCTCTTTTGACGGCGGACAATTTGCAGTCAGACTTTTTGTTTCGATAGTTGCGAGTGCAGAGGATCGAAGAAGAAATGGCATAAACAGTAATTCGTTTTTATTTTCAATATTTTCAATTATGTGTTCAATTATACTATAAACTGGATTTGTCGACTGGAATGGTTCTAGTAGAACTCGATCTGCCGGATTGACCATTAACCATTAACAAAAAGTAGGATAAGAAAAATCATCAATACAAAATTCCTTCTAATTCCGTCTGTTCCTTTACTTTTCGCGGATAAAGCTTAGGTAAACCTCGAAACGACAAAACAATTGGCAATCATTATGTTCGGATCGACAAGCTGCTACCCACAAACAACGATGTCAATCACGGCGGATCCAACCGCAAGCGCCAAAACGACTAGCTCCACATTTCGCTGATAGACTCATAATCGAATCTGTAAAAAAAACCGACTCCGATCGGCATTGGTAATCTGGTTGCTGTCGAGCAAATCCATTAATGCCTCATACCATTTCCATGCCACGTCCGGCCAAGTCTTCGTCGCCTCAAAGCAGCTGCCGAAGTTGGCAAAGAGGAAAATTGGAAAATCTGTTAAAAATCCTAATTCAATTTGCAGTATCATCGTTGCCGGCGGCGGTTCACCCGGTGCGAAATATCTCCTCATCCCTGTCCTAACGGATAAATGATGATGGCGCTGGCGGAAGAAATATTCAAGTAATCCGTAATAGTCTAGAAAAAGATCTTTTGGAACCTGCTTGATATGGGGTAAAACGGCTTTCGTTTCCTGCTACAGCTCTTGAAAACAAATTACCCTTATTAAAAAAAACCTTCAAACAAAAAAGTCTATGTCCATCGTCTAAGGCTAAAACATGCTCGATTGAATTCTAACTTTCGATTCCAGAGGGACACAATTTCTACCGACTTCACTGAAAGTCAACGGATGTATCGAATTAAATTATCATCAATTCATATTTTACATCCTTCCGTTGTGAGATGGTGTGGCATTTTCCTGTACAAAAACAAACCACCGGAAACAAATATACAATTCTCTAATTTCACTCAATACTCAGAAGCAAACAATTGCTTGTTAGGTAACAGAAATTGCTAGTGGAGCCAAACCAAACGGTTTCCATGGAATGAATCCACATGGCCGTCCACTTTTCCAGCGCCTCTTACAGCAACATCCTGAAACATTTTCCCACTGTACAACACTCAAATCCAGTACAACCGCTACAATCTTGCGACCTTGCTACGCTACTAACCGGAGCGACATCACGCACTCGAATGGAGAGCAGCATGAATGTTGCGCTGGAATATGATGCTTACATATCAGTGCGTGCCACTAATGCCAGCTGGCGACAGATAGCGCAAACTGCTGCTTGCGACAAATCAAGATACTGAATTTTGTCACTCCGCGGCAGCGATGCCAGATTATCGTGCGTTATTATTTCACACAGAAAACCTGAATAATCTAACAGTACAGTTCATGAAAGTTCGAAACATTTGATATATGGTTATTCAAGCTTCAAATAGTAAATTTAATTTTTAATGGTCAAGATAGCCTGAGTTGATGTTATCGGTAATTTATATAGGCTAACTGCATATCTCGAAATAGCGATTAAAGCGACACCTTGTGATGGCTGGCGTCGTCAGCGTGGTACTCTGTAATATTCTTAACCATGGTTTTACAAGTTAAACTCGACTATTTTAATTAATATTATTTACATAGTCAGATGAAGTATAGCACGGTTATTGAAAATCTCTTTCAAACCGTTAAATTCCTTAGTAAATCGTTGAGGAAGGGAATAAAATAAGGAAGAGCGAAATGACAATGGGTTTCTCCAAGGAACTGTTTTGCACACAAATAGCTCGCTAAAGCGCGAAAATGTGTATTATCCTCACTACATACATTTGAATACTCTTGCACCAATGTTTCTGCCTTCTTCTATAAAGGGTAATAGAATTACAGGAAAAAAGACGACTTTTGATCGAGCTCGATCAGACGACCAGCTCGACGAGATAGGAAAATGTTTCTCTGTGTGCGTATGTGTGTTTGTGTGTATTGAAAGCTGAACCAATCAAAGCAATCTAATGTCGTTTTCGTTTTTAAATTGCACTACACTGGTGTAGCGAAAGCTGCACTGAAACCGTTCGTTTTTACCAATTGCACTACACCAGTGCTACACTTTTTCTGCACTGATACCACTGGTGTAGCACTCATCAAAAGTTTGGTGTAGCTCTGTGCAATGGAATCGTTTATTGTAGTCAATGGTTACTGTTTATGTTTTCGTCATTTTTGTTCGTTTATTCATACCTCAGTGTAGCACTGCACCGGTGTAGTGCAAATTAAAAACGAAAACGCCATAAGATTCGTTTGAAAGCTGCTACCCAGTAAATCCGAACATCGGACGCATCGTGCACGAAAGCTTTTGATTGCGTTTCGAGCTTACATAGTGTATCGGTAGAACAAAAGAGTGAAGATATACCAAAGCAGAGAGCGGATGTCTGATACTCAGGGGATGGGATATATCAGGGTTCGATTTCCAACCCAGAACATAGGGCCAGAGTCTTTCTGGCCCTAAGAGGCGAATGACCTTAAGGTTAAAGCCTCTATGATCGAATCAAAAGAATGTTTAACACTCTTTCACACCCTATCGGGGAGACGTCGGCTCGAAAATGCCTTGTTTGATATTACTTCGCTCTGTTTCTCTAGCGATACATAATGTAAACATAAAGCTTTTTTAGGTCGACGCGGTTGATGCAAATGGTGCAGATTTGCCCGATGACGGGCCGATCGAAGCGCTACGATCGGCCCCATATCGTGCTCAATCGGTCCGATAATCGGGCCGATGATCGGACTTATACGGGTCGACAAATTTCACTGGGTATTGAGTTATTGGTGAAGTTTGAAGATCAAGTGGCTATCCTTACCAGTTCCAAAGATATGATGATATAACATAAGTGACGTAAACGACAAGTCAGTTTTTATTTACCAGTAATTGTTTTATTTTAGACTCGTTCGTTATCATTTGTTTCAGATAGGAATAATGAAAGAACATTTTTACACCTCCCAACAGGTTTTAGAAACAACTAAGGAACAACTAACGCATATTAGAGTGCTACGTTTAGTAAGGAATCTTAAGACACTCATTTCTAGAAGTGTATATTCATATTTATTTAAGGCCTGAGCATAGTGAGTCCCGTATAAATTGTGAATCCACCACGTGTTTCCCTCAATTCCCTTTTTCGTCTGTGTGTTTAAGAAAGTTATGATGGAAAAACTACATTTTGGGAGCCTCATATCAATTATGCTCCTTATATCGACACCAATGCATTTTAAAGGGCTCATGTGTTCGGCATATTTTTTGTAGTAACATGTTCTGTAATTCTTCAAAAGTCTTGAATTCACTACCACGCAATGTATGCAAATTAAAACTTATAACTCACTTCTAAGTGAATTTATGACAACTTTGATTTTATTCAAAGAAGAAGACAGTTCCAAACAAAAGTTTTTCTGAATGCAATGAAGACCCAAAATCAACTTCTGAAACTCAAACAGAAAACGTATTTTGATGTGGTTGGGACCACTGAGCACTCTGTTAAAAGTGAATGGATTTTTACAATCTATGGCTTGAAACTATGCAATCCAATTATTGCTATCACAAAAAAAACTAAAAAGTAAACATCAAATCGCTGAACCAATCAGTTGTGTACTAGCTGACGAGAACACCTTTCCTTTGACCTCTTTGTGAACAACACACAACAGTTCGTCGAGCTGAATCGGATGGCCTTCCTTGCATCGGTTAATTTCCAAAATTCGAGCGAATCCTACACCTAATTTTTTATATTAACAAAAATTTTGTGGAAACTCACCAAAAAATCTGGGTTTTGCAGATAATGCAGACAGAAGTGTTCAAAATTTCAGTTGCGTTTATGTAAATGAAGAAAATAGAGACCATTGTAAACTTTGTAAGCTATCACACTTTGTTGGACATTTCATGCGATCGATGCAGCGCACCGCGCTGGAGACGCTATACGCCACATGGTGGCGCTTCCGGAGCTGCGCAGTGGATAATGTCACAGACATAACTGGATGTCGTGAATACGAATATAACTGAAACGCTTTCTTCTTACTTTGGAATATCAATTAGTTGATCACTTGTATTAATTATCCAGCTCTCCCCTTTTTCACTACTAGAATTTGAAACGATGCACCTAAACTGAGCCGGTTCCATGCATTTTATATAGCAAATTAACAGAAAATTCCTACAACTATGAACTCCAATTGGTTGAAAAAAGGATTGTATATAATACAGTAAAGTAATATTTCGCATAGTTCTTTGGGAATATGTTGATGGTTCTAAAAAAACCGACTCGAAGAATTCAGTAATTAGTGACTTGATCTGAGTTCAATTGTTTGAACTAATTGCGAAACTGAATTCAGTTCCAGAATTCAGATCCAACATGCAGGTTTTAAATTCTGAACTTGTATTCTGGAACTAAGTTCCTGAAACATAATTTTGAAACTAAATTCTTCTCCCAACGACCGAAGTCCAAATGAGAACGCGACCTGAGCCTTTGAGATTTTGTACCACGCTAAAAATCTGCTCTCATTACTGACGATTGCTGCTCCCGATGACCGAAGTCCAAATGAAAACACGACCAGAGCGTTTCACGCTTTATACTTGGTTTGTTGTTACTGATGTTGGTGGGAGAATCACACCTCGACATCCAGTTCCGTCTGAAGCACTAGAAGAAAGGAATGATTCTCAATCAAAGAATACTCGTCCAGTAGATAATCGGAACTGATATGTGCTTGACTACCTCAAAATCGTCGTCCGTATGCGAAAAAGGTAAGCAAGTGTGATGAAGTTTCCTCTTTATTTCAAAAAGTTTTAGAAAACTTCGTTATTCAATTATTTATGGTTTTCTAACACTGTTGATAATTTAACCACAAATTCCTGATCAAACTTCCGATAGCTTGCAGGAAAAATATGTTGATGGGTTTAGTACATCAAGAGATATTCGCGATAAAGTTCTGCCCCCACAAAACCACCGAGAACTAATAGTCAAAAAGCAACCATTTTAAGAATTTTAAACGCGTAAAATCTTGATCTAGACTACTGTGAACTTCACACAGGGAAAAGTGCAAAAATCAAATCAAACAGTTCCAGATTTGCACTAAACTGAGGATATTTACCTTCGATTTGCGAACAACAAATCCTAATAGTTCTTTAGAAAACTTTTAGAGCCATTAGAACGGCTGATTTTGTGTAATGCTCTCCACCGTTGCTTTTTCACCAATGCAAACGACTAGCAGCTGTGACGTAATCGCTCTTGTCGGAAGCGAAACTAGCATTGCAAACGACACAAAATACAACTGCTCGCAGTGGCGATAGAATACAAACTAATCCAATTTTTGTTGAGAGGTTTGTTTTTACCTGATTTCGTTTGTAGCTTTTTCACTAATGGGCGGTCCTAACGGCTATAAAAATAGCCGCATACAGAATTTTAATGTGGATTATTTCATTTATTTATTGAAAGAAAATATCAATATGTTGTAGGGATTCGTTTCTAGCATTCAGAAGGACCAAATTGAGGATCTCACTACGATATTCACCACTTTGCGAACGCACAACCACACACATTTTTCTCGAACGATTTGTTGTAAAGCAGCAGATATTTTGTTCTCTTCCTCAGAACGCGTTCTGATTGGCTGGTGTTGACATGAGTCAAATGAGACAGGTTTTTCAATAGTGTACTATTGAAATACTTCAATGCTTTTTCTATACACGCATAAGTTGAAAAATTTCGATTCTATTGGTAGTTAGATTATATAAATCCTATCACAGATCACTAAGCTATGAGCTTTAAAAACACCAGAAAGGCAAACGCTCCTTATGAATTATCCTCTTTGATACTCGTTTATACCAAACATTTCAGAAAAGTTTAAATTTGAATTATTTCAGATTATGTCACACAACTGAAAATTTTATCATAAAATTGCGATCATATTTCCGATGGCATGTAGCAAAAATTATGTTGATTCGTTAGATACAACAAGAGATATTCACGATTAAAAACTTATCACTCTCTCAGAGGGCAAATTTTGAAAAGGCCCCCCATAGTAAAGTCGTATTCACGACAAAATTGATTTATCGAGTGAAGATAGAGCCTTATTGAAATTTTCAGGAAGTATTCTTTAATTTACCAATGTTTAAATATTTTAGGTAATAATATATTTTTACTGCCGGGAGCATCCCCGGGTATGTGTCTGAATTACATCGACACGTGGAAAACCTCCTCCTTTCAGGACATTTCTCAGCGTCTAACGTATTTACGTAATTTTAATTCCAACCAAAACAAAGAAAATATTGAGCAGTCTGTTAGTTGACACTACAAAATTTACTAAATGTTCGGAAGTTGTTTGACAGGTCAACAAAATTTCCATAACCGAACGCTCAGCATGCAATTGAATTTCCGAACCGATCACCGTACGGTCAGCTGCTGAAAATTCGGTAAAATATGACCGAATTGTGCGAATTTTCCTACGTGTATACCTAATATTTTTATTCTGACAGGACCAGCCAAAAGGCCGTGAGGAATTCGGCGTGAACAAAATGTATCAAAGAAGAGATCTTCCTGCTTCCATATCAACAATTGAAACAGTTTCTCTTTCCTTTCGGTAATCAGTTTTATCGTGAATACGACTTACTTTACTATGGGGCGCTTTTTCAAAATTTATCCTCTGAGAGAGTGATAGGTTTTTGATCGTACATATCTTATGTTGTATCTAACGTATCAAAATAACTTTTGCCACATGCCATTGGAAATATTATCATAACTTTATAATATAACTTTCAGTTGTATGACAAAATCTCAAATAATTCAAAATTAAGCTTTTCTGAAATGTTTTGTATCAACAAATATCAAAGAGGAAAACTCATGACGCATGTTTGTCTTTCTCGTATTTTGAAAGCATTGCTCAGTGATCTGTAAATGGATTTGTATATTCTAACCACAAACGAATTTCCAGATATGACAGTCACGATCTTTTTTTGGCGCACATCTACGGTCCTCCGTGAAACTGGCACCAATGGTGATAAATTGGTTGCACTGCTGCTCCCATCATACATCCATAATGCAAATGTCAAACCGTGAGAACTCTTTCGATTCGGTGGCTCATTTGTATATATTGAGATTTTATGGCACACTTTGGTTGAAATGATAACAATACAATTAATCTCGCGCTCCACCAAGCGGTGAGTGCGGTCATTTTAGAAGGCACCGGGAACGAACCACATTTTTTAAAAATATTAATAAGCACGTACATGTCTTTATTATTTATCTTTGTTCTAACTACCAATAGATTCGATTTTTTTCAACTTGAACGTGTTTCGATAGTACACTATTGATCTGATCCATGTCAGCATCAGTCAATTAAAACGCGTTTTGAGTACGAGAACAAAATATGCGCTGCATCGATATAAAAGACGAATATTTCACCTTTTTCATCATTTTTTGAGCAACACTTGTCGAAGCTAGACTTACGACCTACGGGAGAGCAACATCGAAGACCTCACGCTTTTTGCAATGAAGTGAGCGCCGAACAGCAGAATCGTGCCGCAGCCGGCCACACACCAAAAGCCTGCCAATGGAAGTCGTCAGTCGTCATGAAAGCGCTGCTCTGTTAAGTCGCCCGGAATTTTAGTCGGAATTCATTGTGAGCTCCAAATGCACCTATTTATTTCGCCCGAAATGGATTGTTTTATCTTCTTTGGAATCCAATTGAAAATTACAATGAATTCCTAGTCAAATTTCAGACGAGATTACCGAGTGTACATGCCAAGAGCCATCTTAGTTCTGTCTAAATGCAGATCCTGTTCGTCGTGGCAATTCCAACACGAACGCCTTCATTAAAGGTTTTTTTTTTCAGAACCACCATTATTTTATTATAAAGTACTATAAAAATTACTTCGTAATATTTAATTGTGTGTCTGAATCTTATCCGCAATTTAGTGTAGGTGCATCGTTTCAAATTGCAGTAGTGAAAAAGGGGAATGCTTGCACAGTTCACACAATCGATCAACTAACTGATATTCGGAAATGTGTAGTAAGCGTGCCAGTTTTATTCGTACTCACGACATCCAGTTATGTCTCTGACATTACCCACCCGCCTTAAACCAATTTTGTGCTCGATTCTTTAACCTTTACGAGTTTTCAGACTTTTTCAACCCTGCTTGAAGATATTTACCTGACATATCTGCAGATGGAAAAGTTACGTGATGATAAATGGACTGGTGGCGAGATTATTCTATATGTGAGTGCGGTTGTCATTTTTTCTTTTAGAAAAACTGCATAGAAAACACCTCATATTGGCTCTTGAATATGAATTTTTAGTCATTTTTACGTGAATCCCGGCGCCGTACTTAATTTTGTGAGAAAATTACAAACACAGCCAAAACCGCCCTATAAATCCACCAGTAATTCTAAATCGTGACTAAGTCCCTGCAGAGTCAAGGCAGAGAGATTGTGCAACACACCTTTCTCCATTTGTTGACAGCTGTTTTTCGTCTCTCTTCTACCACAGTATAGCTAATGTTGACAGTCAACACAAATTGAAAACAGAGAGCCGCAGTTCACCTTTTCTCTCTCTCGGTCGTGGTCGGTCGTGTCTTGGCATCATCTTCAATGGAAGTGGACATTGTCCCTCTTGCGTCGCTTCTCCGTCGGTCAAACCCAATTCCAATCAATTTCAGTGATACGTACGTGATAGGTCCGGTGCGTTGCGTGCGAGTTACCGTGGTCATCGGATTATCAATGGATTCGGCAGAAAGTACCGTTATTTTGCGCGATCGGACGCGAGCTGGACACGAAAATTTACCGTTTTTTCTCATCTGTGTCTTCTTTCGACCTTTCTAGCAGCAGTTGCTGCTAGTTTGGCTTTGGTGTCGGTTACGGGATTTGGTCCGTTGGTAACTTTTCGTTTCAACCTGTTGATGTCGGTGGGAGCGTTTTCCAGTTCCGGTTTTGGTTTAATAATTTGATGCTTTTGTTTTGAACGGAAATTGGTGGTGCTTAAATTTGCAATATTGTGAAAAAAGAATCCGAGCCGAGCGGAGCGAAAAAGCTTTCTGTGCAATCAGTTAGAGAAAATTGTTGTTTTCTTGTCTCTCCGTTGTTCTTCGCGACAAAATTTGCCAACCCAATCCAGTTAGAATTGAAAAAGAAAGTGGAATGTCGCTGACACCGTTATCTCCGTTTTCCACCAACAATAACAACGATTTTTTCCGCAACTTTGCCATCAACATGGAACTGAACACCGAGTGGGTTGAGCTGAACCGGGAAATTTGGGTAGGTTTAATATTTTTAATTTTTTTTTTGAGTTCAAAGCTTGCTAAATATAGAATTTCTCCGAACGAAATATAAAAATGTATAATCTATTAGAGTTTTGCAATTTTCAAGACGAGTTGGGCAACTCGTGGCCTTACTCAGTCAGTCAGTCAACCGTGGAAAGCTGTTGAATTCTGGAGTGCACAGTAAAAATCTTATATCATTTTTCTTGAAAATATGATTAAATTTTTAAAATGTTTACCCATGAGCTTCGTCAAAATAAATCTTTTTTTTTTCTTTTGAAAGAAACATACTTTTTTAATTGGGTTTTTTCTTTTGAACAAATTACTAGAAAATCGACAGCAAAAATAGACTAAATTCTGCGAATTCAGGATTCAAATTTTCCTTAAATAATGTCTGACATTTTGAATGATTCTATCCGATTATACCTCTCGTTCCATTATTATGATATTGTTTGCAAACTTTCTTTTAACTAATCGAATATCTATGGTTTAATATATTGCCGTATTTTCCAAGAAGCCTTAGCATTACTAGTTAAAACATGAATCAAGTAAACCCAGATTCCTAACTGTGAGGAGGCACTGAATGAGCGCTATAGTGAGGAATAGGTGTACTTCATCCAATGCCTACTTTGACTGTGAAGCATTTCTGCACTGACACAGTACTATTAAATTCGGGTCTCTAGATGTATTTGATTTTTGTTGAAATGAAAAAGAGGCAGTCATTTGCCGATAGAACTATTAGAAATGATTGTCTAAATTTTCTAAATATGGGTATAATCTACTCTCTCATGTTCTCAATAAGATTTTTTATCAATTTTTATCCTGTTTTACATTGCTGCAATCAGTTTAATTTTTGGAAAAATATCAGGTTTTCGTTTTGTTCCAAGTCTACCCAAACCATAAAGAATGAAGATAATTCGAGAAAACACTCTGTGCCATTGACACTTGAAATTCATGTCCTTTTCAATCAACATGCGTTGGAACTGTAACGAAGTTTTGAAATTGTTATTTCATAAATTGAGTTAATTTTAAAACGAGCTCAAGCGCAAGTAGTCGAAACCCTGATGATTTGGTTCATATTGTGTTTGATTACCTCGTTTACATAAATTATAATTCATGAACCGCATTACGGATCAACATGCTTGTAAAAAAGTACATATTCTTATACTATTTAAATCAACATTTATCCCTCATATTTCAATACTTTAATACTTTTTAATACTCTATCAAACCTAAACGAAAAATAAAACAGAAGGTAAAACAGTTTCCGATGTCAAAATGTTACTCTGTTATTCAATCATTTCCCACTGAATATAATCAACTAGGCGTTTTATAAAGAAAGTATAAATATGTTCAGGGCATTCTTATCTGAATATCATCGACTAGATTTGATTGTTAGTCGCATTAACGAACTAATCGTCGATTTTCCCGAAGTTCTATTGTATTTCGTTGCTAGTCCAAAAAAGATAAATTAGTAAGAGAAGATCACATACACCTTTAAATAATGGTAAGCTATGAGCAATATCTGAGCAGAAAAACAGATTGAATAAACAATTCAATGGATACTGCCTGAGAAATGATTTAAAATAAATTGTTAATAGGTAGAAATTAAGCTTGCAACTGAATTTATAAATAAATCGTACTAATTTTTAATATATAAGCAATTCAATTTTGTGCTCGCAGAAATAGTACATAAGTTGTATAAATATGTAAAGGTTATCGTTATTGTCATCTATCTATAATGCCTAGATCTTAGCAGTTGCTATGTTGCAAAAATTAAACCGTACTAAAAAAAATGTTCTGTGCTGCATTGAATCTCTCAAATCCTGAGAAACAGTTTTATAATGAACATGAATTGTTGCTTATTAGTTGCTAATTAGTTACGGTAATTTTCAATTTGCTTTTTTAGAGTACTTCGCTTAGTTTATATGAATTTATCCATTGAGGTTCGATTTGTTTTCAAGTGTTTTTAGAATAGGTTCATGAACTTAGAGATGTAATCAAAAAATTAAAAAGAGCAACAAATTCTAAACCACCGTAACTAATTAGCAACAAACATGAAACACATTATCCACTAATTAGAAACAATTTATGCACCTATTTCCGCTATTATCGGCGAGAGGTGCCTCGCTAGGTTTTTGTGCATAGTTTTATACCACCACATTGGACATTTTGTCCACATTTTCTACCAAACATGTGACATGTATCTTTCTAATTTTCCATACGAAAGCAACAAACCAACTCGCACTCTCCCATTTTGCTACTAACGCAGAAGGCGAATATCCAAAATAGTTTTTTGATCATTTTTTCAGATGAACTCACATACAAATTTATGCCGAAATTTTCCCTTCCGATTGCACTAAAATTAGCATTTATCAAATATGACACTGGTCACAAAACTGAAGAGTTTTTCCAGACTATTTTTATATGAATTTTCGAAATCTATCCAAAACTCCTAGTTATGCATTTTTTCAATCTAGTTTCCAAACGTGAAGAACATGAAGAATTTTCAAAACAATGTGGTATTTCATGTTTCTGGTCTTGTCGTCTTGTGAAAAAAAAATCGGCTCTGGAACAAAATGAATTTCAGATTAGACTTAAAACAATCGTGATGTGCATTTAAAAGACGTCAGTAATCAAAAAAATCGTTTTAACCTTAAGGCCATTCGCCTCTTCGGGCCAGAAAAATTTTCTGACCCTATGTGCGGGGGTGGGAATCGAACCCAAGTAGGCTGCGTGGAAGGGCATCGACTTACCCATCACGCTATACCCGTCCCCTTTTTAGTATTTATGAAATTGTTTTAATGATCGTCGTTTTAAATAACAAAAAAAATGGGAACGCCTACTTCGGCTGGCCATATCTCAGTTGTTAGAGGTCCGATTTTGAAAATTTGTTTATCATTAGACAGATACGTCTATCACAACATAAATGGAACAGAAAAATTTTCAATTACACTTTGTAAATGAAAGTTATGATAAAAAAACGTAACCAAAAGTCCAAGCATAAATTATCGAAAACTTCGTATTTTCGACATATCTTTAAATTTAAAGCGACGACATATGCATTTTTATATACCAATAAATTACATTTGACATCGGCTATATGTTTTAGAAAAAATCAATTTCAACTTTACTGAAAATGTCTCATAAAATTCGATATTTTCACAGAAATTTTAGAATGTTAGAAGTATTCGAAGAATACTAAATATAGTTAAGCATTTTTGTACACAAAACGATTGAATTTGATACCAGCTATAATGTACGGGAAAAAATAGTTTCAAATTTTTTAAAGGAAATCCAAAAATTAGATTAGCATGAAATTCATATCGAACATTTAGGCATTGTTGAGCACCAATCGATTGAATATTGCTTCAATTGAAATCTTTAACAGGAAATTCTATCATATTTACTAAAAATCTCAAGAAATTTTGTATTTTTACAGAAATTTTTGAATCTTAGAGTTTTTTGTGACTTAGCTAAGCACGCATTCAAGAAAAAAATCGATACTTTCACAGAAGTTTTTAAAATTGAAGAAGTTATAGGCACTTACGTGGATTTGACGTAAGTGATTTTTGTTTACCAACTTTTTTTTTTCATAAATACGTTTATTTCTTAAGGCAGTTTACATAAGTTTTTCTTCGCCGTAGCATCACTTTTACATATTCTTATCCTAATTTAATTCTAACATAGTCACAACGTTTTGCATTTATTAAAACATATTCTCTTATTACTTAAATATCATCTTAGGTAACTCGTCATTAATTATGAAATCTACTCGGAAATATTATTTGAACCAAACGATTAACTTCTATAAATTATAAAATAAGCTGTTATTTTCAGACATTTTGTTAATAATTTCATAAACTGTTTCGAGTTTGTTTGTATCATTACATTATTTTTATTCTAATTTAGCTATTGGTTGAACTCATGGACGCAGCTGGGATCAGAACTAAGTCTTGAAAGGGGCCTTTATTAAATTGAAACTCCAGTTTTCTTTATGAAATGATAAATAAGTTTCATGTATGAAAGGTCACGACAAGCAAGAATGTCTCGAACTGGGATATTGGATAGTCTACCTTGGGTACGCAAAGAATTTATTAGTTGAGATCTGACATCACGATACTCCACGCATGTCCAAACGACATGATCAATATCTCGATAACCTTCGCCACAAGCACAATGATTAGTCTCGGAGAGCCCAATTCGAAGGAGATGTGCATCTAACGTGTAGTGATTGGACATGAGTCTGGACATCACACGAATGAAATCTCTACTCACATCCAGTCCCCTGAACCATGCCTTTGTCGATATTTTCGGAATAATTGAGTGCATCCACCGACCCAGATCATCTTTATCCCAAAAAGCTTGCCAGCTGGCAAGTGTTCTTTGGCGAGACGAGCTATAGAATTCGTTGAAAGCAATTGGTCTCTCATAAATTTCACCCTCAATAGCACCACGTTTGGCTAAAATATCGGCTCTTTCATTGCCAGGAATGGAGCAATGAGCCGGGACCCAGACTATAGTGATTAGATAATTATTGTTCAATATGTCGTTCAGGCACTGTTTCATTTTGCCCAGGAAAAACGGTTCAGTCTTGCCAGTCATGTTTGAGCGAATGGCTTCAATTGCACTCAGACTATCTGTGAAGAGGAAATAATGGTTTGGAATTAATGTGACGATTACACTCAAACTATAATGAACTGCTGCTAGCTCTGCTATATAAACAGATGCAGGTTCTTGAAGCCTAAATGAGGCCGAAACATTATTGTTGAACATACCAAACCCTGTCGCTTCTTCAATTCGCGATCCGTCCGTGTAAAACATTTTCTCAGAGTCAATATGCCTGAACTTACTTGAAAATATTTTTGGGATTTCCGTCGAACGTAGATGATCCGGGATTCCACGCACTTCGCGCTGCATGGATGTATCGAAAAATAAAGTTGAGTCAGGGACATTTAGGAGGCTGACACGGATAGGAATATATCTTGAAGGGTTGATTTCCTGTGACATATGGTTAAAATATACTGTCATGAATTTTGTTTGAGATCGAAGCTCGACTAGTCGTTCGAAATTATTAATTACCATGGGATTCAGCACCTCACATCTTATTAGCAGGCGTGATGAAAGCTCCCAAAATCGATCTTTTAATGGAAGAACTCCCGCCAGAACTTCAAGACTCATTGTATGTGTCGAATGCATGCACCCTAAAGCAATTCGCAAACAACGATACTGAATTCGCTCCAGTTTATTTACCAACTTAGCAACGTGTAAAATTTTAGGAGTAAATGCTTATATTTAGATTAAAATCTCAAATTTTCGTGTAAGTTTTCGAATTTAATATATTGGAAAATGTAAAACAAACATCTATGATCTTTAATGTAGATTGAAGTTGGTATTAGCTAAAAGAATATAAAAAACCTCTCATTTGCATTTGATTAAATTCGATCTAGTCATCTCTGAGATCTCGACTTTTTTGTTAACAACATACATCTAGCCACACACACAGGAACATTTGCTCAATTCGTCGAACTGAATGTTTCTAAAGTTTGAACGAATTCTATACCTATTCTACATTCTATCTACAACTCGTTTGATTAGTATTGAGTTAGGTATCTAAATTTGGAACAATTTTTTTTAGTTTCAAGGTCAATTGTGACAGATATTTTTAAAAACTGAAAATTTTGAAACAAAAGTTTTATAACAAAAATAAATTTGAGCGATCTCTAAACTTATTTTCTTATATTCGTAAAAAAGGTTAAAGGGTAAAACTACATTTTGAAGCCTTCGATTCGTGTGCAAAGTTTCATCCAAATCGGAGCAAGTCGATTTTTCTCCTATTCGACTGTTTATAGCTGACACTTCGGGTTTCGAAGTTATAATCTAATAAATGACGTAACCGACAAATCGTTCTTCTTTGTATCGGCACGATTTACGCATGAAGTGGAAAATAATCAATTACAAATGTACACTGAAGACTTTTTTATGCGAATTTACGTACCGCATAAAAAAAACCGCATAACTCTGAAACTTCGCATACAAAAACCGCAGAAGAGAAACCGCATAACTCTGAAACTTCGCATAAAAAACCGCATAAAAAAAGACCTCAGTGTAATTGTAATTGCTGATATTTCTGGGAATGTTACCTAATATGCTTCGTAAGCGTTGAAGTACGCTTTTATGAACTTGAAAATTTATTCAGATTAATTCAGATAAAAAATTAGCCCAAATTTGTGTCAAAAATTATCTCAATGAAGAATAAGTGTTTTAATGAGACTGTTTGAGTGTGTTGAGGTGGAAGAGAATGGCATTATCATAACACCCGATGGATTAAGAACAGACAGAACAGGGAGCTAGTTATGTAAAAGTAAATTAATAATCTAGATTATTTTAGATCGCTTTGCACTCTTCAAAAAAAATCTGCTTAAAAATATCTCAGATTTTCTCGTTAGATCGTTGGTGTTTTGATGTCGGCAGCATCCCTCGGTTTAAAGAATGACTTCCCTGCAAGATTACTGTTTCAATCAAAAAAGCTCATTAGGTTTGGCTCGAAGATTTCTGAGGTGATTAAAATACCTGGCACCAATTCATTGAAGCTATCGACGAAGATTTATTGATTTTCTTCTCAATACCTTTCTAAGACAACCCGATCCTTTTCATTAAACGTCGTTATCACATCGGTCACATTCATCAGCTTGTCACTGCACTTCATTCACAGAATTTTGCTTCATCCGGTAGAATCCTGATTACGTTGGAAATAATCAGGATTCAGGAAAAAAACAGGTAAAAAAATTCAACCGATTCCCACCACCATTTATGTGTTGAATTAATTTATATCTGTTCGATTCAATAGACCCCCATCTTGTTTAGCCATATCTTTCGTTATCGATGTGTGAATGCTGAAAAGGACCAGGAGGCGTGGAGTCTGTAATTGGCTGTTGTCTTGTTGTCTTTTCCGTTGTATTAAAGTTGTATTCAGCATACGACGATGAAAGAATAATTTGAAACAGATTTCATTTCATGGTACTGATAAAGTTTCGAATTTATGCCTCAATTATTTTCCTATGATGACTCTTTGTTGGTGTCTCAAAATTACCTAAGGGAATTCAATTAAAGTGTAAATCTGTACTTTATTGAAATGTTCCAATTATTTTCTTCCTTTCATGTAACTAGAAACAGTGCCGTCTAGCTTAATTTTTAGTGTACCGTTTTTTTTAATTCTAAAATATGAACTTTAAATCATGTTTCCTGCCTTTTGCTTGTAGGAGAGATTGTTCAAAATTACGACCCTTCGTTCGAGTTCCAGTGACCCATCGTAGATACGTTTCTAAGCCGTCAATCATCGCCTACTACGCAAACGTTTCACCTACTGCAAACGATACTCCGCAGGCTGTTCCGAGCGGCTGCCGGTAGATACGACCTATCGAGTCCATTCCAAAAAGGCGCCGAGAAAAAATAACAAATCCTGCTTCCTGCGGACAAACGGCAACTCCTAAATTTAATTTCTTCTCATGACGGCCCTTTGGTTCGCTTCGGTCATATTTCACGACCAGTTCGCTTCCGGTGTGGTCTTTCGGGTATCGCCCAGCGAAACGACGGTGCACCGTGGTACTACTATTTATGGAAAAGCCGTTGGTCGGGAACTCGATCATCACTCGAGAGCTTCGGAATTTTACAGTGGCATCATAGGCGGAGAAGTTTTTTTTGGTTTTCCCTGTGTCACAAAGCTATGAATCACAAACCGTGAAACAAATGATTTATAAATCAAAGTTTTGATTGCGGTGTGAATAAAACCAAATTGTTCGTTCGGACTAGAGCTTTCAAAAAGAGTTTTTGGACTAGAGTTTTTACGGTTCGAAGCATTACTAAATTGCTACAGTTTCTAAGAAGAGGAATGTGTTTCAACTATGTACACGTCGTTTAACTAAATATAAATAATCAATCTAACTATTGATTGGATAGTTGAAAGACGTAGTGAACATTGTCAAAGTTATTGGAAAGACAAAACGGTTTTAAACGGGTTTCAAGTAAATCCAAAAATGTGCGCACGAATAGATGTTAAAACAGTGAACATTTAACAGATAAAACACAGATACGTTCAACAGCTTATTATTCAGAATTTTTATTATTAAAAATGTACTTGTGTTAAGTGTTAAGTGAGTGAATCGTTTTTTTCCTTTATTTTGAAAACTGGCTTTTTCAAATTCATAACTTGGTATGATTATTTCAATTTTTTAATATGTTGTCTAGAAATGGCAATAGTTTCTAGGAAAAATGCAAATGAGGGCCTCTCTTTGCTTTTCTCTTTTGATTATTACGCAGCTATTACTGTAATTTAAGTTTTTAATATAAATCGAAAGCTTGTGGTTTTCACTTGAAAGTGCTTACGAAGAGTAAGGCGTCAAATATGAAATTTTGCATTTGAAAATTTTAAGTCAAGCTTTTATGTACCAAATTTCGACATAATATTTCCAAAAGATTATTACTCAAAAAACGGAAAGTTTCGCTTGGCTAATTGTTTGATATGTTAAGTTAAAAAGTCTTAATTTAAAAAAAAATAAAACATGCCCTCTAACCTCAAACCTTCAAACCACCGCTTAAAATTTATACAATTAGTATTTTCAAACACAAAAAAGACGAAACATAAAGCATTCCACGCAAAATCAGCCACCCAATTTTTTTTTTCATCTAACTATTTTTTTTTTCGATAAAGAACTCGAAAATTGGAATTTTTGAGATATGATTTTTTAAAGTTTATTATATTTCAATCACGACCCGCACGCACGGAGCGTACCGCAGTGCAACTCGCTCGAATACGGGCTTAACTTGTCGACACATGTCGCGCCACTGATCGATTGCTAACTTTGACAGTTTATTGTTAGCAACGTTTCAGTGAAGATCGCAGTGTAAAAACGAATTCAAACATCAAAATCGTCGCTGCAATCCATTTAACTTTAAGACTCATGTTAGCAAAAATCAAAAACATTCGTTAACTCTTCAATTGTCAATTATAAGAATTCAAATTTAATTTTTAATTATTTAACTTTCAAATGACTGATGTTATTTCCGGCAACCTAGAAACCACCAACAATGCGCGCAAAATTTTATCCGCTTCAGTTGAACGAACCGTCGCACAAAGCATACCAAGAAAGACGGACACATAGAAACAATAACTTTTTTCAATGATTGAGCGCATTGGGTTTACCTCTCGTTATATTGGCTTGTAAAAAAGACTGGACGTAATGGATTTTGAATCCTTCACACTTTGAATATATGCTAATTCAATCGTTATTGTTAGTGATTACTCTTACACTAGAGCTATAAATCATGGGTAATTATGAATGACTAACATGAGATTATATGTATATGTATTGACCAACTTGCTAACCATGTATATCCCTGTTGTTTATCAATGTTTATCACATTGTTTATATCACGATAATACTTGGTTTGTATTTCATTCAGTAGCTTGTCAATGATGAAGTCATAGTTTTGTTATAAAAATTGCTACAATCTAAAATAATACCTGATATACGATATCACACAGCCAGGCTTTATTGCTTCAGCAACATCAATGCATTGAACTCAACAGGATTGGACATTATTAGCATTATAAATGACAGTTAATTTCTTACAATACCCATTTTATTGTATTCAACTCCTTTTTATTTCAACACAAAACCCAATGCTGCACAAATTCGCGTCATAATTTTACATGTAATTTTTGCTCACGATATAATGCCACCGTGCCCACCGTGTATTTCTCACACCACCTCAATACGAAACAGCAGCGCGCAAGCAATAAAAAAAATGCGGAAAAGTTTATATAAACTTTTTCAAATTTCGGTTGTTTTAGCTAAAATTTTATAATTTTGAGTTGCATTTTCAGATTCTTTGTGAAATTCTGCTACAAACACTACTTTTCAGTTCTAAAATCATCCCCCTGGAGCGGATCAGTAACCGTTTATACATTTCAAAAACCAATTACGGCTGGGCAAAGGAAAATTTCAAAATTCTAAGAATACTTAGTTATGATAAATTTGATTTCGAAAACTTAAGTGTTTCTGGTTTTTCGAAAATCGGTCTAGTTTTTGAATAATTGATCAAAAACGCGATTTTCGCATTCCGCTACATTTCACCTTAAGAGTATTACTAAAAGAAGCATGGAATCAGAATAAAATGTGTTGATTTTTTGGCAAAATTGCAAGAATTTTAATGCTGTATTCCTTCGTGAAATGCAAGACTGATCACTTTTATCATATCGATCGATTTTTTACGATTTTTTTTTGTTTGAAAAATGGCTTTATTTTAATTCTTAGCTTGGAGACCACTATTTTTTCAATTTTTGAATATGTTATCTAGAAATGTCAATAGTTTCTATGAAAAAATGCGTAGATATGATGAAGCAGGAGTTTTGTGGTTGAATGTGCCAATTGTATAATGTATATTTTTGCGGTTTTTATGGTTTATAGATAGTTTCTAGATAAGTTTTTTTTATCAAACAAACGGAGTGAAATTTCTCGTTTTTAGGTTATAGTTTTTTGAAAATTTTATGTCATTCTTTTATCAACCAAATTTCGGCTTTAAATTTCCAAAAGATTATTACTCAAAACGGAAAGTTTTGCTTGGCTAATGTTTTGATATGTAATGTTAAAATTTCTTAATTTCAAGATAAAAAACGAAAACTTGCAGCGCACTCTACCCACAAACTATAAAAACTTAATCGAAACGCGTTTTCAAACACAAAAAAAGAATCAACTTTTTAAATTTTCATGTTTTTTGAAATATATAAGGTTTTTTATCAAACACATCCAAAAATTCAAAAACCGGCTAAGTCGCTCAAAAGTTATGATTTTTTTATGCGGCACTAATTTTTTGATGTTATCTAGATCTAAATTTTGATTGATAAATATTTGTAGCATAGCAATGGTAGCAATTATTTTCGATCAAAAATTTAGCTATAAAACGGAAAATTCGTGTACATTCAACAGTTAAAATGACAATTTTATTAAATATAGTGTCCATTAACTTATACATAAACAATGAATTCGTTAAGCAATCATATCAATAGTCATCCCATTAGTTAAACCACCACATCATTTTGCAGAGTACTCGGTTCACAGTTAGAGAATGGTTTTAAGTTTACTTCTAAGAATCTTTATCAGAATAAATATATATATGAAAAATGAGTACATAACATCTGTTATAGCGAAGCGAACATGTAAACTGAATGTACCATTTGTCGATTTTTTTCACGACTAACGGTTTTAAGGAACCGCGTTTTCTCTTCCAGATATGATATTTACGATTTGCATTCGATACTTGAACAACACAAATTGCGGAAAGAGGGTATGATCTATCTGGAGCAGGTTCTTAATTTAATGAGTAGTATTCTAAGCAGCCCGATTTTAAGAAATTATTCACACTAAACTATTTACCCAACGAATCTAAACGAACTTCAGATAACAATTAGTGCAAAAGTTAGCTCAGAACTTGTTCTGTGCCTTCAAGTTTATCAGAATAATCGAAATGACGAAACATATGGATCAAGTATGCATGTGAAATCGTAACGCCGCCAAACGATCTAGTTTTATTTTCTTCAACGGCCTGAGCCTAAACATCGTTGCGCGTCCAATACCTATCAAAGATCTAGCAAGCATTAGCGACTTGTTTTCAGTGTAAAATTCCATTTCATACAAAACCACCTAATCCGATTTTTTAACTTTTCCGACGATTTTTTGTTTTGTTTTTTATGTACGAACCCAGTGGGGTCTACCCACACTGATCAAACAAAAAAGGAATCATGTTAATTCGTCCATCCGTTGATGCGATTACAAAGAATGACAAAAATAATCGGTTTTAAAAAACATTAAAAAATAATCGGTTCAGTGGTTACCAAATAGGAATTTTTTTTAAAAAATCTCGTTTTTTAGATTCGACTTCTGGTTCCAGAGTCACGGAGTGAAATGTGCAAAAATAGAAGAAAAAAGGGCTCTCGGTTTTCTTAGAGACCGCTCGATCGATTTACGATCGATATATTAAGCTCAAATGAAAGGTCCTACAAATTGACATTACTTTATCAAATTTGATTCAGAAACGGCTCCCCGTTCGCAAATTACAGGTTAATAGGAAGAAAAAGTGAAATTTCAAGAGCCTTTTTCTATACATGACACTGAAAAAATAAAGCGGATAATTCCTGAATTATTCAGATCTGATTAGCTAATGACAAAAAAAAGTTATTACGGAAATATCGGTATAGGTAGAGTATGTTTAAAATTTCAAATTAAGTTTTTAAATTAAGAGCGAAGAAAAAATGTTTGTTTTTATGAATTTGTCTCAAAACTATACCTAGAAAATACCGTGTAAATTAAGGTTTTTATAGAAGTACATAAAAGTAGTGTCATTATATACTTACAATTCAAAGGATGTAAAAATAAGTCGTATCATTAACTTTACAGTAGCTTTTGCTGAAGTTTATATCGTTACAGACACCAACAATATTTTTACATGTTAAGAGATGTAATATTGTGTCATCACCGAAGAAATTACGGCATGCTTAAATTTCATCTTTTCTAAGAGTGCAGACTTACAGACATTCAACGGTCATTTCGAATATGCCATCAGTTGGCACAGTTACCACATGATGTCATGATGGCGCCATGATTGATTAGGTAATATTGATTGATTTGTTAGTGAGTTTAATTTAAGGCTAGCAATAAAATAAAACACAATGTTGATTCTAAACTAAACTATTTATTAACAATAAGGAAGCAATAATTAAATCGTATTAAATCAAATTAGTTTCTGTCCACTGTGTGCGGCGTTTCGCACACATTTTTATTTTGTATACAGGTATATTCGTATACACTGTATCCGTGTACTTAAAAAGGACGTCAAATTGCTCAATATCTAGTACCTGCAATGACAATTTTCAACCAATTATGTGAGTTGTTTTTGTTGAGAAGTGACACTTTGTAACAAGTTATAGGTGTAGTTTTCGTGAGTAACAGACAGCGTAAAATATCAAAATTAAGTCAAAGAACAGAAATAGTTTTAATGGTGCATTCAATTCAGATTAATATTTTCTAAATCCATTTGAGTAGAATCGTAAAGATCGTTTGAATTCAAGAATTTCCGCTGATTTTTGTAGAACCAGAACAATAAAAAATAAGCATTCTGTTGGGTGGTTTTGATTTCTGTTTTTTAAACAGAAATTGGAAATGAAAAAACTAAACCCAAAAATTAATTCGAAAAAGTTATTGTAAACTTTTCCGGTTCCGTGCACACAAACCCGAACGCTTCCCGAAAACCATTCACAACTTTTATCCGATTTTACTGGTCACCCGAAATCGGCCGAGCACTGGGTTGTCAAAAATGCGGCCATCATTAAAATTACACCACTCACTCTCTGTTGTGGTTGTGTTCTACGTGCCCGCTCTCGTTGGTTCAGTTCAGCATCACACAAAATCATCCGTCACGGATGGCACTCAACCCTCGGTGAAACGGGTGAGAGAGAGTGAGCTCCGAGCTGAGATTGAGAAAGAGATTCGTTGTCTGGCCTGCAGCCGCCATCAGTAGACCATCTTCCTTTAGTTCTTCATAAACCGCACCGTAGTTCGGACGTAGTTTGTTGGAAAAGTGTTGCACGTTGACGCACAAATTGATTGCATTCTGTGGCATTTTCAAAATACTCTCCTGATAGGAGTGATATGCAACATCCGGCTCGAATAGACGTTCGATTTTTGACGTAGGAAGACTGTTAAGGTCGCGGTGAAGGCTTCGCCCCCCCCCCCATTCAGGAACATGTGGAAATTTTCGGATGTCTAAACGATTTTTGATGGTGTGAGTGTGAAGAAAAGTGCTCTGCTGAAAGGAAGAAAGGTGCCCGGGAGAGAAGTGCGCGCCGTATGTTTATACAAATTTTCATCTCAGCTGGCGGAGCAAGTTCTAGGTTCAAATTCGGGGTGCTAAAAGTGTTGATTGGTGATCGACAATCCACAATCGCTTCCAAATACCAATATCGTGTGGTGATTCGAGTTGATATTTTGTGCTTGCGCTGCTTCCAGCAGTCATCATCGTCACACTCTTCCTGGGCCCAGCCTCAGAAAATATTCTAAAGAACCGCGTTAGTGTGCGTTTTGTGTGTTGCGTTTCATCTTTTCAAATGCGATTTTGAAAAGGGATCGAAGGATAAAATAGAATTTTGAGTTCTGCCCTGCTGAAGTGAGAGTGTTAAAGAAGAAGAAGAGGGAGAGCGTACGAAACGCGCGTGTCCGCTGCGGTAACTCAGCCGCACACTCCGGTTCCGCTGGTAACTCTTGCCGAGCATTTCTGTGAAGCGTGCGCGCTCACTCCGGGGACGCGATTTTCGAGCTGTCAAAAGGTCCGAGCCATCATCGCAGCAGCAAGGCAGAGGAAGGAAAAGATACGAAATAAGAAGCTGCCGCAGAATCATCACACACGCAAATCGGCTGCGTGAGTTTATTCACCGAAACGACAACAGCCGGAGCAGCCGCATCTGAGGCACCAGCAGATTCCTCGCCGTCGGGAGTTGATCGATTTGGTCCGGAAAGTATTGTTCGTGCAGTGAAAGTGTCCGCGAATCGTGCGTGTGTGGCGTAGATTAGTGTTCTGTTTATCATCCTACTGAAGTGTCAAAACTGTGAGTGAATCTCTAGAGAAAAGAAGAAAAAAAACAGGATTTGTTGGTGTGAATATTCCTTCCGTCGGTGGTCGATTCCATTTGTATCTGATAATAGTATCTTTTTGCGTGCGAAGGATTATCAAAAAGGCTTCAAACTGTGGTCCTCAGGAGCATACTTTTTACATCCCCAGGGGATGTATTTTCCGGTGGGTGTAAAGCTTTTCTTGCTTGTTTTGTAACATAAAGGATCACACTCTTGTGTAATAACCATCTGTCAAAAATTGTCAAACGCAAAAAGCGAAGTGTCAATTTTGTTTCTATATGCTTTTGACATTATCAAAATATTATTTGGATAGGAGAAGGAATTCAATACCTTCCATAGAAGCGTATTACGATGCGGGATTTAAACTTCCATTTAGGTTTTAGTTATTCAATGAGTGTTGTTTTTATCCCCCTTTTTTGCCTGTCGAGCATGCCTTCGCTGCCTCCGTGTTACAGTCGTGGTGGTGAGCGATTGTTGTTTTATTTTCGATTTTTTTCCTCTTCCACAACTACTCTATTCGAGTGTGTTTGTATGTTTTTATTGACAGCTCTGGTGCGGTTCGATTGAAGACAAAAAAACATAGCGGCACCAGCAGCCGCAGCAGAACACAGCAATATGTTTTCAAGGTCCCCCTGTCCGGACTGTCTTGTCCTGTCTTCGCTAGAATGAAGAGTTTATATTTCGTTATTCTAAAGTTGTGCGATGCGATGTTCTGCACGGATCCGGGTCTGTCTGCTTCCCTGGCCGCGGCGGCACTGTAGTGCAATTGGGAGTTTCGAAGGCGAAGTGAATGAGCTATTTTCGGATGAAATAATGCAGTTGATGTGTGCATGTGTACTTCTTTCTTCCATGGTTGGGTATTTATTTCATGAGAAACATTTGGTGTTATGTTTTTGTGCGCTCGTTTTTGTTTGCTGCATTTCAGAATGCCAAGTTTTTCCTACCGCCTAAAAGAATTTCAGTCTAAGTAACAAACACTGGGAAAGTGTGCATCCTGTGGAGTTATGGAAACTAAGAAATCGAGTTGTTCTGTAATCGTGGGATCAACAAAATCTACAGAATCCAAAAAAAAGCAAGGCGGATGAAATTTTTAATTTATTATCCTAGAAAGAACGAAAAATTCTTTAATTGTGTATCTGAAATTTGGTACGATAAAAAGTGTGTCCAATGTCGAAAATAAAGCAGATCTTATGAAAAAAATAAAGTAGAAAAAATCGCTCAATGGTTTATAGCGTTTAATTCAAATTGTTCAAAAATGTTCATTGTGTGAAAATCGAAAAAAAAATCGAAGAATGGCACTGTTTTTAGTGTTACGAAGAATCCTTTCAAAATATGATAACTTGAATGAATGAAAATCTCTGAAGTGGCTGAGTTTATTTTAGAAAATATCTTGAAACGATTTTTTTCACGAGTGATAATGATATGAACATTTTCTGATCATAATTTCCCCAACACTATTAGTAGCTAATAAAGTCCACAAGTTTTCTTGAGAAATTCCGTTGTGAAGATCTTGAACCAATCAAAAAAATTTTCAATACTATTTGTATTAAACACAGAGAAATGGATTTATCCGTTGTTTTAAATACGAGATATTTCAGTAAGTATTGATTGTAGGTTAGCAAAACCAAAATATGACAAAATCTGATAATGTATCGTTGGACGATTTTGAATCGAAAACTGCTCAGCTTCTCACTTAAGTACTATACTACTTCGTATTTGATCGAGAGGATATATTTTACCAATTAAAAAAATATGCGAAAGAGAAATTGAAACTAGAATTTTCCACCAGAGCCGATATGCGAATTTGTGAGCCATCTGCAATCCGTGGAAGTGCTCTGTTAGTTGAGCTACCCTAGAGATTGTTGATCTATCTATTCTAGTCTTGATTTTGTTTACTTTTCAGCTTCAGTTTCAACTTTGTCAGTGATTTTTTTTTTGCAAATTTGCATTAAATTTATCAAAGAAATTTATTTGTTTTGGTTTAAGTGAGACGGGGCAAATTTCTCGAGGATTCTCAGAAATTTCAGAAAACGAATTTTTTGTTTTGATGCTTTAGAAATACTTGAAATGTCGAGATCTGGTGTTATCGGGAACACATTCGTCTCTCTGGTACATATTACATACTAAATTTCATACTCGGGGCGAGATTAGAGATAAATAATTTGATCACAAGTGGTCTAAACAATCTATTGAAAGAATGAGCGAAAAGAATGTCTATTTTCAGAGAATCATTTGAAAATTGAAAATCGTTTGATTTAGTATCGCAAAACACAATGAGTTACTTGCATTATATTTTTCGTAAACTGTTGCAAACTGTTTTCCCTATCTCTAGTCGAAAACAAGAGACATTTCAATACCATTAGGCAAAAAAAACCATCTGACAAATTTAATTAAACCTAGAATTTCAAACTTATTATTCTTATGACAAATGATGAATGGTTTCGGCTTTAGCGGTCTGTTAAATAAGAACGGTTGTTATATACTGCCCGACATTTCGACCACTTGTTTTGGTCTTTTTCAAAGGAAACTGTAAGTTTATTGGTTATGAAAGTTTTTACAAAAACATTATAACTGTGTGTTAACTCAGTATCTCATCGTTCCTCGTCTAGAAATCGTATGCCCACGAACGGTTGTTTATATAATAAAAAAGCTTCTTTCGTCACTGTTTTAAAATATATAACAAAACATATGTGCGATCACCAAAAACTGTTGATTTTAAAACCATTTACATATATTAATTAAAAAGATTTCTTACGTTGCAATAATAACGTTTGTTTTAGACATTAGCCTGTTTTACCACAATGCACTACCTAACGTCACTTTCAAAGATGGTGGGTAAATGATGAGATGGTGCTGAATTCGGTGAACTCATTCGAGTGGCTGAGCTTAAGCGAGAATGACAATATCTTTCATAACCAATAAACTTACAATTTTCCATGAAAAACACCATAACCAGTTTTCGAAACGTCGGCCTTATTTAACAGACCGCTAGAGCCGAAACCATAATTAATGTAAAATTATTCTTATGTCAAAGTACCAAAGAATCGATTTTTCATAAATCTTCAAACAATATGATGACAATATGATAATATGTATCGCCGGAGAAGTTCTTATTCCTTTAATCTAATTTGTAATAGTTTTGAGTATATATTTTATAAGCTCTTTCCTGTTGTCAAAAAAACACAACACCCAAAACTACCCGAAAGCGAGAGTTATGTTCAATAAGTTGAACTCTAGAGAGCATTTTATTTATATGTTCGGTTTATTAATGAAATTCAATTTGCAGGCCTGGGACATGGTTTATGGTAGAACAACTAATTTTGGACGACCTTCAAGAAATTCGTCGGCCATCGAACTACAACCACGATTGAATTCACTATACCAGTGATTTACAGTGGTTTTTGATGGTGTTTCATCGCCATACAAAGAACTAGGTTCATCGACACACTTTTGTTGAGATAATCGAAATTCTTTTTTCAAATGTCCATTTTATGGCCAAATTGATTTTTTAACTCACTGTAAACAACACTAATAGCGCTTGTCAGTGGCGTCTCGTGACAAAATTGACTAGTTGTGCACTGCTTATGTGGTATGATAGCAGATATAACAGTTCGTTGTAAGTGAAAACTAAAGATTGAGGAATGGAGATTCGCTTGTGTTTTTCAATACAATGAGATAACGATATACTTTCGGATGGGATTTTTTTTTAAACGAACAAATTTTATAGCTGAGCTGAGTAATTCTTTCTTTTCTTGAATCTTTGCAGTAACTCATGTGCACGGAGAAGACACTAACACTGCGACAACAGATACTTGAAATTTTATGTCTGGTGTATATGAGATGCCTGTAAATACACGCAATTTCGGTGCGATCCAATCTGTTTTCATCGAATAAATAAAGATAATTGAATTTGGTTGGGGATGGGGACACAGTTCATTCCTTCAATTGGATTCGGTTGTGCAGTGCACGAGGTGCACATGAGGACGAGACGCCACTGGCGCTTGTACATCAAAACGTTCTAAGTGCGTTTATGTTAAAAAATGTCAAACTTTATTATTGTGGCCAGTACCCGAAATATAAGTAGCGTCCTCCGTACTTAATTTAACATGTGGTTCGAAATAGTGAAGCACATGGATCAAGTAGGCTCAGTAAAATTTCCACACAAAACAGCTCGTTGCGCGTCAAACGATTTCAATAATAATCTATTTTTATTATTTTGATTTCCAGCAGGCAATCATTGGCACAACTCAATGCAGATTTTTCCAATGTAATATACCCAAAAACAAACAAAAAAATCATTTGTAAATCGGTTCACGCATGCCAGAGAACACTTGCACACCAAAAAAATTTGAAATCTACAGGTGACCTAATCCCTCATACGATGAAATTCATAAAGACCTAATTTGTCAAATGACGCGAAAATTTCATTTGTTATAACTTAATGTTAGATTAGCATGAATTTTACTGGTCTCGACAGTAACTTGCATTCTGCTAGCAAGCGCGACTGTAATGCACCTTTTACCTGCCAATCAGATGAGTGCTTCTGTGGCTCAGTCGATTAACAGACGTACTTTGTGATCCAATGATTCTCGGTTCAAGTCGCGCGGCGGTTGCAATCAGTATTCATTTTTTATTTCAATGAATTCATGTTATGGAATTCAAGACACGTTATTGAATGTTTTATACATGACACTGCAAAATCGAGCGAAATACTTTCCACTAGTCATTAAGAGCGACAAAGCAAAAAAAAAAGCAAAACTATTTCAACTATTTGTTGGTTATGTTTGTTTCCAGTGAAACGAACCGATTTTGGCTATACAGGTTCCAAGTTCCCGATTAAAGAAGTACAGGAAAAGGAAACAAAATAACAATAGTTTGCACTTACAACGAGCTGTTACATCTGATATCATACCACATAATCAATGCACAATCCGTGATTTTTGTCACAAGACGCCACTGATTTTGTGAATAGCTTAGTTTGAGTGATTTGTTGCGGTCAAGATGAAAGTGAATCAAATGAAGTCATGTCAGTTCGCTTTCACATTTCATCCAAGTCAGTCGATAAAACAAAACCGCTTACGTTCGGGACAGAAAAAACCAAGTACAGTATTGTGTAGTGAACAATAGAACGATCTCGAAATGAGTGAGCCAAACGAACAAAAGCTACCGCCGCTACGAAAGACTACAAATATTGTTGACTTCAGGCAGTGCAAAATTCGATCCTCGATACGAGAACTTGAAGGTTTGCTTAAGGAGCAAATGCTTTTTGACATTAAACGTGTGCATTTACTTCAACGCAATAGGACAAATAATGTTGTTTACATCCAGTTTTATAAAGAGATGCAATTCAATTCGCAAAAGACAATAATAATGTGCATTATGTGGAGCACGAGTACATTAAGTACAACAATCCAGTATATACGGAAGATAGTGCTATAGAAGTGCGTGTGCATGATCTTCCCTCAAGCGTCACCGATTCATATATTCGCAAAACTATGTCCTAATACGGAGAGATTCTCTCTATGGAAAAAGAAAAGTGGAAGAGTTTTTTCCCCGGTATTCGGTGTACGTTTATTACGCATACACTTGAAGAAGGCTATACCTTCTTATGTGATTTTCGGTCAAGATACAAGAATTCCGTGCAAATCACTTGTTACCCATGACAATCAGATGGCCACATGTCAATATTGCCAAAAAGCTGTTCACTACGGTAAGTCATGTGATAAACTGGACAAGGAGACAACCACACCAAAGGACAACGGTGCTTCCTTCACACCAACCCAGTACACCTGTGACAGCCACCAACAACAATGAAGCATCCCCTTCAACGAATCCATCATCATCCCCTATACAACAAAGTACACCAGCTGCAGTTAACAACTCACCCTCCAACCAACCAGCAATTGTAACCAATGTACAACAATGTGCATCTACAGTAACTAGCAACGAAAAGAAGGCGGAAATCGACAACAACACCATCGATGCGGCAATGGAAGACGAAACGAACCACGAACGAAGTGCACCTCAATCCTCGCAAGAATCTCCTCAATGGAAGCTCCTCTCCCCCTAGAAAAAGGGTTACAACGAGATCCAACTAAAAAAAAAATTATTTGAAAAATCGGCTCAATCGGCAGCTTGTACGCAAATAGGCCTGAATAAAATATATCTTTTAAATAAAAAAATGAAGTCATGAGAAAAAACGACGGGTGGGTAATGTCGCAAACATAACTGGAGGACGTCCTTTCATAGTTCCGAATATTCGTAATAATTGAATATTTTGCTATTTTTATTACTTCATAAAGTACGACGTATTGACGACGAACATATTCTACCATACGGTTAAATAATATGGAACAAAGAAACTGAATTCAGTTCTAGTTTAAGAATCAAAGTTCCGAATTCAGAAAATATAATTTTTGTGTATAATTTGATTCAAAATAACATCTTTTTCAGACAAACTGCTATAGTGAGAATAAATAAATTTGACACGAGGACGGGCATAGCGTGATGGGTTAGTCGATGTTTTTCACGCTTTTCTGACCCAGGCCAAATGACGTTAAGGTTAAAACCTCTATACCGGAAAAAATTGACATGATTATTCTTTAAAGGTTCACGCTTGGTGATACAGACAGAATTACTCGGAACGGAAAGGATGCAATTTATTGTCGAAGGAGTGAATAAGTTCAATTAAAGTTAATAAACGAAACTTTCGGAAAATGAGCCTCATATGCAGAACTCGACCAAGAAAATCTTATTTAATTCGTAAATCTACTCTGCCAATTGGAATTCTGGAGAAATCACATCTCAGAAGCAAATCAATTACTGAAGCGGTAAAGCTAGTTCTGCCAGCTGTGTGGCTTCGTATCTAAAAAAAACTACACTTGACTTTTTGTCTTGAAAGATTTTTTAGATGATTACTTGCACTGGAAAACTTCAACATCAACTGGAAGATGTCAACAGAACTGTCTCATAGAACTCGTCTCACTGAACCGAACCTCAACATACGGGAGCAACAGGCAATGAAGAAATATTGGATCCCACACGTTCCCGGACCGTTAGTAGCTTACGGCACCCGATGGCACGGCTTACGACGATCAGCTTTCAACATCGGCGGCTCCGCTTTACATATTCGATATAACCCTTCCAATTTCCATACTGTAATACCCTATCGCAACCGCATAGACCGTGTATCGGCCGAGAAGCCACTGACTAGTCAGTCGCTGCGAGATGCAACCAACCCCGGGGCTCCGATGCATTGTCGTTTTCCCATCTCTTGACTCAGCAGTCAGACACTAAGCCAAGGCCGATTGAAACACGATTTCTACTCTAACGGGCAGAGCCAACAAGTTCTCTGTCTAAATGTCGCTGCAATCGTCGTCGTCATCACCGTGGAATCTACATAACAATTTTTTTTTATATTTAATCCAATGAAACTTTCAGCTGTACATCTGCAACGCAAATGACATGGGGTACGGTCCGACGAAGCTAATAATATTTGACTGAATGATGGAGTTTGGGCTCGGGGTGAAACTAAGCTCGATTAAATTCCAGTCAAAATATGGGAATACCTTTCCGGGGATCAAAAACATACACACACATGAAAGCCTGCCTTTTGGTCTGGTTGGGTCCCACACATGTGCGTTTGTATTTCAGCCCATCGGTTATCGTCGACTGTCTCGCTTGTTTGTCGGAACGAATTGATTATTTTAACATACATTTAGCTCTACAACAATAAACAACAGAACAGAGCAATCTTTGGCCACCGCCGTGTGTCGACGAGATTCGATCGTTATACACATGTTTGGGAAAAAGATTAAATTACTGTTCGAAGTGGGAAGAAGTGTCGTTGCTGTCGCATTATTTTTTTTTCGCTGGGCAACATCCGGAAAATTGTCATTTGTTTTTCATTGCTGATACTTGGTGATCTTTCTATCGAATCGATCAGAAGCTTATTCAAATTTATCAATTCGGGAAAGCGTCTTTCAATCAGATTGTGAAAACAAAGATTGTAAGTAATTTTTTTTTGCGTTTTGCCTTCGACAGATCACTTCATAGTAGTTCACAAATCGAAACATATGACTAGAAACAATCATTCAGTTTGCTACTGGATTGATTTAACAACCGACAAGGCACTCCTTTGTTCCGTTACGGAGAATTTTCTTTATTACCCTTGTCGGAGTGCATCAAATTTTGTGTTATGTCCATTGTAGTTGCTTTTTTTTGGTGGCCACTATCTGCCATCTATCTATCATCGATTAATCGGAATCATCCTTCGTAGTCCGAAGGGGAAAGAAAACAATTTCGTGCCTTCGCCAAAGTTGGGCTCCTGGGAGATAACTCCGCGTTTTCATTCATTCACGGACTTGGATTGCGACTCACGCTCTTCATAGTTTAATACACCGACCGGGGCACCGAGGGAATTTGGCGGTGCTTTATTTTCAGCTCTCCATCGTAACTCTCCTCATCGACGTTTTCTTCTTCGTATTTGCCCCGTTTTGTTTCGACTGTTGCCATCATCTCGGCTCGGGAATGCGCATCATCACCGAGGCGGGCCGAGAACCGTAGGGTGTGTGTATGTACGAGCGAAAATAAAACAAACACTTACCGATATTGGCAGTACCGTACGAACAAAAATATTATTGCTTTGGCGTGCAACCTGTGTTTGGGTGTTTGGCTGCGAATCAAACGAGGATGAGTCGTGCCTTTAGCTTCTTTTTTTTTTGCTCTCGTCGAGTTATGGTGAAGACACGATGATTCTGTCTCTTTTTCTCGCTGGTTCTTTGGAACTTGAGGACTGCTACTGAGTTGCAAAGTTAATAAACGTGACCTTTCAGTGTCGAATAGATATGTGGTAATTGGAAAGATTTGCTTTGCACGGGGTTAGGCTTAATTGGTACTAAATTAGACCTTTGGGTCATATAAGCCAGCAATTTGAAAGTAGATATGCATACTGAATAAACAGCTCGGAGAAATCTTACCTCGTGTGGTCCTTGATGCAGTGTTACTACACGGAAGAAAATTCGTTCATCTTCTTCGCTCGAGAATACTACGGACAAAAAGTATATGTTCTTGCTCGATTAAACTCTTTCATAAAAAAATTAAAATGTAAATGTGGTTCCTCGGTACGCAGACTCGACGTACGTAAAGAAAGTGTCAGAAATTGAATTAAATAAAACTATGAGTTCGATGATCATTCGGTTTCACTAGTGACACGTTGCAGAAAAAATACGCATAGTGTCCCGATCAACATATCGTATCTAAACTAGTTCTCTTTTTGATACTTTTTAGAAAATTTTGATATTTTTACAACTAACGAAACCAGACTTATATCAGCACTTGTTACGAAAAAAGGTTTCTGTTATAAACTTGTTAAGGCTCAATGATCGACGTCGAACAAGAAAACGGTAAAATTAAGATGCCGGTTCGGATAGTAAATGGTAAAAAACCTTCATCACCTTCATTCGCATTGTTCAGCTGCCTAAGCTCGACTCCTCTGGTAGAAGGTAAAAGTTAAGTTACTAGAAGATTTCTGCTGGCTTAAATGACCCTCTGTCACGTCTCACCTCTCCGTTTTAAAGACTGCCCAGAAAGTATGGACGCAACCAAAACCGCTGCCATTTCGCAATGGTTCAGAATCTGTCAATTTTTATGGCTCCTGTTGTTTACACTCTTCTCAAACCACTTGTGCAGTTGTTTATTCGTTTTCATTAGTTTGTTTCGAAATGCGTGGACTTTCAGCAGAACAACGTCGAAAAATTTTGTAGAAATGGTGCACAGAGCGGGGACTGTCACTGAGAAAGATAGTAGAAATGGAAGGAGTAAGTGAAAAAGCCGTGCGAAATGCAATCAGGAAGTTCGGTGAGGATAAACCAAAAACGGGTCGAAAAAAAGGTCCTGCTAACCCTCAGTTGAATAAACGTATACTGAAGGCGTTCGAGCAAAAGAAGAAGGTTTCAGTTCGGGATGTGGCCAAAAAAGTGGGCACTTCGAAGTCAAATGTTATTCGTGCTAAAGAACGTTTGAATCTTCGAATCTATAAGAAGCAGAAACAACCAAAACGTAGTCCGAAACAAGAAGCATCGATCAGGCCGAGGGTTCGAAAGCTGTACAATACGATTCTTGCTGGAAATTTGAACTGCATAATCATGGACGACGAAACCTACGTGAAACTCGATTAGAAATCCTTGCCGGGACCACAATATTATACGGTGCGAGAAGGGCAAGTGTTAAACCAGTCCGAGACATCGATTGAAGTCGAAAAATTTGGTAAGAAAGCTATGGTCTGGCAAGCAATTTGTAGCTGTGGTAAGATTTCGAAACCCTTCATCACCACTGCTTCAATGAACAGCGAAATATACATCAAGGAATGTTTACAAAAACGACTTCTACCAATGATTCGAAGCCACAAGGATCCTGTTGTCTTCTGGTCAGATCTTGCTTCTTGCCACTACTCGAAATCAACGGTAGAATGGTATACTACCAAAAATGTCACTAATTTGTACCGCGGAAAACGATAAGTTTTGAGCAATCATAGTTTCTATAAAAAACCAAAATTTTCTGCTTCTGTTTTTCGGATAGCTTTGAAACAAACCCTAAAAGAAAAATATTCATCCAACATGTTACACTATTTTCGGAGTTTCCGACAACTCACATTTTTCTGACACTCACAATTCCTTCCGACAATGAAACCATATGATCAGTGCCTTCCACTTGGTAAACAAACAGGCGCCCATGAAATTTTATTACCGACGTCATCGTTCAGGTATTTCAATGCCACCGATCACAATCGAACCGTAGAACCATATAATTTTTTTTGGTTCCATTGAATCGAACATCGCGGCGAGGATGAGTCGCGATCTCACAAAAACCGTCCAGTTATGGACCTGTTTTTTTTCTAGGCTGTTCGACAACGCCGATCACTTTCGGCTGTTCTGATGATCACGGTTTTGCTCAACGACCGGGGGGACTAACTGAAGAGAGGTTTGAAACTTAAATCAGACCGCGTGAAACGTTCACCAACGGATCAGTGACGGACAGAAGGGAAACTAATTGGGTCAACTGGTTTCTGCCATTTGTTGGTCTCTCTTTCTGCCTTTCTCTCCTTTCCTTTTACAAAGCCGATCGCCGTCGGCCGTCGACCTGTGGCAGCAGTAGCAACAGTTGTTGGACCCCCTCCGAAAAAAAACCTGCCCGCTAGTGACGGTCAGGTTGAATAATATTCCAAAATTTGAACCGTACTAACGGTTGCACCACTACCAAAAGCAGCAACAGCAGCAGCAGAGGCAGGTATTGTATTATGTCGGCAGTGTAGGGAAAAGATACAATCGCGACCTGCGATTATTAGTCAATAAGCGAACGGGTTTTCTCATGGATGCGGTCGCGCGCTACTACATAGAGTCGAGTTTCTTTGTTTGGTGTCAGAGGCTATTCGTGATGGCATTCCGGTGATCGAGCCGATTGTTAGCTTCGTCTTCATATGCTTGTGTTGTTATTAATCGAGGTTGAAATTTTTTGACTGCCGTTTGACGCAACTCGTTCTGCATCTTCGGTATCCGCGTGACGGGGAGTGCCGGGGACTGTTTCGTAGCCAAGTTTTCCGAGATAAATTGGAATTGACGACTTCCAGTGTGCGTCAATTTGCATCCCGAGTGTTACTGTGGCAGGGAAGTATTGTGACATTAATGCTATTAGTAACGATTAGAATTTGGTGTGCCAACCGTGAAATAGCATTTTCGGTCCTCCATATCAATCTGAATTACTTTTAGTTTGTTTTTCACTTCCAGTATCAAAATCACAATCTGCCAAACTTCTTTTGTCCTAAAACTCGTTTGAGTTAACTTACACACGCACACACTCGCATACAGTAGATGTCCGTATTTTAATAAATGTAACGGTTTTTTTTGAAGTTATAAAATCGTTAAGCACCTGACTGCAACAACCAACAGACCAGCAGTTTCGTGTTATGACCAGCTCTCAACTGAGATTTATTTGCGCTGATAAGCTCCACTTGATTCGGGACTCCATTCCGAGTGATATTTTAACTGTGGTTTGGCACGATTTGTTGTTTTTTTTTATGAACCTACGTAAGCAAATGTTTGACCTAGAAAATCGTGGCAGGTTCCTTGACACTCGGTTTGTATCCGAAAATATTTCTGTTTGAATTAAAAATGAAAGCGAGGATAATTTTAGGGACATATCCATACTGTCGAGAATACCAATTGAATCGAAAGTTAGCAGCTGTTCATTCTTGATTCAACGCATTGCGTATCTCGATTGTACTATGTCGTTGATTTTAAACTTGTAGAAACACCAATCTTACCTAGCAGTCACTATTTGTGTCATAATTTCTTGTATGTTAAATATCTAAACAGTCGTTGCAATTCAATCCATCTCTTCATAAATCTAACACCAACTCGGCATATGGACGGTACGAAACTAGTAAAATTTCCACACAAAGCTGAAGTTCAATGTTTTTCTTATTTGTAAATTGTGTGACTTCGTTTATCGAAATTTTGTGGTTAATATAACAAAAATATTTTCAAATGTTATGGGCAATAAGGCTTGTTCGCAAAAAAAATGACATTTGCAAACGTATATCTCTGGAAATACTTCATCAACGCGTGAAAAAATATTTCGCAGACTGAAATCAATTTTTGGTGATACTACAAGCTTCGATTTAAAGATGGTGTCAAAAGAAGAGCAACTGCGAGAAGCAATTGTATGCGGTCCCAATGAAAATCCGGATCTGTCAGTAAGAAAACTGTTAAAAAACTTGGTTTCCCTACAAACACTGACCATAACGTTCGTAAATTTTTCGATACACGTTTGATAACAGCCAAGAAGCTATAAAGCGGTACAAAAACGGATCTCAGGAACCACCAGAAGGCCGCGAAGATGAAGCAAATATTGTAGAAGAGGCCAGATCTTTTGGTGCGTACTGTGGCTAGAAAGAAAAATGTTTCCAACTTTTGTGCATACCTTTAAGCACCGGCAAGGTATGAGATCGTTCAAGCTAAAAATTGTATCGAATTGTAATGATAAACAGATTGTGACGGCTAAAACCCGGCAAGTTGTATCGCGAATATTTGACAGTTTTCTTGCGTGATGAAATTTATGCTCAGCTTCCCGGATTGTTTTTTTATACTTTCATGCAGCGGAACGGCGTAGAAGAGCATTTCAGGACGAAGAAAACGGCCAAATTTCTTAAAAACTATTTGGTTTGGCAGGCAATATGCAGCTGTGTTCGAGTAAGTCAAAGTTTTATCACTACCGGAACGGTGAACAAGGAAAAATAGCGTGAAGAATGTCTAAACAAACGATTGTTCCCATTTCTACGCAGCTATGAGGCTCCCTCGCTATTCTGGCGGGATTTAGCATCTTGTCACTACACCACAGATGTTTTGTAATGATATAATGTGAATGGAGTCCATGTTGTACCGAAAGAGGCGAATTTACCTAACTGGTCAAAGTTGCGACCTATCGAGCGGTTTTGAGCTTTCGTGAAGAGAGAACTCTCTCGATTCATACAACAACCTACAATTATAGAACAATGTTTGGGCAAAATCAGCTAAATCGGTTGTAGAGAAGTCTGCCCAAACTCTAATGACTGGACTAAACTAAAAAAGTTCGTAATTTTTCTAATGCAGGCTTATTAAGTAACTGTAATTAGTTTGAAGATGACTGATAATTCACAACTAAATGAAACAAATATGCTTCGTGGATTGAACTAACAGTCGAATTTTGCGACGACGACGATCTTTTTTAAAAAGTCTTGGAATAGAACAAAAAATTATCAGTCAAATATATGAATTTGACTAGTAATTTTTGAAACAGCCTACATTTTTCAATCAAACTTTTGCTTTATTCGGTTTTTATAAAAAGTTTCCCGTGTTCACAAAACCATGCTTCACCGTTTATGTCACCTATTCGACAACATTTATCAGACCAACCGTATCAGCAATAATACATTTAAACCTAATCATAGATCACTATCTCGAACTAGCTTAAAATAATTGATAACGGTTAATTCATATACCATAAAACGTAACTTTTGCCATTATAAGGAGTGTATCGGAAATAAGTTATCCATATACGTTTGTGTTGTACGCATGTATTTGTGATGGTTTTTTATGCTCAGATCACAGCATGCTGTGCGTTTGGCTTTCGTTTTTTTACTTATTTGTGCGGTTGAAATTCTGCGTTTTTCGAAATGTCGCTTATTGAAAAGGAAGTGAAAATTAAGGTTCTGGACACATGGCTAAGTGTCTCACTATGTATTACTATGCGAAAATTAGCGAAGTGGTTTGGAATTCATCATGCCAGTGTTAAAACCATCACTATGCTTTGGATGAGCTACCAGGAAGAGGTAGAAAACCCGGTTCTTCCAACCCGAAACTGGACCAGAAAGTGGTATCTCTAATCATGAAAAACAAATCAATGTCAATACGTCATTTGGCCAAAAAAGCAGGAACGAGTGTCGGATTGATCCAGCGTACCAAAAGGCAAAATCACCTGAAGACCTACAAGAAGCAAAAAATCTCGAAACAAAGTGTAGAACGGAAGAAGCGAGCAGCAATAAGGGCCCGGAAATTGTATTCGCGTCTTTTGCAGTGTCCGGATGCATGCGTTATGGCTGGTATGGCAAGCAATATGTTCCTGTGATTTGAAGTCAACCATTTTTTACACTAACGGAACTATTAATGTAAAAATCAATCGATCTGAGTGTCTCCAGAAGAGATTGCTGCCTTCATATAAGAAGCATAGTACACCTCCACTGTTTTGGCAGGATTTAGCGTCGGTTCACTATGCCATAACCACTCTCAATTGGATTGCGGAAAAGGGTATAAATTTCGTTGAGAAAAATATCGATCCACCAAATTGCCCTCAGCTTCGGCCCATCGAACGTTACTGGGCAATCGTGAAGAGGGTCTACAAGAAGACAGGTAAGACAGCTGGGAACATGCAGGAGTTCAAAAAAATTTGGGCTCACGCGTCCAACAAATGCGATGCAACACTTGTCCGGAACTTGATGAAGAGCGTTCGATAAAAAGTTCGAAAATTCGTGAAGGAACAACTTAAGTTTTATCCGGTTTTCATTATGCTTAAGCTTAACCTTGTACAATAAAGGATCAATTTTTAGTTTGAATAAAATATCGTTTTTTATCATAATTTGAAAGAAAAATTTGTGGATAGCTTATTTTCGATACACTCCTTATCACCGGAACCACAAATCACAGCCATTTGAACTTCAAACGAATCTAATTTTGTTGAAATCGGCTCAGCTTTTTTCGAGGAAATTGAGCGGAGAGAAAAAGCGCCATTAGTTGGTTACGTCACTTACAGGCCTTCCGAATGCTCATGCGTGCAAAAATGCGACAGCGAGAGCGCACCGAAAATGTGTGTGTCGCATATTTATCCTGTGAGCGTGAGCACCGACTCAAAGAGCAAACCAAAAGCAAGTAAGAGACGCGTAGCGGGCACATAGAAACGGGATGTGCTGCTTGAAATTTCAGAGCATCGCATTTTCTTCTGCGCGCGACTCGTGCGCTTTGGTCTCAAGAGACAGCGCACGAGATTTTTTATGAGCGCAGCTTGTGTGCTATGTGAGCCACAGTAAAAGCTGCTGTTATTATTATTTGTTCGTGCCTAGAGCGGTTCGTGCGACTTGTGTCCTATCCTAAAGGAAGAGATGAAGAGGATGAAAATAACGTACAAACCACTCGTAGATCGCATGAAGCGAGCGCGCCGCGCTATCTCATGCGACGAAAGCGCTTGAGCCTCGCTCTTGGCAGAATGCGATGAGACTTACAACGAAGCGTGCATCAGTTTCTGGTGCGGTACGTAAATGTGCCAAAGAGTTCTCTTGAGAGCGGCAAAAGTACGTCGCATGCGCGTGGTTGTCTTATGAGAATGAGAATTTATTTGTCTCAGCGCAAAATAAAGAGCGCGCGTGCATAAGGCCTGGTCACTTATACTATTATATCTCCGGAACCAGAAGTCATATCCATCTGATCTTCAAACTTGATCAATAGCCATATGGTTGCTTTCAAACGAGCGAGTTGATTCGGTTTGTTTGAAATAAAATTGTTGAAAAGTGCACACACAAACTTACACACACACAGACATTTTCCGATTTCGTCGAACTGAATCGAATGGTATATAACACCATAGGTTTCCGAGGCTTCGCCTAAAAAGCGGTTTTTCCAGCAATTCTATTCCCTTTCTATAGAAAATGGCAAAAAAGAGAGCATATGCCAAGTCCGACCATCGCAGAATATTCATACAGGGTAGATCTGCTGTCAATGCAAAGGGCGCTGGTCTTACAAGCCAGTTGTCGTATGTTCGAGCCCTGACCTGGAAGAATTTTAAGTGGCAGTAGGATCGTAGTACCAGCCATGCAATGATCCTGTACGTTATGAATCGGCTGCGAAGTCTGTTGAAACTGAAAGGCCAAATTCGATCTGTTCGATAGATTGACCTGAAGGGTAAGATGAAAATAGGCGCATTCAAACAATTTTCGAACTAGTTTTTCTGCGGTATTACTCCCTGGAGCCAAAACAAAGATGTTGTTTCCGAATTCATCACAATTCGTTGATTGAAAGTCGACAAAATAATATTCCGACACTACGAATGTGATGGCTATTGGTACAATAGTCCTAGATAAGGTCATGTTTTGCATATGGTGGAATCACATAACACATGGATCAATAAGTCCCGAGACTAAAGCAGAGATGGCGCTCGTAGTAAACCAGTAATCACGTCTTTCTAGAGTCCTAACCTTTGCTTGAAACGGGTCAAAATTTTAAGTCGATCCGACCAGAAACAGCTGAGTTATCAAGGTTGGAGTAAAGTCGTTTTGTAGTTTGTTTAAAAAATGGAAAAAACCGAGTTTCGTGTTTTAATAAAACATTGTTTTTTAATGGGTAAAAACACCGTGCAAGCGAAACAATGGATTGAAAAATGTTATCCGGACTCTTTTCCATCAAAAGCAACGATTTGTCGATGGTTCGCCGAGTGTAAACGTGGTCATACCGACACAAATGACGCGAAACGCTCGGGTGGACCTGTGGAAGCCGTTACACCGGAAAATGTGAGTGAAGTGACAAAAATTATAATGAAAGATCTTAAAGTGAAGCTCCGTGAGATTGCTGAGATGACACAGATATCATATGGAAGTGTATTTACTATCGTTCATGAAAAATTGAGCATGAAAAAGGTTTTTTTCCAAGTGGGTGCCGCGATTGCTTTCGATGGAACAAAAACAGCAACGAGTCGATGATTCAGAAAGCAGTTTATCGAAAAAAAAACGTTGGAACCATTGTATCACCCTAAAAGGTGATTATGTTGATGAATAAGAAAAAATTTTGCAAAAAAAAATTTTGCAAAAAAAATGTTGTTTCCATTGTTAGTCTCGGGACTTATTGATCCATGTGTTGTTTCCATTGTTAGTCTCGGGACTTATTGATCCATGTGTTAGCTGTTGCATACCACTAACTGCTTTCCAGATTTGACCTCAGAAAAAAATTTTATTGAATCCTACTGATTGGTTTAAAGCGGAAATTGAATTAAAACCAGGTTAAAATATGACACGGCATAAGCCGGAAAATTTTCATTGCGGGTTCGCTCGGACACATTTGGCGGCTCTCCCACTTCATAGTCCAAACTGGACACCATCAGATCACTGTTTGTTTCGATCGATGCAGCACTCTTCAAACGTGCACGCTTCACTTCTATTGAAAGAATTTTTTTATTTCAATTATAAAAAATTTAACCTTCAGGTCATTCGTCTCTCAAGTGCCTTTACAAAGATAAAACAGCGCATTGTCATCAGCAAACGATCTAGGAACTCTCAGTGTTAGGTTATCAACATCATTGATGTATACTAAGAATAAGAGTGGTCCAATATTGCTGCCTTGGGGAACACCCACATCGATTTGCAGTCTTGAGCTTTTCGCTATCCCTATATTTACAAACTGTGATCTATTTGCGGAATATGTTATTGGCAACTAATCTAATTCCGTACCGGCCCAGTTTCCGAAGAAGAATTCTATCAGACTCTAGGCATTGTATTTTGTTATGTTCCTTAATAATTGGAACCCAACTTTCCAACTTAATTTTTACACAAAAAACAATCAATTTTGACAGCCACTGTCACGGAAGAAATACAGTTCGTCAGACACGCCGAGCATTTTACCGCAGGCAAAAAAATGTGATGTTCGGCCACTGCCACGGATTATGACAAACGGTGTCTTCGTTCTCAATCTTCCTCAATCCGCGCAAGCACCGAACTGTTTTCTAAAAAGCGACCGAACAGTCAACGCCGTCATAAAAACTCATTTTACGGTGCAATTATCTCGTTATTCTTCGCTCGTTGGTTCCATCCGAGGCGAAGAGTCCCCGAGGATTCAGTGTGCCGAAAGTAGAAAGCATCTAGAATAGGCCCCTGGGTAGGTGCAAAACTGGCTAACATCCACGGGTCGTATTTTGCTCAATGTTTCCGAACATTTTAAACGCGTAATTGCGCTTTCGCCTTCCTACGCTTCTATCTATCAGACCACGGCTAATAAGTTCCCGCATTTTGGGGGAGCTTCCTTCCGGTGTGAGAGTTCCTCGGAATAGCGATTATAAAGGGTGATTTTTTAAGAGCTTGAGAACTTTTTTAAACAATAAAACGCATAAAATTTGCAAAATCTCATCGGTTCTTTATTTTAAACGTTAGATTGGTACATGACATTTACTTTTTGAAGATAATTTCATTTAAATGTTGACCGCGGCTGCGTCTTAGGTGGTCCATTCGGAAAGTCCAATTTTGGGCAACTTTTTCGAGCATTTCGGCCGGAATAGCCCGAATTTCTTCGGAAATGTTGTCTTCCAAAGCTGGAATAGTTACTGGCTTATTTCTGTAGACTTTAGACTTGACGTAGCCCCACAAAAAATAGTCTAAAGGCGTCAAATCGCATGATCTTGGTGGCCAACTTACCGGTCCATTTCTTGAGATGAATTGTTCTCCGAAGTTTTCCCTCAAAATGGCCATAGAATCGCGAGCTGTGTGGCATGTAGCGCCATCTTGTTGAAACCACATGTCAACCAAGTTCAGTTCTTCCATTTTTGGCAACAAAAAGTTTGTTAGCATCGAACGATAGCGATCGCCATTCACTGTAACGTTGCGTCCAACAGCATCTTTGAAAAAATACGGTCCAATGATTCCACCAGCGTACAAACCACACCAAACAGTGCATTTTTCGGGATGCATGGGCAGTTCTTGAACGGCTTCTGGTTGCTCTTCACTCCAAATGCGGCAATTTTGCTTATTTACGTAGCCATTCAACCAGAAATGAGCCTCATCGCTGAACAAAATTTGTCGATAAAAAAGCGGATTTTCTGCCAACTTTTCTAGGGCCCATTCACTGAAAATTCGACGTTGTGGCAGATGAAATTATCTTCAAAAAGTAAATGTCATGTACCAATCTAACGTTTAAAATAAAGAACCGATGAGATTTTGCAAATTTTATGCGTTTTATTGTTTAAAAAAGTTCTCAAGCTCTTAAAAAATCACCCTTTACAATTGACCATTGTTGTTTGCAGTATCTTTTCGAGCGATGTCTGTTGGCATTAAATATCTCCACTGCTGCTACCTAATCAGTTCCCATAGACCGATAGGAGACAGTCTGATTAGTATGCACTGACGCGTCGCTTTTGTCGTTGACCGATGAATTATTATTCTGGATGTGATTCCAGCTCAAGCTATGACTAAAGTCTCGGAAGAGATGGTTCATGGTTCGGTTTCGTTTTTATAAATAATTCTGAAATTTTTTAAATATTGTTTTATTCTTTAGTGGAATTTGCAATTGCTAACTTAAAGTAGCCTACGTCTTCCAGCCCGGCGACGCTGAATGTACTTCCGTAATAAAACAATGTCGGAAACCCACGCTCTAAAACCTCATCGCATTCAGCGTCAATTTGTGGCATCGTTATTTTCCACTTGATTAAGTCCGTAAGCAACCACAATTCACGCACGCACTCACACACACACACCTACACACTGTGATGGGGGGAACACTGGAATATCTGTAGAGCAACCGACGGTCAGATGGCGAGCCAGTGTGGCAGAACACAAACACACGCTCTGCTAGTTAGATTGGGACTAATTGAAACCAATGAATGTTAAATTTTTATGATGGCGAACTGACCGCGATTCCTCCCCTGGAATCCGGTCGTCGTCCACTCTGTCAGCTGCAAAAGTTCACTGCCGAAGAGGAGAAATCCCGGTGGCGGCGCGCGTTAGTCAGTCAGAGTCCGCGGAATGGGTCATCTCCACTGTGTTCTTCATTTTCGCATGTTGTTGTGGTTTAATCTTGAGCACGATTATTGCTCGAGGCAAGGAAAAATGCGATTTTCCACGGAAAATTTAATTACATAAACGCTCAAGTGGCAGTAGCAAATGGAGCACGCGGG